>NW_024344240.1:21024667-21405890 GCF_902729225.1 Pteropus medius
TACCTAGGCAGTGAGATAGTTCCTCTTACTGTACTGATACATCTGCCCCTGGCCTGGTGCCAGCCTATGGTGGGAAATGGAACAGTGGGGAGTCAGTGCTTTCTTCTGTTTAGCCTCCTGCTTAATCTGTCAGAGAAAGTGATGAAAGCTTTGACCGTTACTTTCATTTTGGCTTGTTGCCTTAATCGACTATTCCAACACCTAGCAACTTAGCCTTCTCCAGTTCAGCTCAGCTCTTGACACCTGACCGTCTCTAACCACCCGTCTACACCTTGCTGCTGCCCCGGAAGACATACCTGATGCTGTCAGAGGCACCTTGTGTTTCCTTGGTGGTTCCTTCTCAGGTGTAGGATCTTGGGTGTTAATGCTTGAAGGTAAAGGCTTTTCTGAAGCCTGGAGCTCAGAGGCTGACATCTGATTGTGAGTTTGATTCTCCTGTCCAGGGCAAGAGACTTGAGATAAAGGATCCCTTAGCCTTCTTTTGGATGTCCTAAACCATTTATCTAACCAAGAACAACTTCCAGAAAGACTCTACTCCTGTCGCTACAGGGAGAAATGGTAATTATTATGAGACAGTACGTTTTCTCAGTCCTTCTCTCAAAGAAAGTATCTGTCTCATTCTCATTATTCTCTGTGAGACCCATGTATATTACAATATGCAGTTGACAACTCCAGCGACATTTTATAGCAGGAAGAGATGGGAAGAGTATTTTATAGCTGCTCTTGAAAAGGCCAGTTCCTAACTATATGAAGTGACTTGACCAAGGGCACAAACACTCAAACTTATGAGTGTGTAATATCTCTTTAAACTTGGCTAGTCCTCACATTATCTTATTTGGTCCTTACACAAAAATTGTAGGGAGAATTGGAGATAAAATTAAAAAAAAAAACATTTGTACACTTTTACCATTTATACAACAAACAGTTCATTTTTCCTTTCCTCAATGAATCCTCATGGCAACCCTATAGAGAGCCTGTTTTGTAGATAAAAGAAAGTCAATGACTTAATTGCTGAAGTTTACATTCATTGTAAAGAGTAAGAACAGGACTAGAACCCAACTCTTTGGTGACATTGTGCTTTTCCCACCATCCTGGGCCTTTCTAAACTTGGTTCTAGACTGAAATCAGGTCTTTTGCCTTCTTGCACAGGGCCTCGTCTACTGCCCTGCACTCACCTGATACATTAGAGGTGGCTTTAGCAGGATTTTGTTGCTGATGCATGGGAAGTTAATCACATTTTTCTTTCCCTTGGTATCCACAAAAGGGAGTGAAGTAATGCCAGTGTTTGTACTCTATAGAAGGAGAAAATGGAAAAGTTACAGAAGCCTCAGGCAAGAAAATGTCTCAGGAGGTTATTTCCTCCAGCACCATCCCCACAGCAAGGATGAATCTGAACCAAATCTAGGCCTAAATCTGTTTTTAAAGTTTTTGCAGAGAAAAACAGAGTGGTCAAGCAGATGGCCTCTGGGTTTGAATCCCTGCTCCACTTATTAGCTGTAGATCTTAAACGGATCACACCCTTTACCTAAGCTTCAATAATCTCCTCACTACCGTGCAAACAACAATGGGACCAAGTTCATACTTTTTGTGAGGTAGATGAGGCAATCTATATAGACTGTTTCATAAGTGTTGGCCACTATTTTCATCATTTCGATATCTTACTGCCCTAACATGGAGAAGTTCTTCCTGCAAATTTTCCTTGGTGCAACATAAGCTCCCATTTTCTCTACATTATTGACTTGACCTACTCACTTGAATCCCTCCCAATCCTGCCATTGATTAATTGATTGATTGGTTGGTTGATTGATTGATTGATTAGGAAAGAGGTAGTCTTAGTATCAATAAATAGCAACATTTAATGTCATATGGAGATGGGGCATCGGGATGCAGATAGAATGTGCTCATCGTGTTATACTGAGTTGACCAAAAATGCCTGTTAGAAACTACCCTGGCTACCTACCTGCTCTTTACCTCTCCTAAACAAAAGACACTAAGTACCATTTCTTACCTTAGGCAATAATTGAGTCATTCTGACATTTTTGATCTTGGAAGAGGGCTTCTCAGCTTGAACCAAAGGCTTACTCTCAACCTAGATCAAGTGGAAGAGACTTGAAACAGTGCTGGGCATGGTTTCACCTCAAGCCACCTAGACATTTTTTTTTGCTTCATTACAATAAACAAGATACACTTGAAGCCAGTTCTCCTGACCCCAAAGCCAATAAGAGCTAAGCAAGGCTTACAGAAGTGCTAGATGAATGTATGAATGACTGAATGAATAACTGCCCAAACAAATGATATTTCTATCAGTGTTTACTCTGGATTGATTTGTCCTATGGTTTTCACATTTTAAAAATTCACATAATTCTTTCTTCAAATAAAATCTTAACTAGGAGCCCTGAACATGGTAAGAGTAAAAGCTGAGCCGCTTTTGCTAAAAAGAAGAAAATGCCCATAGTCTTGCCCAGGAATGCTTTCACCCCGAGTGGCTCTGAAGGTGCGTTAGTGGAACCCACCAGAATACAGTCACCCAGCCTGAACATAGGTGACCTGATCAGGAGAGAATTCACATATAGAAAGAGGTGGAGTGGGGAGACCAAAGCAGCAGAACAATGCATCTTAAAGGATGGTGAGCCTACAATGAAGGCATGTGACATAATTATAATTATGTATAGTATACATAAAACAGTTATCTAATTGTTATGTGTTTATTTTAACATCCATTTGAAAAACTATAGCTAGCACATGAAACCTATAATTTTGTGTTTGTTATTATTTAGAATGAGACTAAAATTTAAGTTAAAAAAACAATGTGAGTACTGTGTAGGTACAGCAAAAATCATGATGGTGGTGCTGAAATGACTAAAATAGAACAAAAACAAGCTTCCTCTTGAATCTAGGTTCTACTCTTTGAAGCAGAAGCAAGGGGTTCTCTTCCTTCCAGCCTTCACTTAGGGAATCAAATGATATTTATCCAAAGCTGAAACACAGCTGATGCCAGACCCACCTATGTAAAACTTGGTATACTAGCCATATTGAAATAGGAATAAGGTACAATACTTCAACTTAATATTGCCTAGCACAGCTAAGCCCTCCACAGAGCTGTAATAATGTGGACTATTTAGAATAGTTTATCTTGACTCAGCTTCCAGAAAAGGGAAATGATCTAAAGGAGAAGGGACTGCATAGAGCATGGGCCATAGCCTCAAACCAAACTAATTTGATTTGCTAATGTGTGCTATATACAGGATTTGGTTGTCTATTGGTTGGATAATGATGACATTTGAGCAACTACTACAATGGCAAACCTGACTGAGTCCCAACTTCTCATTAAATAAGTTTATGAGGATTAAAAATTATAACCATCAACAATGACAAGCTGGCATTGCCGATGAGTTGGAGAGACTGAACAGATAAATGAAAAGTGCATTAACAAAACACAATCCAGAATAAATACCAAATAAAAATATGGACAATGAGTGTCAAAAAAAGGAAGAGACCACTGTGAAAGCAGTCTGGCCAAGAGAATACGGGGCTTTTTGGAAAGAGTGTGGCTCACTCTGGGTTGTATTTGGAAGGAACAGTAGAGAGCATGTTCATTAGCTGAAGCGAGAGTATCTGGCATACTTTAGGGGTCTTCACTGCTCATGCTAGTTAAATTCGAGCATGGTGTACATTGGGTTGTGGAAGGCACTAAACGCTAAGCTAAAGTACTTGGTATTAATAGTGAACCATTAACAGTTTGCGAGGCTTGGAATTACATACACAAAGCAGTACTTCAGAAAGATCTTTCTAGCAACAATATGGCATAAAATAATGCTCGTAGATACATACTCTGAAGCAGACTCTGGCTTTGAATCAAGCTCCACTACTCATTAGTCATTTAGCCTTCAGCGAATTATTAACTCCTCCTCATGTAATATAGGAATAATAGCAGTACCAACCTTAAAGTGTTGTTGTGTGGATTAACTGAATTCATATGTGTAAATTACTTAAACTGGTGCTTCGTATATGCTAGAGTTCATTTTTCTCATTTATGAAACAGAGAGAGAGATCTTTCTTTATTTCTCATGAAACAGGAAAACCAGAGACTCAGAATTGATGGTGGTTATGCAAAATGGTGTGGAGCCTAAATAATGAAAGGAACTAAAGATGTTTGATCTGAGAGAAGATAAAACAAACGTTTTGAGATACTGCCATATATATATAATGGAATCAAGCAACAACAAATGGATGGCAGATGGTATGAACCAGGTTTCTCACTGTTAAAGTGGAAATGTATAGATAATCAAGGTCAACATTAACATTACCATCATATGATAACAGATTAGAGTTGGAGATATCAGTAAGAACTCAGGCTTAACTTAATATAGATAAAGATGGCTACATATAGAAATATTTATGGATAAGTGCATATAGAAGGGTTAGTATATGTATACGGCCATGCTACCCTGAACAAGCCTGATCCTGTCTGATCTCGGAAGCTAACCAGGGTCGGGCCTGGTTAGTCCTTGGATGGGAGACCACCTAGGAAGACCAGGTGCTATAGTCATAAAAAGTCAAAAAAATAAGGAATTTTAAGCTGACAAGTTTCTTGCAATCTGTGAGGTCAACGAAGGATTGCCTCACCCTAAAAAAAAAAAAAGAGTTAGTATATGCATGTGTACACACACACACACACACACACACACACACACACACACACACACACTTTGCTTTATCAGCTAAGAGGTCCTAAAAGTAATAACACCCCAGTAGAAACAAGTACACCTAGCACTCAGATCTTGGTTTCTAATTCCATTCTCCAATAAGAGGAACCAAGGCTCCTTGGAGAAATGATTGATTCTAGGACTGAGGTAGGAAATGTACAAGATGAGCCTGAAGCATCTTGTAATGACAGAAAGTAAAGAAGTGCTCAAAAAAAACAAAAACCCCACTTTAATGAAAGTATATTAAAAGGACACAGAAACCAACTGAAAGAGCTTCCAATGGCTAAAGCTGGAACAATTTTAGCAACAAAATGAAGTAGTATTGGATTATAACTCAAAGTATAAAATAATATCCAGGAGCCCATACTGATGTAAATAAATGGTTTAATAAAGAAATAAATAAGGGAAAGAGACATATCTCCCACTCAAAAGAGTTCCTAATAAATTATATAGATACTTCACTCTAGAGGAGGAGGAGCACGACTCCTACTCCCTAAGCACGGGCTGTGCATAGTGACTGGTTTCCAAAAAGCACAGCATGGAAAGGGAGAAAAAGGGCAACTTTACAGTAGAGACACTAGACAAACACTACCATAGTCAAGTGATTCAGGTCAGCATCAGCAGTCATAAATCATGTTGATGGTGTGTGCCATTGATAGGATTTGATGAAAATGGCACTTTGCCTCAGTGGTCATCATCTCAAAACCTATAACCCCAATCTTATTATGAGAAAAACAGACAAATTCCAATAAAAAATTATCCTACAATATACCTGACCAGTATTCCTCAATACGGTCAAAATCATCAAAAGAAAAGGGAAATCTGAGAAACCGTTGCAGCCAAGAGGAAGAAGCTTTAGGAGACTGGAGAACTAAATATAATATGCTATCTTGGATGTAATCCTAGCACAGAGAGAGATCATTAGGTTAATATTGAGGAAATCTGCCTAAAGTGCGGAGTTTCCCTAATAATAATGTATTGACGTCTGTTCATTAATTGTAACTAATGTACCATACAAATGTAAGATATTAACATGGGAAACTGATATGGGTCAACGTATAGAATTTATAGGGAGGTAGCTTCTGGCTCAATAAAAAGGATTTTCTTTGATCAACTACTAATGTGTACTTCTTTAACCCTTCACCAATGGTCACAGGGATGAGGAGCACGGCATAGGGAATGCAGTTAGCATTAATATATTGGCTAAGTGGAAAAACCAGAGGAGAGAAAGAGCAATTAGGAGGATCATTTTATAAACAATATAAATGTCTAACCAAGGTACTGTATACTTGAAACTAACAAAAAAATTTATTTAAAAAAAAAAAGGATTTTCTTGAGCTTTGAGCTGTCCAAAAATGGAACATGAGTTCTTGTGAGGTACTGAGCTCTCATCACTGGACATGCCAGAGTCCATTTAATGAGCATTTGTGAGAAATGTGCACAGAATTGAGGGCTGAGCAAGATGTAATCTCCAAAGTCCCATTAGTAAGATTCATTCAAGTAACCCCTAGAAGTGTGTCTTGAATGAAACCTTTATCCTCTTACAGAACCAAGACTGAAAACCATCGTATAGAAGAGTGTTTCCCAACCTTCACATCATGCTACATGTAAAAATTTATATTTGTGTGACAACCTGGGGTAAAGAGAAACTGCTCACAACAAGGTGCTACCAGCCCAGGGTTCTAAGTGCCCCAGGCTTGACCAGGGCACCTGTACATCTCTGCACACCTACACTTCATGCACCAATATTGTATGTTACACAAGTTTATGAACTTGCTGGTTGCTTGTTGTCTCCAGCAGGTACCTCAAGAGCCACATAATGCCCCCATAACAACATTTCATTCTACCATAACATCTCCAAGAGGCAGGAAAGAAGAAAGTGTGAGCTCTCATATTTATGATGGCAAAACAGAATTTTTCCTTTAAGGCAGTAAGCTTCATGCCACATGGTTCTATGGTATCTCACTGATTTCTGAGCCAACATAACAAAATCTCTTTAACAACCTTGAGCTCTGTATCCAAATTTAGAATCTCAGTGTAAAAAAGTTTCTATTCACAGGGGTACCTAGCATAAGAGGTGATTTCTATGCTGTCTAAGACCTGGACATTGGACAGAGTCTTGAGAAAGCTTCTGAAGGGGCTGGGAGCTAAAAAGACAGGGCATCAGAGGAAGCCACTAGGGCCTTTTTCAGGACTCCTTTTTGCATTTATCACAGCTCTCAGAGGCTTCCTCAACAACCAGAATTCAACTGTGAAGCTCCTTTGTTTTCCAACTTTTTATATAAACATGTACTGCTTATAATTTAAAAAATCACTATTTAAAAACAAACAATATATATTACAAAAGAGAACTCTAAATGGTTCCATGCAATAAGGGGGGTGGAGGGAACCAGAAGGCAGTAACAACAGCAGGGAGCACTCTGCCCCTGAGAGCCTGGAGCAGAAGGAATTTGACTTGAGAAGAGGCTTTAAAGGGACCTGGACTCAGAGCCTCAGAGCATGGACCCTGCATTGTGTGGATCAAAAGAAGAGAGGGAGACCCCTGAGTTCACAAGTAGCCTCAGGTTGCTAAGATTTTTCCATACTGAGGTCCACATTCAAATATTGGGATTCCCCTGGGGTCTCCAACTATGCTTGTCATTACAGGGTGATGGACCCAGAGGGTCTTGGCACTGCACAAACGTATACCTGGTTGGCTGATCAGAGGCCTTGAGCCTCAAGTCCTGATCCTGAGTCCCTCCTCCACCTTTCTTGTGTCTTTGTATTTTGAGCTGGAGGCACTTGGATTCTCACACCTCTTGTTTTCTCAGGGGGAAAAAAAGGTAAGTTCTATCTCACAGCTTTGCAAAAACCAGCTCACCTTTCTCAAATAGAAACTGAGTTCAGCTTAAAAGCTGATTCAGAGGAAGGTGGGAAAGCTGAAATCTGGCTGCCCCACCTTCCCCCACATCTCTGGTATTCATGAAATAGCTGCAAAGTTACCAAACTATTCCAATTATTGATTCCTGTGACTCAAAGATTCTTCCAGGGACACCTCCTTCCTGTCTCCCCAACCAGAAGAATACATGGAATCACGGCTTTGGGATGGACTTTGGAGACTCTTTCATTCTTACCATATTTACTGAGCACGTCTATGTGCCAGGCAATGTGTTAAGCACAGATTACATGGTCCAGTGGTTTTCAGATTTGCTTGAAAATATTTTAAAGTACAAAATCTCAAACTTGATCCCAAATTTCCTAGTGATGGAGCCCAGAAACCCATGTTTTTTAAAAAGCTCCCTAAGTAAGTTCTGCGCAGCAGGATTTGGGAGCTGCAACCTAATGCAATCCCCTCTTTGGAATCCCACCTCTGAATTTGGTTTTCCTTTATGCAATTAATGTTGATATAGCCATCTTAATTTTTTATGAATTATTATCTCCCTACAGTGAGATTCTATGGCAACAAATATTCGGCCCTCTATGATATGCCAGCCCTTGAGAGCAGTCCCTCTGGCTGGTTCATACAGTGGTCCACACAGTGCTTAGCCTGTGTGTCAATGTCCATGACATCATCGCAAGAGCTAGACTGAGCTGGGGCCACCTCCAGAGGCAATCTGGATTTGCTGAGTGTCTCAGGATGGGGATGGCGTCTTCATTAAGTATCATTTTTCTTGTTGGGGTAGCAGGATAAGCTGTAGGCTGCTTCTAGTGAAGGCTACCTCTTTGTACAATGTCACAGGGAAGTTTCTTTACTACGAGTCTAGATCAATCTACACAAGCTGACTGCAGTAAGTATAGCCCTCTCACTTGCAGCAGTGAAAGTGAGATGTTTTTACAAATGTGCAAATTAAAATTTATGATTTCTTACCATGAGAAGCATAATTATGTGAGAAAGAAGTTATTCGTTTAAGACTCTTTACCCACCATATCCCTAGTTCAGGCACCTATTGCAAGTGTCTCCTAAGCAAGTTTCCCTGACCCTCCCACAACCCATTCTTTACCATCTAAATGACTATAGAAATTAAATGGCATTATCTCGAGGACCAGCCAAGATGGAGTAGATGTAGAAGCTGTGCATGTCTCCTCTCATAACCATACCAAAATTATAATGAAACTACATAGCAACCATCACTGGGAGTCTCCTGAGGTCTGGCTGAACAGAGAAGTCATATAACTGGGAACGTACATAAGAGGTCACCTTGAGGCTGGTAGGAGGGAAGGAGAGGCAAAATAGTCCAGTCTCACAACTGCGTGTGGTGATTGAGAATCAGGAAGGATTTCTTGGTTGCAGAGTCCCCTCCCCTCTGCCCCAGGAGCAACGGGCTCATACTGGGCTCCCCAGCCCAGGGGTCCAGTGCTGGGAAGAGAAGTCCACATACCGTCTGGCTGTGAAAAACAAGCAGATTGTGGCTGAGTGAGACAGAGGGCAATGGGATTTGCAGGCATTCCTCTTAAAGAGTCTACACATGGACTTACTCAGCGATGGACTCACTCACTCTGAGTGCCAGTGCTGGGGCAGCTGCTTGAGGAGTGCCAGGGACATAGAAGGAGTAACTGAATTGTCTGGTTTTAAGGTGAAGGCTAAAGGGCAGCTTTTTCCCAGATAGACGTGCTGGCAGTATTCATTGTTCCTCGATTGAGCTCTTCCCTATCCTACAGTACAGACACAGGCAACCACCATATGCGAGTCTCCATCAACCTGGATAACACAAGTTGCTCTGCCAAGTGACTCCCTGAGACTCTGCAGGCCCATTCAAGGTGCCTCCAGTGGTTTATTCTATACAAATGGCCTGTCTTGGCTTATGTTGTGGACTTTCTTAAATTCTCTCAAAGGTTCACAAAACCCAAAGAATCAGCATCTGGACTTGGTGTGCCTTGTACTTTTGCTGAGCAGCACCAAGCCCAGCACTAGCGGCAGCTGGCCTTGGTTTCTGGCTTGGCCTCTCAAGGCACTTATAAGCCCAGCATGGTTGGCAGCCATCTGAATAGATTGCTTGGTCACTTTTACCAGGTAGCCCTGGAAGTGCTCAGGCTGTGGCTAAACTTGGCCTGTAGCTGGGCTCCTCCTAAGAGGCCCTTGGGCCGGCACACCCAGTGGCCTGCCTCAACCAACTATGACCTGGAGCACCGCCCAAGGCTGCATCTGAGGAGGACACACCCGAAGAGCAGACTTGGCAGGCAGTAGAGTCCTGCTAAAGTGAATCCTGCTCCATAGTGTCAGCCCTTCACCAGGTAATCCTCGCAACCAATCAGCTCAAGGGTCAAACCCTCCCATCAAAGTGCAAACAGCAGCCAAGGCTCAACTACATCAGGAGGGCATACACGACCCACACAAAAGACACATCTTGAGTACCTCGCTCAGGTGACCAGGGAAGACTGTGCCCCTGGGCCCCACAGGACATCTACTACATAAAGCCACTCTACTAAGACCAGGAGACTTAGGACCCCTACTTAATACATAGAAATAAATACAGGGAGGCAACCAAAATGGGGGAGACAAAGAAACATGTCACACATGAAAGAACAGAACAAAGCTCCAGAAAAAGAACTAAACAAAGTAGAGACAAGCAATCTACTATGCAGAGTTCAGAACACTGGTTATAAGGATGCTCAATGAACTTAGGGGAAGAGTAGATGAACTTAGAATTTTAACAAAGAGATAGAAAACATAAAAATAGAGATGGAAAACGTAATGGAACCAGTCAGAAGTGAAGACTACAATATCTGAGATGAAGAGTACATTAGAGGGAATTAACAGATTGAATGAAGCAGAGAGTTGCATCAGCTGTTTAGAGGATGAGGTAAGAGAGTACACCTAATCAGAACAGCAATAAGAAAAAAAATCCAAAAAAATGAGAATAGTTTAAGGAGCCTTTGGGACAACATCAAGTACAACAGTATTTGTATCACAGGGGTACCAGAAGGAGGAGAGAGAGAGCAAGAAATTGAAAATCTATTTCAAGTAATAATGATGAAATAATGACTGAAAACTTCCCTAACCTGGTGATGGAAATAGACATATAAGCCCAGGAGGCACAGAGAGTCCAAAACAAAATGAGTCCCTCAAAGCCCACACCAAGGCATATCATAATTAAAATGCCAAACTTTAAAGACAAAGAGAGGATCTTAAAAGAAGCAAGAGAAAATCAATTAGTTACCTGCAAGAGAGCTCCCATAAGACTGTCAGTCAATTTCTCAACAGAAACTTTTCAGGCCAGAAGGGCTTGGCACAAATATTCAAAATGATAGAAAGCCAGGACCTACAATCAAGATTACTCTACTCAGCAAACCTATCATTTAGAATCAAAGAACAGATAAAGAGCTTCCTAGACAAGAAACAGCTAAAGGAGTTCATCACCACCAAGTCAGAATTACAGGAAATATTGGAGAAACTTAAGAAGAAAAAAATATGTACCAAAAATATGAATAAAGAATGGCAATAACTACATATCTATCAACAAGTACTTCAAGTGAAAAATAATTAGTGCTCCAATCAAAAGATAGGGTGGCTGAATGAATAAGAAAACAAGACCCTTATTAGGCTGCCTACAGGAGACTCATTTCAGGATTAAAAGACACACAGACTAAAAGTAAAGGGATGAAAGAACATATTTCATGATGGACCTAGAGGGTATTGTGCTAGGCAGAGTAAGAGAGATAGAAAAAGACAAATGCCATATGATTTCACTTACATGTAGAATCTAAAGAACAAAACAAACAGAAACAAACTCATAGATACAGAGAACATTTTGAGGGTTACCAGATGGGAGGGAGATTGGGGGAGTAGGTGAAAAAGGGAGAAGGGATTAAGAAGTACAAAATGGTAGTTACAAAATACTCATGGAGATATAAAGTATAGTATAAGGAATATAATCAATAATGTTGTAATGACTGTGTACGATGTCAGATGGGTACTAGATTTATTGGGGCGATCACTTCATGAGTTATATAGATGTCTAATCACTATGTTGAACACCTGAAACTAATATAATATTGTATGTCAACTATAATTAAAAAATATTTATAAATAAATAAATAAATAAATAAATAAATAAATAAATAAATATATAAATAAATAGAAAGAAATTAACATCAACATCTGATCTTGTTTCTTAAATGTCCTCAGTGATGTCCCAGGGCGTAGAAGTTCTGGTATACAAAACCCTCCCAGTCTTGTCCCTTGTCATGTATCTGTCCCTGCCCTTTTAGCTCCAGCAATTATGAACGACTTACAGTTTTTAAACACCATACTATTTCACATCTCAACACTTTTATTCCTGCTGCTTCTTGGAATGCTCTCCCATAACCCACCCCATCACTACTTCCACCACTCCAAGCCCCTGTCATGTACCTGGTGAATTTGCCCACATTAGAACCTCAGCCAAGGTACCACGTTCTCCAAAAATCCTCTGTAACCATTCTTCTTGCATTTATAATACTCCCGCTACCCTGCACTTTGCACTTGTTCCAATCACAGCATCTGCAAAGATTTGTTGCACAATGTTGTTTTACATCTGCCTGCCAGACCAAGACTCTTTAATAAAATATCCAGGTCTCATCTGAGAATCCTGAGGCCTAACATGGTATCTCACACATAGTAGACACCTAATATTTGCCAAAGGAAGGAAGGAAAGGAGGGAGGGAGAGACTGAGAGAACAGGAAATCCGAGTACTTGTCCTCAAAGATTTGAGATGGCTCTAAGCCACCCTGGGAGAAGTTGAGCTTTGACTCCAGCATATCCTCTTGGTTGGTAGTCCACCCTTTCCCAGGTGTCCACATTCCCACTCCAAGTGACTTCCACTCCCACCAAGGATCAGTGCTCTCCTGCTCCCCGGCATGTCCTTTGGGAAGGAAAGCCTTCTAATCAGCTAGTTTATACAAGAGAATCCCCCTTATCTATACCCTCTTCGCAAAGGCAATTGCACTTTCAAAGAGAATTCTCAGAAAAAGAAGTGCTTTGTCCCAAATAAATGAATCTCTACTCAAAGAAGACTTCCTAGCACTGGGGAACTAGATTAAAGAGATGATTCATTTTAGGAAATAAGAACTTTGCAAACCCTATCAGGCAGGAGACTATTCCCATGAGTCACACTGGCATGTAACTTCTGTCAGAACAGAGGGAGGCACATAGAAAAGTAAAATCTTCAGTCCTATGTCCTGCACGAGTATCCTCTGTCCAGTGCCATTCTGCCTTCTCCTTCTCTATTTTACGTTCTCATCATGCCAAGCCCCGACCCCTACATGCACAGTTAACCCATGGATCACAGGGGAGTACATTTCCTGTCCCTTCACTCTGAGAGCTAAAGGATAATAGTCCTGGTCCCTAGAGCAGAACCCCAAGACACATGGCCTCATCTTATTACCTGGGACAGAACCCTGGATGTCCTCATCTGTAAAGTTTAGGGTTCTCAGCAGGCATCAGGGTTACCTGGTTCCCTTCACCTAGGCCACCCAGCCTTTTCAGAAAGGCACACCTCCATCAAACTACCCCACCTCAATCATACCTCGCAAGCTATTTTTAAAATTATTTTCAGCTGGCTCCTCCTTGTCTCTTCCTCTTCCACATTTAAAAAAAAAAGAAGAAGAAAAGAAAAAAGAAAAAACGAAAAATCTCCAAGTGCCTGGTCAAGGTTGGAAGGGCAGAAAAAGCTCAAGTTCTGTGATATAAAATCACAGCTTCCTTCTTATGGGCTTCATAATCCCTTTCCAAAGGCCAGAACGATCGAGAGTTCAAAACAAATGCATTAAAGCAGGGAGAGGGGGTGATGAGGAGAGAGAAGAGAAATCTTTGGGGATTCTCTAAAGAACAAACATGTTCAGTGATTAGGCCCAGCAGAGCACCTCCGCGATCTGGGAGAACGAGGGAAGTGCCCAATCTCCACACATCCTCAGCTAAAGCATTAAGCTACCATATGCACAGGCCTTAGGCAAATAGCAGCATCTCACCCACTGCCTCTTCTAGCTAAAATTCTGACTTTAAAGCCCCTTTGCTGTAAATGAGGAAACTCATGATGCCTAGCCAGAGGGGAGTGGCCTCCTGATTACACTTGCAGCCAAGGCTGGGCCCTGGAGACCTATTAGCAAAGTGAATGTGGCCAACCACTTGGGAGGACCAGGTTTTCATCTCACTGATGCATGTATTCCCTGGGGTCCTGCCCACCAGGCTATGCCCCTGGTGAAGGTGGAGGAAGGAGACCCTGGCTGTCCTTAAAGGTTGAGGGAATGGCGAAAGTATGAGCCTGTAAGCCCAGACACTTGAAGCCATTTTCTAATGCACTCTATGAATGGCCTTGGTGGAGATACTTCCCCTTCTGGACCTCTGGGCATGGAGCTTGGAAAATCATGATGCTAGAAGCCACCTTAGGGGACCTGTAGTCAAATGACCTCATTTTATAGATGGAGAAAAAGAAGCTAAGAAGGTATCCAAGTGACTTGTCCAAGATGACACAACAGTAGCAAACCTGAATCTAGAATCTATGCCCTTAAGTGCCCTTCTACTGTATCGTGCTGCCATCAGAAAATCTCCTCTGAACTCTTTTTTGTTCTGCCCTGAAACTAGGTGTGAAGGGATTATAAACACTTCCCCTCCAAAGGTCTTTAATTAAATATAAAGATCATGCATTTATTGAGATGACACTTGGATATAGTTGCTCAGAAAGTAAGTGCTTATTCTAAATTAATTAAATAAATTAGACACCAAATTCCCTATAACAGAAGTGGATTTATGCATCATGTAGAAAGACTAAGTAGATGATTTCTAAGGCTCTATTCCCATTGATTTAGATTTATTCTATGTGTTTGCTCTTTTATTCCTTCTTCCTGAAATGCCCTCCCTGCAGCTCACCATGTGGCACCCTTGCTGAACTCCAGGGGGCATCATTTACTTGAGAAAATGTGAATTATTAGCCCTGTAACTATGCCACTTGATAGGACTGCATAGCTGACTGGCACATCAGTGAAGCATGATGTTGTGCCTAGGCATTAGCCAATGACTTAAGAAATTTTCTCTAGGTTCCCAGAGAACTTTGTTTCTACCTTACTGAGTCCACTTACCATGCCTTATTGTCACTTATCCATTTACATGTTTATGTCTCCCAGTAGACAGTGCATACTAAGCAAGAAGGAGATGTATACTGTTTATTTTTTGTACCCCAGAAGCAAGGACAATGCTTGACTTGGCTCTCAGTAAACACTTGTGGGATGATTTATGAAAGAATTAATCAGTCAAGGGTCTTTAAGTCTTCACAGGATATAAAAAATATAGAGAGAGAGTTTAGAGTCACAAAGACTTTGACTAGAATTCTTGCTCTGCTACTTGCTACTTGTATTACTTTGGTGAGCCCTTTACTCTCAGCTTGTTTTATTTTCTGAAAACAAGACTATTAACCTCACAGTAAAAAAAAAAAAAAAAAAAAAATACATAATACACAAGGAAACAAGGTACTGTAAGTTCTGGCAGAAACTATAGACATCAGAATAAGATTCCCCCAACTCAAAAAGTCCATATATTGAAATTATTGAGTAAAAATTACAAAATAATGATACATAATATGCTTTAAAAAATAAGAAACTAGGGAATGGCTCCATAGTGTAGTGGTTAGCACATTTGCTTTACACGCAGAAAGTCCTGGGTTCGTGACCTAGGTAGAGCCACAGACCATACACCTTGTGTGCCAGGCCCAGGGTCGCACCCCAGGTGGAACTACACAGACCATACCCTGGGTATGCCAGGCCCCAGGCGCACGCCGCGAGCACGTCTACACATAGCTAAAGAAAGAATTAGTAAACTGGAAGAGACAAGTTTGAAGAAATTATCCAGCAAGCAACACAAAGAGATAAAGAGATGAAAAATATGTTCAGAGATTAGAAACATGGCGGACAGAGTGAGGTCTAGCATACATCTAAACGGAGTTTCAGAAGAGAGAGAACATGGCAGACATAAAGACAAAACAGCTCAGAGAATTTTTCAGAATTGATAAAATACAAAAAATTACAAAACGTTTGGAAGATATATCTGTACAGTCATGCGCTGTTTAATGACAGGGATATGATCTGAGAAATCTGTCATTAGGTGATTTCACTGTTGTGCAAGCATCATAGAGCACTTACACAAACCTAGATGAGATAGTCTACCACACACACCTGGGCTATCTGGTGTAGCCTATTGCCTAGGCTACAAAACTGGACAGTATGTTACTGTACAAAACAAACTAGGTTAAATCAAGCTTAAGAGAAAATGATGCAATCAAGAGATGTGGTGAACACAATATGAATGAAGCTGCTGCCGGCATAACATGGCACACTGTTTTACAGCAAACTTTTTTTATAAATACAAACAGTATACTCTAAAATAATGATAAAAAGTATAGTAAATACATAAACTTCTAACATAGTCTTTTATTATTATTATCAAGTATTATGTATTATACGTAATTATATGTGATATATTTTTATATGACTGTAAGCACAGTAGGTTTACACCAGCATCACCAAAAACATGTGAGTAATGCACTATGCTGTGACATTTCAATAGCTATGACATCACTAGGCAATAAGAAATTTTCAGCTTCATTATAATCTTATGGGATCACTATCCTATCTGCAGTTTGTGATTGACCAAAATATTGTTATGTGGCACATAACTGTATCTTTATGATTTTAGAGTAGGGAATGATTTCTTAAAGACAAAAAGTTCATATCATAAATTTATCTACATTTAATTAAGTACTTCTCTTCATCTAAAGACAATACAGAGACAAGATTATAGGAAGGTTGCAGGATACAAGATTAATATACAAAGTCAGTTGCTCTCCTGTATACCAAAAATGAACAATTGGAATTTAAAATGAAAAAGACATCATTTACATTAGTATCCCCAAGAAATTGGAATACTTAGGTATAAGTTTAACAAAATGTGTACGAAATCGATATAAGAAAAATTATGACATTTTAATGAAGGAAATCAAAGAAGACATAAATAAATGGAGAGATTTTCCATGTTCATGGATAAGACTATCATGTTAGTTCTCACTGAAAACTATAAGACGTTGATAAAAGAAATTGAAGAAAACAAAAATATATACAAGAATTTTCTGTGCTCTTGAATGGGAAGAATTAATATTGTTAAAATGTCCATAATGGAGCATTTGAGATCTTGTTCCCCAGCATATATCATCAGTTTGGCTCAAATAAACTCTTATAAAAATTCTCTAAGAAAAAAAAAAATGTCCAAATTACCTAAAGCAATCTACAGATTCAGTGCAATCCCTATCAAAATTTCAATGTCATTTTTCACATAATTAGAACAAACAAACCTAAAATTTGTATGGAATCACAAAAGACCCCAAATAACCAAAGCACTCTTGAGAAAGAACAGAGCTGGAGATAAAATGGGAAAGAACACACGGAGGACTTTTTTCTTAAACCGTGTGTTGGATGTACATGAGGGCATTCATTGTATTATTATTATTTAAACCTTACACATATACTTAAATATTCTTTTATGTGTTCTCAACATTTAATAATAAAAAATAATTTTTAAAAGCATTAATGAATTATAGAATAAAATCAGAATCCTGATTTCAGCTTTTATTAACAGAATTAGATAATAATAAGTGAGATTTTTGCTTTATCTCTTACGGTCTCAATTTCATCCTCTATAAAAATGGGGGTGATGACCACCTTAATATTGCTGAAAGAAACAAATATAAAAAGCTAAACTCATATGAGAGTGGGAGTTGTAATTCTAATATCCCCTCATCCTCACCTCCAGTGTCAAACAGATAGACTCCATTTGTCATGGCCCAAGGAAGCTTTTAATGGAAGTTATCTATTCTCCCTCATTAATTCTAGAACTCAGAGATGCTCTCTCATGCCGCTTGCTTCGCATCTTGGTCATAGCAATTGAAAGTAAATTCAAGTCTTTGTTCTCCAAACTGAGAGCACCAGTGGGAATGCAGAACAAAGGAACTAGTACTAACTACGTAGATCTCAGAGAGAAGAGTGGGGCCCTATGAAAGATGGGAAAAAGAATGTAAGTAGTCTCCCTCAGAATCCCAAATGTACCACAAACATAGATATTATATTGTTTTATATGCCTATTTTTCATTAAGCCACCAATTCTAGATTGGCCGTTTGTGGTTATATTTTAAATGTTTTAATGTTTAGTTCTATGACCATCATAAGTTCTTCTAGCCTGAGCCTTCCATTTGCATTTAAAAGATGAATTCATTACCGTAAATAATAGTGAACCACACAAAATGTAGGCAAAACTGGCAACTGGAATCTTTGCTCTTTGTTCTCTCTTCAGTTAAATTGACTATGAATTTGATTCCTGTGCAATATCAAATGGTTAGATTGTTTGTTTTTCCTATGAAGTAATGATGAAACGCAGAATGAGAATGAATGGCTCTCAGATACCTACTCTTCTACTGTGGGATGCTCATTAATAAGCCTGTCACCTACAGGAAACTCCTTTCTGTTAAATGGAGAGAACCGGGGAAGGTAAAGCAGCCAATATTTATTGGACTTCCAGTATCTTCCAGTATCTGCTAGGCAAGTCCATCTTATCTCATTTAATCCCACCACAATCAGGGGATGTAAGAATAACTATTCCAGTTTCACAACCAGCCAAGAGTTAGAGAGAATAATCTAACCAGAGTCTCACAGATGGTGTTTATTTTAATTTTACTTATTTTCTTTTAACTCCTACAGCACCCAGTCTTCCTAGATGGTCTCCCATCAAAGTACTAACCAGGCCCGACCCTGCTTAGCTTCGGAGATCACACAAGATCGGGCATGTTCAGGGTGGCATGGCTGTAGACTCACAGATGGTGTTTAAATGGGAGTTTGTCCCCGTGTGACAGAAAGGAACTTTTAAAAAAATATATTTGTAAGAGTTTATTTGAGCCAAACCGATGACATATGCCAGGGAGCAAGATCTCAAATGCTCCATAGAATAACAGTTTTGCAGCTTCTTTTATGCATTTGAAATAAAAGAGGGGATATAAAGAACATTACTTGGAGGTGGGAGAAAGCATGGCAGTGATTGGATTATAGGATAATTAACAAGAAAGAAACTTAAAAAACAAACTTTTAAAAAACTTTTAAAAAAATGTCCATGACCCCTAGAAATTCTGGTTTCAGTGGTCTTTAATACCTCCCCCAGGTGAATGTAAATATACAGCCACGGCTGAGACCACTGATCTAGTTCAGTCTGAACTCTTGACCACTGAGGAAAATTATTGGTCATTATTGCCCTTCTCAGCATGTAGCTGAACTACCTGGTCTTTCTACAAAGAATTCCAGTTTTAAGCTACATGAAAGGTTTTGTTTTGTTTTGTTTTGTTTTGTTTTGTTTTTTGTTTTGTTTTGTTCTGTTTTGCTCTCCATTGAATCCCCATCACCTAAAACAATGCTTAAAATAAGTAGGCACTTAATGAATATTTGTAGAGGAAATAAGTGAATAAACACTTTCCTGATTTTTATTTCACAAGTACTCATCAAGGGCTAATCTGTGCCAGGCACTGTACTGCATTCTGGGGATTTAGCACCGAGCAGACCAAGAATATTTTTTCCTGTTAAGGAGCTTCCATTCAAGAGCAGCACTATCATGTAGTAAAAGAAAACAAGTCACATGTGTAATTCCAAATTTTCTAATAGCCACATTAAAAATGTAAAAAAGACAGGTGAAATTAATTTTAATATGTTTTGTTTAACACACTATATTCAGAATACTATGTTAACATGTAATCAATATAAAACGATTGACATACTATAAAATTTATCAAATTATTAAAAAATAACAATATTTTGCATTTTTTTTTGTACTGAGTCTTTGAAATCTGGTGTGCATTTTTCACTCATAGCACATTTCACTCCATTTGAACTAACCCCATGTCAGGGGATTCATAGCCTCATGTGGCCAGTGGCTGCAGTATCAGACATTGCAGTTCTAGAAGGCGAAGTAAACAATAAACAAGTAAACAAGCACATATATAAATAGAAGGGTGGTGAGGGAAGGCCTGTTTAAGAAGGTGGTATCCAGCAACTGAATGACTTAAAGGACAGAAGAGAAATAATAGAACAAATCTTAATCTTCCAGTGTTGAAAATAGGAAATGCGCCTTAAGCACACTTTAAAATACACTTTGTAGCACCTACTCATCAATTGTCAGGGAACTTGTAAAGAAACATCCTAAATTAACAAAGCTCCCTTCCCTGGGCCTCTCCCAGATCCTTCTCCTGGGAGAGGAGAAGGATCCTGACACCCTGCAGCTCTGCTAGCTGCTCTAGTCCCAGAAGCTGGCTGCGAGGCAACATTCTTTTCTTTGAATAGTTACAGAAAAGCCAAATATCTTCCAACTTACTAGCTGAGATAACCGCAGTTCAGGGGTGGTATATTCCTACTGCCAGCATTTGAAATAAACTATAACATGAGAGCATATTCCTGAAAGGCATAGATATCCTGTGTAATTGAGAGCCACAATCAGAGTCCTGTGATCCTTGCTAGCTAAGCTGAAAGGTTGGGGACTCTCCACAGACAACGAAGACAAAGGTCTCTCTATGGTAGATGGAGCTTTAATATCTTACCACGTTTTGGCCAAAGGAATGGGGGCATTTTTTAAAAAATCATATATTACTAAACACTATATATTATTACATTAATATAATCATATGTTACTAATACGAATATTGCTAATGGTATGTTACTTCATCTTATATTAAGACCTGTTATCTTAAAGCCAGGTGAAATAGATGATTAAAAATCACATTTAAAAAACTCCCTTAGCTGAAACCCAAATCCATCTAGAAAATATTTAAATATTGAATTATTATTGTAAACATTATCTTTATAACATAGTAAATAGCATAAAATAAATATAAATTATTATTAATTTATTTAAATATCTAAAATAACTTTTCAACACCTGCTTGGGGCAGTTGATATACTGAGATCCATAGCTCTCTCATCTTCAATTTTTTTTAGGTGAAAGGATTATAATTCATTCTTTTCATCCTCCAATTAATATAACTATCCACTAAAAACCAAGGTTTCATGTTCTGAGGACAGCCATTGTCTTGTTTACATTTCCTTACTTAAGCCTATTCAATTCAATTGGATGAGAAGCCCACTGGGAAAAAATAAACAGATGGTAAAAAGACATTTATTTAGAGCCCATCAGAATAATTACCAATATGAATACAACAGTTATGTTTAAATAGTATTTTTAAATGATATTGTCAATTTGCCAGCACTATCATAAAATACAACATGAATGAATTTATCTTCACTATGACTTATATTTTATTTCCGACAGCTCCTGTCACTGTAATTGCAACAGAAATTTGCTTTCCTTAAAATTTATATAAACATATTAAGAAATTGCATATGACAGCATTTAACAGAGTTGACATTACTTGGCAAAGAGGCATGGATAGAGTGGTTAAGAATATGAGTTTGCCTTGCACACCATTAGGGCAAATGAAAATTATTAGTACAGTCACTATGGAAAACAGTATGGGGTTTCTCAAAAAGTTAAGAATAGAACTACAATATGATCCAGCAATACCTCTTCTGAGTATTTACCTGAAAAATATAAAAACACTTATTTGTAAATATACATATATACCCCTATGTTCATTGCAGCATTATTAACAGTATTATTAAAGACTTGGAAACAACCTAAGTATCCTTTGACCGATCACTGGATAAAAAAGATGTGGTACGTATATAGGATGGAATACTACTCGACCACTGAAAAGGTGCAATATTGCCATTTGTGACAACATGGGTAGATCTTGAGAGTATCGTATCATGCTAAGTGAAATAAGTTAGATGGAAAGAACAAGAACTGTATGATTTCACTCATGTGAAATATAAAACTAAAAAGCAACAAACAAATGAAATAAACCAGAACAAACTCATAGATACAAACAACAGAATGGTGGGTGCCAGAGGGGAAAGGGGAAAAAGGAAGTGTGAAGCAGGTAAAGGAGGTCAAACGTATGGTAACAAAAGGAAACTAGACTTCATGTGGTGAGCATGCAATAGCGTACACATATGTCAAATTATAATTGTGTACATTTGAAAATCATTTAATGTTATTACCCAATGTTACCCCAATAAATTTAATATTAAAAAGATTAACTACAGAAAAACAAGAATATGGGTTTGAATTCAGTCCTCCACTCACTGGTTTATGGCCATGACTAGTTAACTTCACTTGAATCTCAGTTTTTCCATCTGTAAAATAGGGATATGATAGTACTTGCCTCTAAGGTTCATCTAAGAACTCACTAAATGTGAGCTCGAGCAACTAAAAACAGTTGCAAAACTTGTGATGGTTTTGCTAAGTGAGATTATGACCAAGACCATTCTCTTTCTGTTTCCATAATATTTAAAAATTTGAACTAACAGAATGTTATCTTTATTATATTATCATGCTTTGCTATAGATTTACTATTTCAAATATTGTGTATTAATTTTTATTTTATTGAAAGAAGTGTTCTAGGTATTAGTACATTTTTGTACCCATGAATTGCAAAATAAATGTTTTTGTTGTATATGGTGATGGCAGAGGTAGGGGTGGAGAACAATGGACTTTGTATTAAGGTCCATTTTCTGAGTTATAACCCTGAAGGGGAGAATGCTAGGGTTAAATCAGAAATGCTGCTTAGAAAAGGTGACCTAAGAGTTATAATTTTAAGGAGGTGGCTTGTGATCTACAGAGAGGAGAATTTTCACCAAGCCTTTGGTAGGCTGCTAAACTCTAGCTCTTCCAATCAATGATGCAGGCGGAATCCAGAAAGTCAAACCTGAATCTCTGGGCTAAAGTTTGCTGCAAATTTTTCAGAACGAAGAACCCAAAGAATACAATCTTTTGAGTAAGCTGTGGAATTCAAACTGAGGTCGTTAGATTAAAAGTTATACCTGATTTAGAAATTGATTTTATAGATGGTAATTACAAAGTTACCACATCACAATATTACCTTCATTGCTGTGGCATTTCACTAGTTTTTGAAACAGAGTAAAGAGAAAGATACCATGTCTGTGTTAGGGGGTAAAAAAGCAGATCTTTTCTGGAAATGTTCTTGCATACTTGTTCAGAACCATTCCAGGAGATTTCCAGTATGGTTCCAGAAATATAGAGCAGAATAAAAGACACTAGCCCAGGGCCTCCACAAATACAAGTCACCTGTTCAATTAAGGCCTTGCAGTCCTGAAGTTCATAAAACTGAACTCCGGCCCTCCTGTCAGTTTCCCATCCAAGCCTGCCCAGTCCTGGCTCTGCGAATTAGCCTGGTCCTCCCACACCTTCCTTCTCCTCATCCTGTCGTCAAAGGTGCTTGCAACACAATAATCTCCAATGGGTCCTGGGTCCCCAAGTCTTCATGATGATGCCATTCTCTTCCCCCGATTAAAGACCAGGATCCTTACCTTCACAAAGGCGAGATTTTCTTTCTTTCTTGTTTTCAAATTTGGGAAGGATGTCAAACTGCATTTCCTTGGCTTTTTAGCATCCATTTTAGTCCTGCAGAAGAAAGAGTAAAAAATAAATTGGCAGCAGGAACAAAATATAAGTAATGGCCCCCATGCCCAGGGATGCGAGGAACATAGGCAGGCTTGGAGAAAGAAAAGTGTCAGGTCTAATAGCAGTGGCTGAGTCTCTGCTGCTCCTTTTGTTTCCCTTCTGGTGGCTGATGAGGTGGGGAGAGGGGGCATCTTGGCATTAGTCTTCAAGTGCTCAGGGCAGAGGGAGACAGGAGCCAAGGAAGGAAGATGAGCTAATGAGGTGGTAAGCAGTTTAGAACACCAAGTGAAAAGACTCATTTCCCCTTGCTAACTGCAAAGTAAACCATTCTCTTGCCACAAACACCATTTTCCTTAAAATATAGATATACTAGTTGTCACTTGGTAGCTTAATACCTATAGAAAAAGAAAAGGGGGAAATTGGTAGAAATGCTATTCCTGGATCTCATTTGGTCATTTTTGCACCTTCTTCATTCAGAGCACAGCTCTACAAATAATTAACTCACTGCAAGTTGAAAAAAATAACTTGCATAAGTGTATAGAATCTAGTTAAAGTGGTAATTTATGTAAGCAGAAGTTAGAGTCTTGGAGGGCTCTCATGCTACTAGTATACTCCTGTTACATTAGCAGACTATAGCTGAGTCTCCACTTCGTGTCTCTTGGAAGTCCCCTTTTGGCCCCTAATACTAGAAAGAACTAAGGAAGTTAAGAATATGTGAAATAGGGACTGAACAGGAACTGATGAGAATGTTATCACAGCTTCTGTAAATTATTCCAATGGTAGGTTCTTACAGACACAATGAATGATAAATAGTAACATCACAATTTTCAAGTTATTTACAAGACTGAAGACAAGTCACACCAACAGTTACTGCAGCATAATGTTGAAAAAATCAGAAATTACTTTTCTATATGTAATGAGTTTAAAAATATGCCACAGATGTATTATGGAACATGACACAGTCATTTTTAAAAATGAGATAAAGCTTTATGTACGTCCATAATACATTGAGTAAAAACAGAAAAATATGTATAATTCCATATTTATTTAAGAAAAAAAAACAAGATGTTTTCATGTCTTTATCAGGCATATTGAAAGATCTAGAAAATAAACTATATAAAGTTTATTGAGAAGTGGAGCTGGAGGAAGTGAGTGGGAACATTAATTTTAACACACACTCACACCCAATAATATGAAAAAATGATGCAAAGGCAAACAAAAAGTAAAAGCTTCCCTGCAAAATGATCACAATTTCATTCTTTCCTTCCCTTCCTTTCTACAAATATTTGCTCATTATCTAGAAGAGACACACGTAAGCAGGTTATTAGAGTACCCAAGGTCATGCAGTCCTACAGGCCTGTGCAAAGAGTTAATGCAGCGCCCTTCAGGATGGTGGCTGAGTATGTTGAAAAAGCTTAGGAAGTCCTCACACCTGAGCAGAGTTGAACTGTCCTTGAAGAATAAACAGAATAGGCATGGAGTCAAGGGTAGACGGATGAGACTGTGCAAAGCATAAAAGTACAAAAGAGCATTGCTTTTTCCAGAAACTTCTAGTATAGTTACTGGACACCAAGAGAGGAGGTAAGATTATAGAGTCGCATAGTCCATGTAGGGCATTGGGGCATATATGTGGCTATTCTAAGGGCGACAAGGCCAGATTTGTATTTTAGGACCATCTCTCTGGTGATACCATGGAGCATGGTTTGGAGGAGCCCAGGTAGGAAGTTATCTTGAGTACCTAGACAAAAGATGATGAGGGCCTCCACCAAGGCAATGACAAGGAGGACAGAGTGGAAGGATGAACTTGGGAATAATTTTTGAGACAGAACTGGTAGACTTTGACCATTAATTCAGCATTGGGTTTGTAAAATCCAAACACTGGGGTGAATGAATACAATTTTTCCTGCCAAAGCTCTGTGTCAAATGTTCTCTCCATCTACTTCACAAGGAAGTAGAAGACAATAAAAGTCAATGTGCATCTTTCTAAGGAAGTGGAGCTCTTTCTTCCGTTTAGTTTTTGTAGCTCTGTAGGTGAAGAGAACCTGACATCCAAGGAAGATGCTGAAAAATCTTAGAGTCTAGTTTCAGTGCCGCCCCAGACAGATTTTGAGCAAGTCACTCATCTTCTCTATACTGTGTCCCCATCTGTAAAATGATGAGACTGGACTAGATGACCTCTAATTTCCCTTCCAGTTCTAAGCTTCTTTGGTTCTAATGCTATTAAATTCTACCAGATTGGGGCAGCGGAGGGGGATGGGGAAGGGGGTGGTAAAGAGAGTTCTGTTGTGACTTATTCCATGAATTCTCTCCTTTGGATAATTTTGTGGTTACTAAAGACTGTTTTAAGCCTTTCTTAATGCATTCTCTCTGGCTTTCACTTAACCCGTTACACTTAACCAACACTCAAAGAATCACAAATGCCACTTTTTATCCTCAAAAGATGTGGTGAGCTATGTAGGAAAGGAATTAAAATATGTTGTTTATACCTGTTGTGTGAATGATGAAAAATAATAAACTCAGCTTAGCGCTAGAGTGAATATGGCTTTGAGAACTGAAACCAAAAAATTTCTCCTATTGTTTTACATGAAGACCAGAGTTTCTCTACCAAACTATACCAGCCTATACCAATCTCCTTTCTTTGGATTTCAACACTTTCGTCTGTGGGAAACATTTTGTCATTTGGTCAATAGCTTTAGTGTTGATTATATTAGATGTATATATTTTCGTCTCATCTTGATTGTGAGTCTCTTGGGAACAGGGATGATGAGCTTGTATTTAATTTAATTTTTTTGTATTTCTCATTGGGTTGAGGACAATGGCTTGTCTATTGAAAGCTCTTGGTACAAATTTGTCATAGAAGGAGAAATCTAAGATCAATACATCAAAAAACTTCAGGCCACCATGTGCTAAGTGTGGGGAATTCAAAGATAAGTAAAACAGAATTCTTGCTTTCAGGAGTTCAAAGTCTGGTGGGCAAGACCCATAAGCAGTAGTGATGGTGTGTTACCACATGCACAGTATTTTATGCATAATGCATTATCTATGCATACCAAACTTCAGTGCCCAGAAAGGAAATATCTCTTTGAGATTTATCCATTATTATTTCAGTATTTCTACTTCAATAGTCAGTACCTTGACTTTTATTCCCTGGGGGCCTAGCTATGGGGCAGAAATTGTGGCCATGTAAGATATTCAGAGATGCCCTTTGTATTTCTGTTAACAGTAGATAATGTACTTAATGTATTTGTTACTCTCTCTTCTGCCAAAGGGAAGTCCCTAGCCCCCTGGAATTCTCCTTAAAACTCTTCATGGTCCACAGATTCACAGACCCTTAGGAGCTGAAGAAGGTTTTGGAGGGCTTCTTACCCATTTTTCTACCCTCGGCTATGTAGGAAAGGAATTAAAATGTTTTATATCTTGTTTATACCTGTTGTGTGAAGGATTCCTTGGCAAGAATCCTCTTTAGAGCAAGAGTAACAGTCTGTGACCTGTTAGTTACCAGGCCTCACAGCAGGAGGTGAGTGGCGGGTAAGGGAGCGAAGCTTCATCTGTATTTGCAGCCGCTCTCCAGTGCTGCAAATCATCATTGCCTCAGCTCCACCTCAGATCATCAGGCTTTAGATTCTCATAGGAGCACTGGTTGGTCCCTAGTGCCAAAAAAGGTCGGGACCACTGCTAGAGTATTCATGGGGATCAGTCTCTGCTTGAATATTTCTGTGACAGAGCCCATGGTTTTTCCAGGCACCCCATTTCACACCCAGCTGTTAGTTTACATATGGTTGGTACTCAGTAAGTGTTGGTTGGAAGAAATGATGTTGAGCAACATATCCTCCGCTGACACTTATTATCCTCTGCAGAATAACGACAACAAAAAATCTATCCTCTCTTCTACTCAAGGGTTCTTAAATATTCAGAATAGTGGCTTTTTGCCTTCCCAGCACCTACTAATCTCCAGGCATTCAGCAGTTTTATTTCAAACCCCTCATATAATAGAGAATCTAAGCATAATAGAGACAACTTATTGTGATCGTCCCTCTCTGTTTTCTAACTTTTTTTAATGACCTCTCTTAAAGTAGCTACAGGCTTCTAGTCTAGATTATGTTATAATCAATCCTAAGTTAGGCAGTGAGAACTTTACATCTCTCATCTGGTCACTATATTTCTATTAATGTACCCTAGACCAGTATTTACTTTTTGGAGTTATCACAACACACTCATGTTGGAGGTAGGGTCAGTTGAAACCACTGACTTCCAGCACTGGGTCCTCCCAAGTTTGAGAAGCACACATTCTAGACAAGTTGCTTCTGGCAATATGGAGTTGGAGAGGAAAACTTTCAGGGAAGAGTGGCTGGAACATTGTTAGAAGCTCTCTTCAGCTTTGTCATTACCCTCTCGATAAGGACTAAAACAAAGAAAGGAAATAAACTCAAATCACAGAACCAATCAGGCACAGTCCATGCTTGAGCAATTCCATGGAACTCTTGGATTTTATGCACCTACTACATGTAGGTGATTAAATCCCTCAGGCAAGACTGGTCACAAAAGACACTTACATTTGTCCTTTCATAGTTTGAACTTTCCATTTAAATAACCTCACAGTTTCGCCAAGTCCTTTTAAGCCTGAACAGTGAAATTTGGATTAAGATTGACTGTCAGTCATTTAACGTATCAGAGGAGTCACAAGTTACCTAGCTAAGCCCTGAATTGGCTGGTGGCCTTTTCAAACATAGCAAACACCACAAATTAATTAGACTTTAAAAAATTCCCCAGATCTGCACCATTCATCCCCCTTTTAAGGAAAATAAAATTGCTAATACTGGGAATTACCCCAGAGGGGCAAGTACCACTTGAGAGGCAAGTGTTGCTCCGGATGTACGATTCACATACACCTAAAGCGCTCTTGTGTAAGGAAGGGTTGGGCTCTGGTTGAGCTCGGAGGCTTGCAGGGTTTGGGGCTGGGTCGGAATAGGCTAATATCAGCCAGATCCTCATCAACGTGAGGCGAACCGTCGGTACTCACTTTTGACAAAGATGATGAAACATGCAGTGGAGATAAAGACAGGGGAAGGAAAGTTTTGAGCCCCAAGTTGTTAGGAGCAAGGATGGAAGCATTTTCAGAGTAGGTCTTATGAGTTCTCCAAAATCCATCTCTCCCCACCCAGCAGTCAGCCTGTCAGCGATGCGACGTTCCATTAAGTTTATCGATATTGGATTGTGAGGATGCAGCTGTTCAGGTCAAAATCTAAAATTGTACCCGCCTTCTCTCCACACTCACACGCCCTGTTCTATTTTTTTGTATTCTGTGTACCTTTCACTCTCCCCGCTTCCCCCACCTCCTTCCCCATTGCCTTAAGAAGATCCTTCCCCTCGAAGGGCCGCTGGGACCCGGAAGCCTCAGCCCCGAGCGGGATCTCGCCCTTACTTTGTTCCGGTGCGGGTAAGAGGTGGGAGGAGCTGCATCAGGCTGGCGCAGATTGCCCGGCCCCTGCAGGGGGCTCGGACCAGTAAACTGCGGAGTGCAGGTGGAGGACCACACCCTCCTCCCGTCGCTATAGAAACTATTTCCGCCCTTTTTGTGACTCTGGAGCTGAAGACTTAAAGCTCTAGTCCGGTCCGAAACCACCTTTCACATGGACCTGAAAAAAAACCCCAACATCTCTTTTCCTCCTCCTTTCTTTCTCTTGCCCGAGTTCTTTCAAGTTTGGGACAAGAACTGAAGAACTTCCAGAGGACAGAGATTAGAGTTGACCAAACAGACTAGACTCCCGAAATTATCCCTCCCCTCTCACTCTTCAAAGTTTGTGGTTACTGGAAGCTCATAGCAAAAGTTCTGGATATAACGTATTCATCAGATAAACACTTTTTGAGCACTTACTCTGCACCAAGTTTTAAAAGCAGGACAATTAAGGAAAGTTATATTTGAATGATGGTAGTGTGGCCTGGAGGAACACAAGGTGGTCCATGGAGTTAACAGACATCCAAATAAAAGCTTTTGGAAAGAGCCGAGTTTGAGTTTTCAAGGACAAGTAGGAGTTAGCAATGCAAAGAGGGAAAATATGAGCCAGTCTGAAGGCCCAGGGCCACGGGATGTATTGAACCATGGATGTCTGCACTGTTTGGTGCAGCAGGAGTCAGCTACATTCAAAATGTCTCATGAACTAAATGGGACAAGGTATGAGTGTTTATATTTTAAGCAGAGGGGTATTCGGGCTTAGATTTTATTTTAGAAAACTCCTTCTGGCAATAATGGTAGAGAGGGCAGGCCAGAGTACATTAAGAATCAAGGCAAAGATGCCTGTTAGAAGTAGTAAGTGATGATGTTTCAGAGTAAGGAACAGCAAACTTTAAACAACTGAGAAAATGGAATAGAGCTTGGTGACTAGATGTGAAGGGTTATGTCTTAGGCACCCAACTTTGTGGTAGTGCCATTTACTAACAGAAAATATAGGAGGGAAAACATTGGGGGTAGGGGAAGACGTTACTGATTTAGTGATGACTCACTAAATTATCAATGGACCAGGCAAGAGGTCTTGTGCAGAGCAAGGTCTGGGCTAAAGATCCTGCCTTGGCAGTCACTGTCACATAAGTGACCACTAGAGCTTGAACTAAACTTTTTAAGGTTGGGGGAAGAGAATGAAATCACAGAATATGACACTATGGTGGGAGGAAGGGTATAGATGACACAAAAGATTAGAAAGCTGCAAAATAATGGAAAGTAAAGGTGCAAAATAATGAAGAGTAGGCAGGGAGATGGGGAGAAAATTACAGAATACTGTCATGTGAGCCCAGGAAATACAATACATTGAGTATGATGAATAGGGTATATTAGATTAGGTGAGAAAAAACATACTGCATTTGGCAACAAGAAGGTCATTAGTGCTTTCTATCAGGCCAATCTTAACAAATTTGATGGTAATTTTCAGTAGAAACTATGAAATGGAGAAAACAGGTTCATCAAGCCAGTGCCAAATGATTAATCAATGAAATCAGTAACTAATACAGGGTAGGCTCTTAATAAATGTTTAATGTTGAACTGCAACACGTAGAGTATGTTTTAGAAAGGGGGTGGGGTTGGGTAGGTGAGGTAGTATACGACAGTATAAAAATACACACTAGAAAAGAAAAGAATGTACAATGGCAATAAGCAAATGCTCACTTTAATCATAATTCTAAATTACTTGTTTTCACATTAACATAGATGTTTCCATAAACCAAGAAACACTGAGCTAAGTATTATACATTTTTTAATAGTTAACATGATTTGAAGAATTCTTATTAAAAGTGATCAGGAGCGGGTTGAAATTCTCACCATAAATACAAGGTATCTATTACTATTTTTATTCACAACAAAGTTTCCTGATCTAAGTTTTTAGACCTAAGTTTCCCGAATAGCTATATTGTCTAATACCAAAACAGAGATGACTAGATACTTGACAACCACCCTCTAAAGCAATGACTTACATAAAGTGATTACTTTAACAGACCCGCCCCCCCATATTTACAACAAAAGGCTAATATTTTTTTGTCAGGCATTCATTTTATCATGAAATTCAGACAGCCAGAGACAGATGGATATAATGGTATTAAGAAAAAGAGCATATCAAAACTTCTTCATTTTTATTAAAGATTTTTGACAATAAGGGCTTCATAAAATGTCAAGAAATTCTATTTGCTATACAATAACCATCTATGTCTAAGTAGGAGACATATGCAACTGTTTTAATGTGTAAAATAATTCTGAATTCTTACTGTAAAAATATTTGGCTAAAATACGAAACATATTTGCAATAAAACTGATAATGTAGCTTAAGTAATGTACCAGGTTTCAGAAATGTCTGGGGTTGGGGGAAAGGGAATGTTTCCTTTTGCCAGATAAACTGTGAACTAAGCTAAGGTGCTGTTAACCAGACAAAGCTAGAAAGAAAGCTCATGTTACTAGAAAAGAACAGCATGTCACATGGACTTTCTCTGTGTCAAACTGACAACCACTTAATGACAATGACTTATTATACATAAGGAAAATAGAATATACTTTTCAAAAAGAAATGACATTATAAGATAATTCATACAAATAAACTTCTTATTGAAATATTGAACAGCTTTCCAGAGAACATAATCACAAAGGGGTAGAAATTAATTTGCTTGACACTAAAGAATTCCTTTATAGTACAATACTCTCCTTAAATATAAACACAAATCAAATATAAACACACTTGTAAAACTGTGACTCTGTTAATCAAACATTTCTTTACTACCACACTCAGCTACTAGCGGCATTTGGATGCAAAGGTTTAACTCGTGCTAATCTGGACAAGCCAAGGCGGAGACTCTGATTTGGGGACTTAACAGACACCCCTGCCAGTGGGTTGCTGCTGTTGCTGCTACTTCCAGATACCGCTGAAAGAAAACATATCACTTGATGATGATAGTGTCAGAAATCTCTTAAAAAAATAAATGTATAAAACAAAAGCAAAAAACGTAAACATTATTCTGCTATACAGGTTCTATCAAGTTATCAACAAGAACAAAAGAATGAGAAGTACTAAAAAGCAGAAAAATTATAGTATCGCCTACTTTCAAACATGCCTAAAGGGCAAGGAAATGATATATCAAAAGCTTTAAGCGTGAAAGCTGAAGCAGTTTAAGTTGGGAGTGAATAACACTGGTTGTAAAGGCATAAAGAAATAAATGCAATTATAATTTCTAAAGTCGTAGAAAAATCTAATGCTTTTTAAAATCCTGAAATTTTTATAAGTATTCCTTTGAAAGAATCTATTTTTTCAAATACTAAGTAACTTTAAACATGACAAATGCCATTTTTATTTATTTATACTGGTTTCATTATGCTAGCACTCCAATGTAGCAACTATTTCCATCAAGTATTAAATTTAAACTTTATCCACATAAGCGTTCATGGCAGATCATGACTAAAGTCATAATAAGTACAACTATGTGTACTTTTTTCAAATGAAAATTTATAAACATTTCCATGTTTCTAACCATCTGACTTATTATTCTCAATTGCATGCATGTGCTGTATATCAAATTCTTTCACAAACTTTTGGGCTGTTTCTAGTTTCTCACCGTTTTTCTATAAATAGTTATAAAAATCTAATCACTTATTACTTTTTCTTCTTTTGAATTCTTTTTTCGGGAATAAGTTCCCAAGACTAGTTCTTAGGCCAAAGGACAGATTTATTTTTATGGCCCTTGTCCTATAAAAGGATTATAAGTTTATAGTAAATAATTATACCCCACAACCCAGAGTGGACTGGATTATATTGTTTTATTATTTTCTAGTTTGAGAGGTATAAAAAAGTATTTTATTATTTTAATTTATATTTCCTCAATTAACATTGAGACTGAAATTCTCTTTGAATTCATTTCTCATTGTATTTCTTGGGGCATTAGTACGTTTATGTCTGTGGCTCATTTTCCCATTGGGGTGTTGGTGGTCTTCTCAGATTTGTAAAAACAGGTAAATAAGAAACTGGCAACCCGAGGGTCAAATCTAGCTCTCAAAAATACTGTTTGGTCCACATGGTATAAAAAAATGTCAACTTTTAAAAACTAGGAGATTTCATTAAAATCTAGATGTCTGGCTTCTCTTGAAACAAAAGTCAGATCTGGAAATACCAGGTCCATCATCCGCATGTAAACAATTTGATGGAGCTGAGTGACAGCTGTTTCCTTCCAAAGAGGCATGAGCTCTAAGTCCAACAATCGCTGGTCACTCGAGTTTAGTACATGGGCCCAATTCCCTCATACACTTCACTTGCTCTACCCTTTCACATAATAAATCTATAAGCACTCTGTGCTTTATGATATTAACACTTGATCCATCATTCCATTATTTCCTTTTTATTTTTATTTTTTTTTTATTATGCTACCTTTAAATTTCTATAGTCATTATATCATTTCTTTTAAATTTCTATTGTTGGGGAATCACTAATTATTCTCAGAAAAAATACGCTAAGGATTATCCTTCAAACCGTAAAGCATCATTATTTCAGTAACTAGTCTTCTTCCTTACCTTCTCCAAAAAACTATTAAGTCCTCATTAAAATTCTAGAATTTTTTTTTAGTCAGGAAAAGACTTTAAAGATTATATAGTGCCTAATATTTGAGATGATGAAATGAAGATTTAGAAATTAAGTAATCCGGCAGTCTCCGGCTAAACCTGTCTCTTAATACCTAGTATGACTAGGGCAGTGACCACTGTGGACCAATCAAGAAATGTCATTGAAAAGAAGTAAACCTAAGTAGACTTGGATTTACTTAGAAGAAACAAATGAAGAAACATACCAGAGGAGAAAACTAGATAAAGAGAGGCTCTAAGAATATATACACTGTGTTTAAGGAATAACAACAAAAAAGGTATCAATTTCATTGGAATAGAGAATTCATGTGGTTGGATAAGGGAAAGGTGAAACAGGACTAGCTAGGAAGTCACCAATAGTTTGAGTATAAAATGAACAGGGCCTGGATTTGGGTTTTAATAATGTCAAGAAAGGTGAAGGTCAAAGAATTCTTGGAGCATCAGTGGTGCTTGGCTGTGGAACAAAAGAAAACAGAAAGAAGTCAAGTTTGCATGGGCTGGAGGGTGAGTTTGCTAGGGCACGTGTTAAATGCTGGAATTCCCAAGTACGGGCCCCGATGCTTCAGTCAGACTGTGCGGGTCAAGCAGGTTTTCAGCAAACCAATTTGTTGCCAAAAATATATGTCAGGAACTTTAAATGTTAATACTCTTTAACACTGTAATTCTATTAGGAATTTATCCTAAGAAATATTCAGGGATGTACCCACGGATTTCTAGAATAAGAATGTCTATGCTTATTGCAACCTTATTTATAACACTGAAAAAATACTAAACAATCAGGATGCTCAACATGAGGGAGTGAGAAATAATGAACCAATGTAAAACCTTGGTTTTGAAGAAATTGTAATAATATGTATAACATTTACAGCTAGGAAAACAATCTACAGTGGTAATTTTCCAAGTGGTAATTTTCCTTCCCTTGATCAATAAATATATCATACCTGGTGGGACCCACTTAGGTCTCCTGCTTTCAGTTGAAGGACTGCGTATTTGTAATGGTTTCCTAGTGGCCTCTGAAGAATGAGAAACCTTTTTCGGTGAGGGCTGAGATTCTGATTTGACAGCAGCTGGAGCAGAGTCTACTGAAGTCATTTATTTGAAAAAGATTTATAAAAAAGTTTGTCAAGAGGAAGATTAAGTCTGGTATGTATGTGCAAAAATTATAGTTACGTAATCTTATAAAAATTAAAAAGGCAGTATTACTTTGAAAAACTCTTCTTAATCGACATTTATTAAGAACCCATTAGCCATCATTTATAAGTATTTATACGATAGGTGCTATAGTAAGCATATCATATACATTACCTTTAACTCTTAGAGCAACTCTGACACAAATATTACTGTCTCCATTGTCAGATAAGGAAACAGAGAAGTTAATCAATCTGCCTACAGTTTGACAGCTAGTAAATATTAGAGCCAGGATTAGGAACCAGGTCTGATTCCAAAGTTCATACTTCTAAACATTACAACAGTGTCTCATCAATATATGTCAATGAGACAATATATTAGACTCCAGGGTTACAACGAGTATATAATTCATGGATCCTGCTCCTACGGAATTCCTATGGACCATAGGAGGGAACCTATAATCTGTGTATATACTTGCACAGATTTAGAAGTCACAGGAGGTGGGTGAGGATAATTTGAGCCAAATCAAGGCTAGAAGGTAAAGATGACTTAGAGGAAGTTTTTCCAGGCAGAAGGAGTACAGCATGCAAAGCTGGATGATGTAGCAAGTTCCATAACCAACTACTGTTCAGTATGGCTGGAGCAGGAATGGCAAGGGTGGGAAAGGTAAGAAACAAAGACAGGGAAGATCACTGATGAATAGCTTTACATACCAGTGAAGGAATCATATATTCATTTTTTTAGGGAGCACTTGCATTTTGAAAACTAACATCTTTCTGGTGGCAGCGTATGGCAACTAGACTACTGAGAAGGCTCTTATGGTGAGAGGTGATAGAGCCTGAACTAAGGGGGAGAATGGAGGAAAGAAACAGCAGACCAGATAACTTTTAGTAATTAGATGTGGGGAGGTGGTGATGGAGATGAAATAATCATGACTTGCAAGTTCCTGTCATGGGCTCACTGCTTGATGGTGCCATTAACCCAGAAAATAAATACAAGAATGGGAGTAGGTGTCTTTTTTTTTCTTGAGGCGGGGAGGAGAGGTAGAATATAAATTCACTTTCAGATAACGCTTGCTTTGAGTACGATACCTAAGGGGCATCTAAATGCATATGAATATGAACATTTTCACTACATACTTTTCTTAATGTTAACATTTATATTCCCTAGATCAGCACTGTCCAACAGCTTTTCTGAGATGATAGAAATGTTCTATTTTGTGCTGTGCAATTCAGTAGCCACTAGCCACATATGTTATTGAGCACTTGAAAAGTAGTTAGCAAAATCAAAGAATTGACCATTATATTTTATTTAATTTTAATGAACTTAAGTGTAATATAGTTACATGTGGTGAGTGGCTACCACATTGGACAGCTTGAAATCTCTTCTTTCAAGGGAAAAATTATCACATGTACTAGATGAAAGACTCTCATAGGCTATTCAATACATTATTAGTGGAACAAGAAATATCCATCTTTCATAATTTTTAATCCCATTATTTAGGAGTTAAATTTTACTTCTAATATGATATAGTAAACTTCTTTGTGAAGCAACTTGCTCCAAGATATATAAAAACTTTATATGGTAAATTCCAACTTGGAAACTGAAAGTTTTAGTTTTTAGTGTATTTTGGGGAGGGAAGCATAAACAAACATCTAAAGAAAATATAAAACATATTCATATAGTTAATGACTTGCATATCACAGTTTGTGGTAGGCAGAATGACCCCTCAAAAACATCAATATCCCAATTCCCAGAGTATGTGCATAGCAAAGAGACTTAGCAGATGTCATTAAGTTAAGGCTCTTGAGATGGGGGGATTATCCTGAATTATCCAGATGAGCCTAATACACATAAGGGTCCTTATAAGTGAAAGTGAGAGGCAGGGGAGCGAGAGCAACTCCCACCGTTAGTAAATGGAGTCTGAATAACAATATTTTAGTTTCAAATAGTTGTATATATTAAACTAAGATATAAAAATATTTATCAATAAATAAAACAAATCAGATTAATGAAAGTTATGTTATAATAAACTATCGCATATTATGAACTCAAAAACATCCTAACTTCTTTTACAAAAGAAACAGGTATTCCATGTTCAAGTTGTCACAAATTCCGAAAGTTTTATCGTAAAAATGGTTTCTAATAGAAGTTGTTTTGAAAAAACCAAAGGGCCCTAAACTTGTAGTAAAACAGTTCTCAAGTCAAAGAGTAAGGCAAGCATGAAAGCAAGAAATTAAAATCATAGAAAGTTCCCCGTTTAATTGCCCGGAGAAAATGTGGTCCAGTGGATAGAATTTAGGCTCTGAATGGATAAACACGGGTGCAAATTTTAGCCACTTACTTATTAATTGTAAGAATTCTAACAACCTCTCTGAGCCTCGATTTTCTCATTGTAAAATACAGGTGATAATAGCTATCTAGAGGGTATCTGTCAGTGGTAATACATAGGAAGTGCTAGAAAGAAGTGGAGCTCAGTACACTTGTCTGATGTTTTCCACCCCACTCTGCTTTCTTCTATGTACTTTAATTAGAAAAGAACGCTGGCCAACTGTTAAGGAGAACAAAGGTAAAGACAAGAAATACCCATTAAATAAATCAAATACATTTCCTTTATAAAGTTAAGTGTTTTGTACTAAGCTTACCCAAAGCATTACATTTGGATTTAGATTTCTTCTCTTTCTTTTCAACTGAGGATTTAACCTTCACTTCTTTCTTTCTAATTTCTTTAACTTTACTTTTTCTCATAGTGAAGTCTTCATCATCATCTTCACTCTCACTAAAATCAGAATCATCTTCAGAATCTTCACCTAAAACAGCAGATTACAAACTTTATCTCTGTTGTAAAAACTGAGGCATCTACGTCCTTGACTTTACCCACAGCTTTTGCACCAGGTTTTGTGCACCTTTGTGCTAAGCCATTGCCAGTGGCAAAACACTGCACAGTTGCCTGGGTTGGAATCCTGGCCCCTCCACTTACACATTGTATGACCTCAGACAGGTCACTCGCTAACTGCACTGTGCCTCAGTTTCCTATGTATAAAATGGAGATAACCATAAAACCTACATCATAGGGTTGTTGTGTGGATTAAACTGGTTAATACAGGTAAAGCATTTAGAATAGCATTTGACATACAGCAAGCAAAATACAATTGTTTGCTATTACTATTATCATTATCATTTTCTATCAGTAATCTTTACTTCCAATTTTACCAGTTTAACTCAGGAACTTTTGAAAAAATGGTAAGGTATAATGTTAGCTACTCTTTCAAAATGAGAATCTTGATGGTAATAATAACAGTACACTTTCCCTTAATCACCTAAACTTCAACATTCTAGAATAGAAACACATTGGGAATTGAGTAGAGACTAACTATACCACAACAATTTTAACAGATAATCCTATATACGATTTCATTTGGAACACATATCTAATTTCCCACAAACTCTTTTCTGTACTGCATGAGACAATATAAGCCAGAGATTTAATATGTTAAGGAAGCACAGATACTCTGGAAAAAAGTATAGAGGATATCTGATAGTTAAGCAGCATATGGTTATTGAAGAAGATGTAGACTATACAAAAAATGTATTAAGGAAAAAAAAGTCCACTCTCTAATTTCACCACCCAGAGATAACAACTCTTATGTCCACCATAAATAATATCTACCTATCTATATGAAATATATTTTATATAAAAATATGAAATATTTCAAACATATTTCAATAGTCAATAATAAACTATTCAACAATCATCAATATTTTGGTGGATTTGTTTCATCTATCTCTTTTTTCTTTTCTCTTCTCTTTCCTTCTTGGAGTATATTAAAATAAATCCAAGGCTTCATATCATTATACTCTTATATGCTTTAGAATGCATCTCTAAAAAACATAGATTTTTTTTTAAACAAAATAATGTCATTATGATATCTAATGATGTCAACAATAATTTCTTGGTATCATCTTCTACCTAGTCCAATTAATGACTTTTAATATAGAACAATATTCTCTCCTTTTCCCCTTGCCTTTGACTTGTTGAAATAACCACATCAGTTGTCCAATAAAAAGTTCCATATTCTGAATTTGTCTGTTTACTTCCTCATGGTGTCACTTAATTTATTCTTGCATATTCTGTGAGCTGGAATTTTCTCAAGACTCAATTAGAATCAGGCTCACCTTATTATTATTATTTTTTTTGGCAAGAATACACTTCATAGGTGATGCTCTTTACTTCGTATTATATCATATCAGAAAGCACATAACGTATGGTTGTCCCACTCTTTGTTGGTTCAACAGACGCCAGCCTGAATTCTCCATAGTAAAGATCCTCATCAGCCTTCCATTGATGCTCTTTGCCTAATTAATGATGATCATTATGAACTTTAAATTGCAAATTTCCTTTTTCTGTCATTCTTTCCACACAAATAAAATTTTTAAAAAAGATAAGAGTAATCAATCTACATATTCACATAATGATTACTGTGTTATATAGAATTAGCCATATAAGATCATTAGATCACATAAAGGCTGTTATGAATAGTACCTTGCAAAATCAAGTAATTATTTCTAGAATCCCAAGAGGATCTAGGTTCAGGGAATGGCAAGTAGTGGAGAAGTTTCTCCAAAATTTCAGAATAGAAAATCTAGGAAGACAAAACTTCCTACATATCTAACAGTTCTAGTATTGCATGTGTTCTTTTCTTGGCTTGAGAAGATAAATGGTAGCAGCTGGGTATAATAAATGCATTCTTTCCTGCTTTTAATATTTTCTATATCCTAAATCACTGTTCAACAGTACAGAACTTAAAAATCTATTCTCTCAAAACTATGGCTCACATTTCAGCTCAAAAATATTTGTTTATACAGAATTGAATAAGAAAAAAACTTGGAACCAAGAAATTTACTTTTTAAAATAATTATTTTCTTAAATTTTTTTTAACTGTGGTATAAAAAACCATGTAACATAAAATGTACTGTCTTAGCCATTTTTAAGCGTACAGATCAGTAGTGTTAAGTATGTACATTTGAATTGTTGTGCAACAGACCTCCAAAACTTTTACATGGGACAAAACAGAGATCCCATATCCATTGAACAAAAACTCCCCACTCCTCCTCCCCCAATCTCTGCTGACCAACTTTCTACTTTCTGTTTCTATGAATTCAACTATTTTATATACCTTAAGTAAGTGGAATCACACGGCATTGCCTTTGTGACTGGCTGAGTTCACTTAACAAGTCTTCAAGGTTCATCCAAGGTGTAGCATGTGACAGGACTTCCTTCCTTTTTAAGGTTGAATAATATTCCATTGTATGTATATACGCATTTTGTTTATCCATTCATCTGTCCATGGATATCTGGGCTGCTTCCACCTCTGGGCTATTGTTAATAATGCTGCTATGAACATGGGTATGCAAATATCTGAGACCCTGCTTTCAATTCTTTTGGATAGACATCCAGAAGTGGGAACGCTGGATCACATTGTAGTTCATTTTTTGAATAGCTGTCATACTATTTTCCATAGCAGTTGCATCATTTTACACCAACAGCGATTAGGATCCTAATTTCTCCACATCCTCACCAACACTTGTTATTTTCTACTTTTTGACATCTTAATGGGTGTGAAATATCTCATTGTCATTTGGATTTGTATTTCTCTAATGATTAGTGATATTGAGCATCTTTCCATGTGCTTTTTTTGGCCATTTGTGTATCATCTTTGGAGAAATGTCTATTCAAGTCCTTGACTATTTCCTTTTAAGAGCCAAGGGGTGATTTTAAAGTCACTATCCAAGTCATGATTTCCATAAAAACTTACTATTATAAAATGGTTTAAGAGAGAAGTTAGAATGCAAATAACACAATGTTATTGTTTTTAAATATCTATCATATCTCTGGAAACATAACCCATGAATTCCATAAACCCAACAAATGAAGCAAGTGATTTCACTTCCACATATGTAACAAACGTTTTGATGCTTGTTCTGTTATGCTTCTTGAAGGTATTTTCTTTCATTGGTTCCTACTTTTTGATGCTCCATTTATATTAGTATTTCTCAAAGTAATGTCATAGACCACTTCCCTTGGGATCACAGGGGTCACGTGGAGGAACAGGTATTGGTTAAAAAGGCAGAGCCTGGGCTCTGCTCTGCCTTCCTCTCCTTCATAGCTCTTCTACGATGGCACTTGACACATTATGGGCAGCAGGACCTCAAATAACATCATTTTATTCAATGCTGTTTCATTATAACAAAGATGAGATGCTATAGGAACTTAACTCTTGTTTATCAATTAGCCTATGGTAAAATTGGTTTCATTATACATCATTTCACTTAAAGTTGCAGAACCCATTGATAATGTTAAGGGAGAAGTTAACCGTATTTGATTATTGTCCGTGTCCCCTCACTAAAATTTAAGCTTCTTAAGGGAACTCTGTTCTGTTCACTGCTGTATTACTAGTATCTAGAATATAGTGCACATAACAGGCACTCAAATATTTATGGAATAAATGTTGATGAAAAAAATGTGTTATTGTTTGATGCACTGTCAAGGTCACTATGCTTCCCATTTGCCTGAATTTCTGAATGGGTCTGAAAACAACTGTCATAATAAAACTGAGTTTTCAAATCACTTCTACCAAAAATATTTCATGAATATCTACTACTTACAGAAAAAGTCTACACTTCTTGGAATGAGTCCGAAACCCTTCATGATTTAGTGCCAGCCTGCTACAACATTCTTCCCTGCAAGCCTCACTGCACTCTCATTTGGGTACTTATCTATCCCATTTTTTATGCCTATTAGTCAGAAATGCTACTTTATCCCTTTTGTTTGCCTAAATGCTACTCATTTTTCAAGGCATGGCTTAAAGGTCACTTCCAGATAATGTTTTCTCCCCAAATACCACAGTTGAATTTAACTGTCTTATGTGTTCCTCAGATTTGCATACACCAAACATTTAGCACACTGCTTTGCATACATTAATGGTCTCTAAGAACATTTTACTGACTGTCCATAGAATTACTTTTGAGGTAGGATATAACTTACCGGTTGCAAAGTCTGGTTCGGAATCATTAGCACTATCGCCATCACTGCCTTCCAAAAGAATTTTCCTCTGTTGTACCACAGCTTGAGACGCTGCTTTTCTTCTCCCCTGAGCACCATGAAAATCATCTTCCTCAGTAATCTTATCCAAATCTTCAGGGGAAGCACAGAAATCAATAGAAAACTTTTGTGACAGGTAATATTTCAAGAACTGGAAGTAGACTCCTTTTACATAGGTTGTTTTTGTTTGTCCAGCTTCATCCCATCCCTACCTCTAGTGATAAGACAATATAGCCCAATCTGGGCCAATCATAATGAGTTTCCTGGCAACAGAGTCTGGTTTAAGGATAAGGCCAAGACTCAAAATGAGAGTGTCTTTCCCCAAGAATTTTCAAACTGGAAATGTGAAGATACAGCCCCTTTCTTCAGTGGTCAACTGTTGTGGATTAGAAGCCATGTGGATTAGAAGCCAAGGGAATAAACTGGGTCTACAGTAAAAGAAAACTAAAACAGAAAGAAATAAAGGAGACAGATGAAGGGAACCTTGAGAAATTTAAAGACCTTGGTTCTAGCTAGTTTCAGGAATTCAAATAAGTTAGAAAAATAGCATTATTGAAATAAATAAATACAATTATTACTATAAAAAACTTACCTAAATAATCACTGGCTACACTGCAATTGGAGATATGGGGAGACTTATCTATTGTTTCTGCTTCACTAGTGCCATGTTTTTCAGCGCCTAAATTTAAAAAAGAGGTAAGAAGAAACAGATGTACCTTAATCAACCAACGTCTAGAAGTAGGAAGATTAGTGGTAAAATATAATAGCATCCAGATACAGATAAATGACCCGAACTCAAACTAGCACAATGAGTTTAATTGGAGAGGGTAGCATATTATTAGGAGTTTGGGCTCTGAGTTAAAGTTAATCAGACTTAAGTTCAAATTCAGATTCTACTACTTAAAATGGGTATATGACCATGGGAAAGTTGCTTATCCTCTCTAAGACTTAATTTCCTCATCTATTACGGAGATAAAAATAGTGTGGGGATTAAATGGGGTTATTGTGGAGAATTAAATATCAACCACATGTGGAAATTGCTTATATTTGGGCCCCAGCACATAGGAAACAGTAAATAAATATGAACTATTATTTCTGCGTAGGGAGAGCCATCTTTTTACTAGCATAAAGACTCTTCAATCATTATAATAACCTTAAAATAACCTAAAGTATTTTAAGAGGACTTTAAGTCATGATAACTGGTACTGTTAAATCCCAGTGCTACAAAGTACATTATTCTATAAGAAGCAGTACTTCTAAAGAAATCCTACTCTATATTCTACAATCTCATATAGGAGATAAATTTGTTTTTCTCAATTTTAGATATATGAAAATACATTTTTCTAAGTTTCTTTGATTCCTGATTACTAAAAGGCTCCCTAATCAACACTGTTCTCATTTATTTTCAAATAGGAGGCAATACTGATTTAAACATCTATACCCCTAAATAAGCTAATGGGCTAAAAACACCCTCCAACATTAAGGAAGTTAAGCCAAAACAATTTAATCCAAAAATCATTTTAGAGTTTGAATGTCTTTTCCAGAAATAATTTCTGCCTTTCCAGAATATCAATATTGACATCTGCTGCAGTTGCCAGAAAAATCAAAGGAGAAAAATCTAGAAAAATCCAGAAACCATAGATCCCTTAATTCTACTGAGTTTGCTAACCAAATTACTACCTTTAATCTTTGTAAATAATAAAAATTGCCATCATTAGGTCATGTTTAGCTAATTTGAATTTTGAAAGAGGTGGATTATTAGGACTGTATAGGTCATTTCAGTTGATTAAGAAATAAAATTTTCACTGTATACAAAGATGTAATTTGAACATCCAAGTTCAGAGTCCTGGTACTCAAGTTCACTTTGAGTATTAAGCAGATGTATATGTGTGTGTGCATATATATATATATATATATATATATATATATATATATATATATATGTATGAGATTTATGCAGCAGAATAAACAATTAAATCCAATTGTACCCTCTGCAACTTGCACCATTTATAGTACAAAGAACTAAAATTTTATTCTTTCCTCTGTGAATGCTCATCCAAAGAAATGATTACAAAAGCAATAATATTATAAATATATAGAAAATAGTTACTTTTATCTTGAGACTCTTCCACATCAATGGTGACTGTTGGAAGTTCCTTCATTGATAATGCTAGTGCGAATTCTAAGCCTCTCTGGTAGAGCTTATCATCTAAAGCCATCCTAGAGTAGACACACAAATAATAAGTTTTTTAAATTATCAACCTCAATTAAACAGAAAAATTTGAGATTTTCCTGAATTACTATTTAAGAGTTGCTAGCCTCACAAAAACGTTTTTAAACAATAATCATGATCATAATTGACCTTTAAGGATAAGACTTCTAAAATGTATCAATGTCATGTTTTAATCTAGCATAAGAGATTTGAAACAGGAGCGGCAGGTGCTGTTGCACTTACTCTTTCTTGTGATGTCTGTCCTTACTATCAGTTCTACTCAGGTGGGAAGCACTTGCTCGACCTAGAATAAAGACTCGGTTCAAACCTCACTTCCACTTAGAAATCTTCCTTGATCTCACCCATACCTCTCAGCTATTATAGGTCTTATATATGCATATTTTTACATGTGTTCCTCCTAATCTAGACTTTAACAAATATTTCACCAAATACTTAACTGTGTATGAGGCACTGTACTAGACAGGATACAAATATACCAGCAAGGACTCTGCATTTAATAAGGACGGTAGGGAAACAGGACATATTAATAATTATCCCATATAGGCAGATTATTATGTCTCCTATTTAAGGTGGTTAAAAGTGCTGTGGTGTGTGAGGAAGAGAAATTAAAAACAGATAAGGAAAGGTTGCACAAAGGAAGAAACAGTGAGATACACCTTGGAGGATTTATTATTTTTTTAATAACAATTTTGATGAGACAGAATTCACACAACATAAAATTCATCCTTTTAAAGTGTACAATTTATCAGGTTTTAGTACATCCACAGAGTTGTGAAACCATCACCATTATCTAATTTCATAACATTTTCATCATGAAAAAAATCCTGTATCCATTAACATTCACTTCTCATTACCCTTTCCCAGCATCTGCCAACCAATATCTACTTTCTGTTTCTATGTAATTGTCTATTTTGGACACTTTATATTAATGGAATCATACAATGTGTGGCCTTTTGTACCATTACTTTTTTCCATCAGTATAATGCTTTCAATGTTCATCCATGTTGTAGTATATATCAGTACTTTATTTTTTTATTGCTGAATAATATTCCACTCTATGGATATACCACATTAACCTTTTATCAGTTGATAAGACACTAGGATTGCTTTCATTTTTTGACTATTATTAATAATGCTGCCACCTTCATGTATAGGTTTTTGTGCGGGCATATTTTAATTTCTCTTAGGTAAATGCCTAGGCTGAACCACATAACTCTGTGTTTAATATTTTGCGAAACTGCTACTCTGTCTTCCAATGGAGCTGCACTGGTTAACATTCCAAGCAATCATGTATGAGGGTTCCAATTTCTCCACATCCTCCCTAACACTTGTTACTCTCTGTCGTTTTTGGTTATGGCAATCATAGTGCGTGTGAAGTATTACCTCACTGTGGTTTTGATTTGTCATCATTTCCCTGATGGCTAAGGATGTTCAAAATGTTTTATGTGCTTATTGGCCATCTGTACATCTTTTTTGGAGAAATGTCTACTTAAATCCTTTGCCCATTTTTTAAAATTGGGTTTAGCCTTTTTATTGTTGAATTTTAAGAGTTCTTTAAATATTCTGGATACAAGTCCAGAAACAAAATATATGATTTACAAACATTTGTTTGTTTCACTATATTTAAAATGTAGTCTGAGCTCAAAAATAGAAATAAAAAAAAAAGAGAGAAAGTAAAGAGAATAACATGGGCTAGGTTATTCTACGTTAATGAAATTTTCTCATGCTTATAGCAGTAAACCATCACATGCTCCATGTTGCATTTGTTAATATTCCTCTTCTGCCCATCTCCTCTCTATGCTACAAGTTTTGGGCCTCTTGGGACTTCTGCCCTCACCCTCTCTCTCTCTCTTGGAACTAACTAATGGAATCCCAGAGTTAGTCTAGAAATTACAAAACTTCTCATTACTGGATAAATCTCAACAATGTAAAGAGAAAATAATTTTTGTCTGCAGAAAAACACATGGTTTTAAATTTTAGAAAACTGTCCTTACAAATGTAATTTTTAACAAAGTAGTCTTGTTAGACTTGAGGACTTCAGAGACAGGTATTGGGTCCTGTAAAAGTAAGTTATAACTCCAAAACTTTGTTAAGTATGATTGTCTTAATATTTAAATGGATATTTCTTTACATGTTTGTGAGTGTCTTTAAGTCAGAAAGTCAGAAGGGGATTAATGGAACATCCTTATTCTCCTACAGGCACTAAATAAAATAATACCTATGACTCTGCTCAAGCTCTAATTTAAACCAAGAGTTCGAATCTGTCTCTCTTTTAAATTAATACATCTAATATCATGTATTTACTCTATGTCTTACCTCTTACCTTTTTTTAGGAGTTTTCTCTTGTAACGGGGTATCTTCTTTCTGGAGATTCTTCGATTTAGCTTTTGGTTTTTCTAGTTTTAACTCCTTTGGTGTTGTTTTGGATTTCTTATTTAAAGGTTCAGTTGCAGAAACAAAATCATCTATTTATGTATGAATTAAAAATAAAATATATGAAATTGCTTTTCCTAAATAAGAAATAAAATTATTTTTTTAGTAGTTGAAATTCATTACAGTGTGTGTTCAAGTTTTAAAGGTTAAGCAAGTTGCTTAATTTCCACAATTTAAAAAATACTGTTGGTATATTGTCTTTATTCTTGCTGTTTTTCAACATTGTTTTAATAGCCTTTATTAAAATATCAATCTATCAAAAATTAATTCACTAAAAAACTAATTTAGTTCTGTTGACACTCGATATAAAATTGCTGCTGTATCTTTTAAACTCATATATGACACATATATGCATACTTTCAGGGTACATGTAGTCTTAATCATATACTTTAGCATTTATTAATACATGTTGTCTCTTTTATGCTTCCTCATGTAGAAATATGACTGTCTTCACCTCTACTGCATAGTGTCTATAACACAATAGGCAATTTATAAATATTTGGTGACAGACTGATGACAGTGATAAAAAGCTACAAATTACATTCTACATTATTTTCTCCTAAGTCTTAGACACACTTAAGACTGTGCCCAAGGCGAAAAACAGATTCTTTCAAACCTCAGCTACTATTTGACTCAAAGAAAGCTCTGGTGGTCTTAGAAATACAAAACCTACTTCAAAGTAAATGTAATCTAACCCAATGTTTCTCAAGCTTTTTGACCGAAGTTCTCTTAATATCATGGAGACAAGTAAATATATAACCCAATGGGGTATAGTCTAAGCCTAACCTTTCGTCAAGATCTTGTTTTATTGTACAATTAATGGGGATTTCACATTATATTCTGTAACACATTTGTGTCTCAAAAAAACAGTGTGTTCCTTCTTCGGGGAAGGGATGGGGGGAGACAAACCCCTCTTTGAGAAACATGGTCCTAGAGTCGTTTCATCCTAAAGAGCCATTTCACCTGGCCATATTTACATATCACTCACCTATATAATTCTTGTCAGTGTAATTATCAAAGTAATTATCCCAAATGCTTAGAAAATTAATTTTCAAGACCTACCTCATATGCAATTGGGTAATATGTTCAACATTTGAGCTATACATATGTGTCACATTTCAGAGGAAATAAATTTCCAAATCTTTAAAGCAAAAATAAGAATCTCTATTTACCATCGCTGTCGGAGTCCTCAAACTGTGAGTAATTGACTGGTTTCTTATGCCTATGACCAAGACAGAAATTTTTATTTACACAAATGTCAATTTTCTCACATCGAATCCTTTTAAGGCTATTAATTGTCTTGAGTAAATAAAAATGTGTTTGGAGTCTCTTAAGAATACTTAAAACACAATTTGGATTTTACAGATTTAGCATTAGCTAAAATAGTTATTACCATACTTGATGTACCTGATAAGAAAAAAAATTAATTCAGATAACCCACAAAGTTAGAATAATTAATACAGTTAACACAATTTATATACTGTTTAATTGCTGTTGGGCATTTAAGTCAAAGTTCCTGTTGTATATACACTTTTGTTTTATACGTGCATTCTGTCCTCCTTATTAGATTATAAACTTCTTGACACTAAAAGCCATTTTCTTTTTTTAAAAATCTCACCACAATACTAAATAATGTTCTATATGCAATGGACATTTAAAAGATGTTGAATAATTCTGTACTTGCCACCTGAAATGAATCTTTATACTATTTTAGAAGAAAGTAATATTCAAAGAGAAAAAATAATTTCCCTCCTTTTCCTCTAGGCACTAAATGAAATGGTATTCTAGTTTTCATTTCTGTCTTCTGCCAAATTCCCAAGTGTGACTAATCTGACAGTTGTTCTTTCAAGTAAAAATGGTTTTCTATGAAAATGAGGCTATCAACTCACAACTCAATCTCACAAGTGCTTTTCCTTAAGACAACCATTGTAGAAGGGCTCTGTACTTCTCGTTTTTTCATACAGAATATTAAAATGAAGTGTACTCTTGTAATTCTCCTACTCCTTGGAGCTGAAGAATTTGAGAGCTACATAGAATATAGAAACCTCTTTAGAAATTCTGAGATTGAATAATAGTAAAATAAAATCAAAACTTTTTTAAAAAGTATGCTCAACAGTTAAGCTATAATGATATAATTCTTATTGCTTCAAGCACATTCTTAAGTAAAACTTTCATTTTCTTTTTTTCTTTACTCTAAATGTGTAGCAGTAAAGAATACCATAACCACTCACACAATTCGGTGCCACCCGCCTTGATTCGTGCTAAGTTGCTAGCCATTTAACCACCACTGCAGTGAAAATGACCAAACAATGAAAGAAGCAAGTAATATCTTATTATTATTATGAAGAGTTTTGAACTAATGGACCTCCTGAGAGGGTTTCAGAGACCTGTAGGCGTCTGCAAACCATATTTTGACAACTGCTATTCCAGAAAAAGGGATTATGTCTTTGCTCCTGGATGTTCAAGGCCCACTTCAAACTTAACATGTTCAAAAAGGAACTTTTGATCCCCCACACATCCTGAACCTGTTTCTTTTCCTAGTCTTCCCCATCTTAGTTAATACAAAGATCATTCATTCAGTAGTTCAAGTCAAAAATATTGTGAAGTCATCCTTGATTCTTTTTTCCCCTTACCTTCACATCTACTTCATCAGCAAGTTCTGGCAGCAGTATCTCCAAAATATATCAGCAAATTCTGTCAGCAGTGTCTCCAAAATATATCCTCCAAATTCACCTGTCCCATTCCATGTCCACTGATAATACCGTACTCCAAACCACTATCCAATGATATAATAGCCTCCTAACTGGTTTTCCTGCTCCCGTTCTGGTTACCCCATCTCTCATTCGTTCTCCACCAGGAGCCAGTGAACTGTATACAACCAAAATTAGATTTCTTAGAATAAAATCCAAACTCCTTTCTAAAATGTACAAGGCCCTCCCTGTTCTGGTCCCTGCCTATTTCTCTGACCTAATCCCCTACAATTCTCCCTACTGCTTGCTAATGCTACAGCTTTAGTGGCCTTCTTTCTGTTCCTCAAACAAGGTCAAGCTCAAGGCCTTGGCTCTTGTTCTCTCTATCTGAATTGTCCCAGATTTTCATTGGCTGGGTCCTTATTGACATTCGTGCTTCAGCTCATGTATTATCTCCTCAGAGAGGCACATCCTAACTACCCTATTTAAACTAAGGCTTTCCTCCTTCTCTCTCTCACATCGTGATATTTTTGGCACCCTAACCTCGCCCCTTTACTAGAATATAATAATCTCCTGCACCTAGTACAATAATGTATAGAAGTACGTCTGTTCTATAAACGAATGGTTAACCTTAGGCCTCCAAAGCACTCAAGTTAAGCAGAGGAAGTTTCAAACAGTACAGTGGAAGTGCAGGGGTTCTGGAGCCAGGTGACTTAGGTTTGAGCACTATCCTGCCACTCTCTCACTTTGTGACTCAGGTAAATTGGCCTTTATGCCTAGGAGTTGAAGTAGATAAAACAGGGATACCTAAACTGGTATATCAAACAACTATAGTGATGAACAAATGAAATAGCACATAAACAGGAGCTCGGTGAAATGTAAAGCGCTGTTCGAACGCTACCATAACAAGGTCTTATTTGAATGGGGTGGGTAAAAGAAACAGCAACAGCTGCGAAGGGAGGCAAAGAGAAGGAAAAATTTAGGTTGCTAGTATACTTCTGAGGAATGGGTGGTCCTCAGAGAGACAGGAGAGTTTCCCAGTAACCGTCCATCCCACTCCACCGTCGCTACTCTCTGTCCTACTGGGCCCTTTCCCCTCAATCGTGTGTAAGGTGAAGTTGTCTACAGCGTGTTCCTGCTCTTTCTCCCCATCCCCGCCGGATGTCCTGAACTACTCACCTCACAGGCCGCACCATGGCTCCCTTCGAGGTTGAATACTTGCAGCTCTCAAGTTCTGGTTGGCAGCAGTGACGGTTTCAATTCCCGCCCAAAACCAGACACCGAAGTTCTCCGCCCCCTGCCACCAGTCCTCCAATAATTACCAGCCATCCTTACGAGTGCGCACGCGCGCTGAGAGGAGTTAATTTGTTCACGCCCTTAGCAAGACATTGCCCTTCCGCTTCCGGTCTGCCAGAGTCGCGTTTGTAGTTTGCTGCTACACTTTCGGCGCGACACTGGTTTTATGCCGTCTCTGAAATACACAATAACAGTAGAACTGTACCTTCTTAAACTTTTTAAATGATTAAGTTGAGTCAGGATAGAACAAGAGGCACTTACACCGAGGAATTTTCTACGGGGTGCCTGGAAAGAGGAGCAAGCGTGAGCGAATCTGCCGAAGCGGATCTGCTGGCTGTAAAAACAAGTACGCAAGTCAGCTGATGTTCCCTGAGCCTTGGCCTGTTGACAACGCCGAGTGTGCGGACCCTTCAGGACTTCGGAGCTAGGGGAGGTGAGCCTGGAGCCAAGAATGAGGACGCTCTTTTAGAATGAAACCCTCTAATGGAGCTGTTGTACCCTCAATCGGCTGGAGCTTCTCGGCCCGGCAGTCTGCCCTCCCTTTGCGTGACTAATTTGAGCCGCAGAATCACCACTCTGTTGGCGGTATGAGATCTGACTAGCTCTCCTCTTCCCATCCCGTTTTTGCATGGGAATCCTTCCTTGATTTCACCTCTGCTTTAAAAAAAAAATTGGGGAGAAGGAACTAAAGAATCAATTTGTTGAAACATAGTAAGTTTAAATGTTGAACCGAAGCTAAAATATTTAGCCGAAGAAAGAAGTAAGAGTGTTCTAGGCAAAGGAAAGACATTCCAAAAGTTGGGAGTTGAAAAAGAGATTTAGTATTGAAAGGAATTCAGTGTGGTTGGAAAATAAAGTTTTCAAAAGAGTGCAGGTGCTGGGGAGAAGAAAAGTCTGGAGATATAAGCAGACGCGTGTGAGTTTGAATTTTATCCTGAGACCTATGGATGTTATAGAAGTGTTTTAAGCAGATTAATAACAGCAGATATGCAGTTGGAAAGATGAGTATGACTTAAGAATGGTGTAAGAACTGTTTTGATGGGGAAAAGCCTAGAGCAGGGAGTCTAGTAAGGAGGCTGGTAAATAAATCTTACTTGATGTTGATTCTTAATCTTTTTGACTAGATTTTCTTCTTTCTGAATAGCGTCCAGTTTGCCTTGTGGGGTATCTTGGACCTTCTATTTTCTGTATATCTTTTTCCCACGTTGAGATCTAACACCATCTCCCGCCCCTCTACCCCCAGTTCGTTTCTTGGTCCCTGATCTGTTTCTTTGACTTTGCATTCCCCAACTTTCATAAACTCTATATCAGCCCACCCACGGATCTCTTCCTGAGAATCCTTTTTTTCCTCCATGTTCTTTCCCTGTTCTTGAGAACCCTGCCTAGGAATGCAAAGTACTCCATGGGCATAATTTTTTTCTGAAATAAAGCTTAAAAAAACTTTCATTTTAAAAAGAAACGCTTCATTTTCTTCATGAAGATGAAAATGCAGGGATAAATGTAGGAAAAAGAATAATTTGCTCAGAATCACAGATAAAATCTCTTGAGTGGTGGACCATTTTCTTAGAAGTGATACATCAGTAATGAAATATCATGTTTTTTATGGCGTTATAATCTCCTGCTTTTTAAAACTATAGATATCATGCCAGAGAAGATGAAGAAAAACAGAGAACGATTCTGCAACAGAGAGAGGGAATTTGTGTATAAATTCAAAGTAGGAAGTCAGTGCTTAGAACTGAGGGTGCCCCTCAAATTTCCTGTTCAAGAGAATGCCAGTTATTTACATGGACGTCTGATGCTGCTGCACGGTTTACCATGCTTTATCGAAAAAGGTGAGGACTAATTTTTTTTTAATACCACTTTATTTTTATACAGTCTGTCATTAGAAGTTTCATATTAGAAAGCATAAACCTAAGAAGCATTGGAAACGGCTATAAAATCAGAAGTGTTTAAAACTGCTTTTAAGAATAAAACAGTTTTATTTAGTGCTTTTTCTTATAACCCTTGTAGTTGTTTATAAGGCAGTTTAGTATAAAAATTAAATTACATAATGAAAAATTAGTTACAAAGACTAGATTAGAACTTTTAGCCTCTTAATTTAGTTGGGCGGATTCATAAGGCACTTCAGCTATCATTTATTATGTTATAGAATTATATTGCTAAATGTGTTGCCCCTTTAATGATCTGATTCTCAATTCCTAAGATGTCATAGAAGAGAAGGAATACTAATCTTAGAATAATTTTTGCTTACCTAAATTAATTCTATAAGGTCATCTATATTAATCCATTTTTAAAAGTCTATGTTCTATCTCACAGATTAGGACAAAAATTTAAATTGAGGATGTGTTGGATCATAGAAAGTTAGAGTTAGAAGGGAACCCAGAAACTTCCTAACACAGTCTCATTGTACAAATAAGGAAAGATGTACATGAAAAGATTAAATCATTCGCCTAAGGCAGTGGTTCTCAAAAGTTTTTTCCTGATCAGAAGCAATACCATCTCCTGGAAAATTGTTAGAAATGCAAATTCTTGGGCCTCACTCTACTCTTGCTAAATCAGAAACTCTGGGGGTAGCAGTCTGCAACCTCAGTAAGCCCTCCAGGGAATTCTGATGCAAGCTAAGTATTGAGAACCACTGGTGTAATGTGACAAACATAGTGGACAGAGCCGAGATCAGGACACATATGTTTTGACTTCTATTCCAGTGCTGTTTCCATTGTATCAATCTCTAAGTAGTGTCTCTAAAATTGGAATTATAGATCATCTGAATTAAATCAGTTTTAATATAAATATTCAAATTTCTATTCCAAATTCAAAGAATAATCATATAATGAACTTTGTCATTTAAATACAATAACCTTAAAACCCTGTAAATCTGTAGACTATTTTTCTTTATGTGCTTTTACCTGTTTCAAACTGAAGCATCAGGCTTAAGAAATTAACATTTCAAATTAGTATCAAGGTTATACATAAAAGTTAAGAATTTTGACCATTCTCCATGTATAACCTGTAATTGTAAAAAAAGATATTTGTGAAATTAGTTAAATGATCCCCTAAGCTTATTTTATTTTATTTAGACATTGTATTAAGAGTTTAAGCTTGGTAAAATAAAATTTTATGTTGGAATGCTTAATCAGATAAAATGTTCCCTATTTATATCTGGATTTTGCTGAAGATGGCATTTCTTGTCCATGTTACAGATTTAAAAGAAGCTTTGAGTCAGTTTATAGAAGTAGAATCCCTCAAAGATTATGATAGAGATGCTGAAGCATCACTGGAATCCGTGAAATCAGGTGAAGTAGATTTGCATCAGCTGGCAAATACATGGGCCAAAGCTTATGCTGAGGTAAGAAAATAGATCAGATTGTAAATTTCAAGGATATGCTGGACTTTAACAAGGATTTTTAAATTGCTAAGATAATACTGAGTTGCAGAATCCTTTTTTCTGTACGTAAAAAATTTATTCCATAATATACAATATATATTGATGGTTGAGTGCTTCCTTCCTATATTAGGGTAAGCACATAACATAATACTTTACGTACTGCCTTTATAAGACAAGATGGTACTTTTGTATTTCTAACCAGGATAACATTGCCAGATTTAGTAATTAATGATACAGAGCACCAGTTAAATTAGAATTTCAATAAACAATGAATAACTTTTTAGTATAAGTATATCCCACATATTCATGGAACATAGTTATAGTAAAAATTATTCATTGTTTATCTGAAATTTTAATTTTAACTGGTGACCTGCATTTTATCTGGCAACTGTAAACTAGCAGTAGTTCATTTTAATCTCGTTTACTTTTGTTATATAGTTATATAACATCTTCATTTTTTTCCCTTTAAATAATATACCTTATTTCATAGTCTAAGATGCCATTGATCATAACATACACCATTATTTTATTTACTACTAAAAAAGAACACTTTCACCTGTTAATCAATAATAGAATGCCAAGATGCCATCAAATATATGATACACCCTGATTTCCAAAAGTTATAATGTAAAAAAATATGTATCTTAGAATTGATGAGATACAATATGTTGAGAATCTATCATATGTCATTTACTGTACTAGGCGTTCGGTATTAAATTGTGAATAAGACAGACCCAAAATCGAAATTTACATTTTAGTTAGGGAACCAGATACAGAACTATGTAAACAGACAAAATAAATTCAATAGTTGCAAGCTCTAATGAGTGAATTACGTCCCACTTTAAGCAATTCAGTTCATGAGAATTTGAAAGAAATCCATTTTATTAGGTCATATTTATTAATCAAAGCAGTTTGTTCTGTGCCCAGAAAGGTTTCCTAGTTTATTTAAAAGATGACACTATTTACACATATTAACTGTTAAAAACATAATTATTACATTAAAAAAGATATGCCTGTGATAATTAAAGAAACCCCATTGTCCAGCTGATAAAAAGAAATAAAGCTGTAAGATGTATTACAATAATGATTCTACTTGGTTTATTTGACATTTTTTGTACCTCTAAAATAGGTTGGGTATACAGCTGAGGATAAGTCTTTACCTTCAGGAGGCTTAAAATCTTAGTAGGAAGGTACAAAGACGTCCACAGACTGTTATAACTGTGCAGCCTTAGGATCAGTGTAAATACTGTGGGAGCATGTAGAGAAATTGAGAGAAGAAGGAGTGGTCAGGGAAGAGTTTGTGAAGAAAGCAGTTACTTCTCTAGAATTGCTCTTGTTTTGATATCAAATCTGGAAGCAGAACCTATTTTGTGTAACCAAAGAGAAAACTTCCTGAATATTAGGTCAATAAATGTTTTTTTAAGTTTATCTTGTTATAAAAAAAATAATTACCGTGTTTACTAAATTTATGGTTTTACTTATTCTTTTGTGCTTTAGCTGTTCTAAAAATAGGAATTTGACTCTCTTCCAGATTAATGATTCTAACAATAGTAGCAATAATAGTTACATCAATATAACATTATACTTAATTCATTTAATCATAAGAGTACAGATATACAGTGAATTAAAATCGACAAGTATCAATTGAGAAGTACTCTGTCATACCCTATGCAAATTTAGGAGATAACGTAGCACTTCTTGTTTTGTAGAGTTCATATTTCTAGCAATGCCAGAATTCTAGAACCATAGTAGCTTGTTTGTCTTTAAAGAATTGAAGAAAGATAAAGCAAAAAAGTTATTTCTCACAGTAAAAAAGAAAATATTGACAGTTAGAAAAATAACTGAAAAGACCCAAATATTGCTTTCCTCCTGGATATATATGGGTTGTCGTTGGCTATAAAAATGACAAAAGCCAAACAGCTCAATACAAGCTCAAGAAATATGGGAATCAGTGACCAAACGAAGGAATTAAAAAAGAAAAGAGAACTGTGTAGTCGATTGCAAAAGATCTGGCAAAGATTAGAAGCTGCAGCATTGTGGAGAAAAATCAAAGTATGCCTAGCAGCAGACTGATAGCGGATGCAGAATGGAGTAGTAGTACATGAGACAGGAGAAGGCTAACGCATCTCTGCAGCATGTGGGTAAACAATATTTCAGTAATCTTGAGAACAATAGAAGCAACAATATAGAGGGGAAATAACAAAGTGTTTATGGTGATACCAGTTACCTAGGGTTATGAAGGAATGAGCTCTGTGTACTATAAATGGATTTACTAGATATTTCAAATGTAACATACGTAAATAACAAAGTATTTGCCTTAACCACTTTTTGATAAAGATTTTTTTTAAAAGGCAGTACACATTTCTTTGCTTTCTTAGGCATGCTGTATAAAACTCAATCCTAACTTTTTGTTGACCTCGAGTCATCAGTATAAATGTAAATGATTATATTTTTATATGATACAATGAGGCAGTGCTACAGAAGGAGGCCTGTCTGTCCCATCATTGCAGTGATGTGCTGAATATGCTGCTGTTACATGAGAAATTTTATTGTAGAGGACCATTGCCCCTGATATACAGAGCTCTGCTTTAATGAATGTACTTATATGGTATAAGGAAGTTTTGATGGTTTACTAAAGTACACGCCTGTTAATTCCTACTTTGTAGAGTAACTCTTTTCTTCTGCATTTCCTTTTCTTGTCTACTGTCAGAATCTATTGCTTGTCATCCTTTTCTGCTTCTAGTCCCTAAAAATCTAATTATACTGTTTCTTTTCATCACTACTGTATCTTTTGCTATTAATTAGATTTATTTTATTTTCTTTCTTTTTTTTAATAATGAGAAGTAAGCTCGGATAGGTAAGAAAAGCCAAACAGAGGCACCATTGACAAAATCGTGAAGTTGACTATTTATTTTTGGTGGTGTCCTACGTTCTATTTCAGTACGCTTCTCAGTTCTCTTTGTAGTCATTCATTCTGCAAACGTGTATTGAGCATCTGTTACATATTAGATATGTTAGGCACTTGGGATATAACAAAAACAAAACAGACATAATTCTCACCTTCACAGAGTTTATAGTATAACGGGAAGACATAATTAAAATTAAATTCAGTGGAATGTGGCAAGTACTATGATAGGGAGACTACAGAGTACTATGAGAGCACAAAGCAGGTACACCTATTCTAATCTAGTGAACTTTAGGAAAGCTTCCCAGAGGAAAGAGAAATTTAGTTGAGACCTGAAAGATGAGATGAAAATAAGTAGGTGGTGTGGGGGAGTGGAGAAAATATCCACTCTAAAGTTTATGGTGGAAGATTTGGTGTGAGAGGATATGACATATATAAAGGCCTGGAGGTGAGAAAGTCCAGGGCACATTTGAAAAACAAGTTTAGAATGGCTAGAAAAGAGTGTTGCAAGCCATCTTGAGAATTGTCTTTATGCTGAAGGTAATGAGCTGCTTTGAAGCAGTTTAGCAGAGGAGTAAGATGATCATATTTGCATTTCAGAAAGATCAGTGTATTAGTATGAAGAAAATCTCGGAAGGGAGAAATTTGGGATGAGTTAGAAGACTGTTGCAGTTATAGGAAAGAAGTGATGAAAGCTTAGTCTAGAATTGTGGTAGTGGAGACAAAAGAAGATATGATTTTTGTCATTTATATATTCAGCAAACACTGTATGTAGGTCTGTGCTATGCTTCAGGAATATAGCAACAGAAGAAATCTGGTTCTTCTTATCATGTAATGAAGAAGAAAGTTAATAAACAAGTACACGATTAATTTATAATTGTAAACCTGTTATAAAGGAAATAAATAAGGTATCATCATGGAGAACCATGAAGGGGAGAGGTGGGGAGAACTTAATTTATATGGGACTAGAGAACTCTTCTCTAAGGAGGTAACATTTAAGCTGAGACTTGAAAGATAAAAGATCACTTGGCCCAGAGTTCTGGTTTGGACTACTGGATGGTGGAATGGTGGCTCCATTCATGTGAAGAGAAGCAAGTATTGGCATAAAAATGATGGCTTCAGAGGAAGAAGAACTTGCAAAGGAAAGAGAGGAACTGGCCAAAGAAGTAGAAAGAAGGCAAAAAATTAGGGTTTCGTGAAAGTTAAGAAAAAACAAGCAAGAAGGAGGGAATAGTCAACAATGTAAAATGCTGCAGAGATCAAGCAAGGAAAAGACTAAAAAATATCCAGTGGTTTTTTCAAATAATCTTATGGCAAGATCAGTGACAGTGGATTGGTGGGGGCAGAAATTATATTTCAGTGACCTTAAGAATGTGTGGAAATGTGGAAGTAGAGAGAATGAGTATAGGTAACTCAAGAAGTTTGGCTATCTACAGAAGAAGGATGAGGCACTTTCAAAATGGGAACACAGGGTTAGAAAATTTCTTTTTTTTGTTTGTTCATTTGTTTTAAGATGGTCGAGATGAAAACTAGAAGAGATAGAATCCAGAACTCTAGTAGAGAATTAATTTTAACTAGGTAGAGAGACACTTCTTCCATTAGCACAAAGGAAGAAAAAAGGGGTGGATATAAATTAAGAAAATTTTACTGGTTTGGTAGCAGAAGTTAAAGTAGAACTATTTCTACTTTATCTAAGAAGTAATAAAAACAGATCATTCGTTTGGATGTTTGTGGTGAGAACTGACCATAGGAAGATAGGATTGCCAGGCGTCACTAAAGGGGAAAGTTTAGAGTCACACCAATCTGCCACCATAAACTGTAGAGTTTTATGGTTGTTCTGCTGCAGCTCTCTATAGCCCAGCTGTAAGATTAGAGTTTTGTTAGGTGGGCAAGAGAAGGAACGTCAGTCAAGGGAATTGAGAGTTGGCAAGATGGTGGTTGAATGCCAGACCACAGAATGTAAGCTGCATAGGGAAGAAAGTGAAGCTAGGTGGGAGGTGATGGCTGACAAAAAATGAAAAAGTAGAGGGCCTATGGAGTGGAAATCCTGATAAGGTTGAAGAACCAACTACCTGGGAGTAATTGAATTAAAAATCTTGGTTGGAGGTTTAGTCAAACTGAATGTTTGAAGTTTTGAGTTTGAGCCTGTTCCTGGTGATGTAGAATGGGTGTCTGATGTGGAGTGGAAAGCTTATGAGAGATACGGAGTTGAGGGAAGTAAGACAGAAGACATTGGATAGGTTATCCACATGGACATCCAACTGACCAAGGTTGATGACAAGATGTGTGCTATCACACATCAGAGGAAGTATGTGAACACAGTGCCAAAACTTTAAATGAATGAGGGTGATTGACCGGTCAGTTGTTAGATAATCATGGCCATGAAAGACAAGGGATGCCAAATGGTTTGAGCCTCAAAGAAATTGAGCTTTATGCCTGAATATGGAGGCAGAAAAATAATGGCCTAGGCATTGAATAGTATTCTCTCAGCAGGCCTTTACTCAATGCCCCATTTCTTTCAGCTGTCACAATCCCCTTTCTAGTATCGTCTCTCTTGAGACAATGGGAAGACTTAGGTCAGGGAAAAACTCTAGTGCTTCTCATGTAGGTAGTTTCTATTCCTAATGCTAGGCTGAGTTTTCAATTGATGCTGCAAATTGTTATAGTTAGCTGATATGGCTAGTGAGGTTACAGAATGTCTGGTGTTATATATGGCCAGCCAGATCCCTATGATCTTTTACCGGCTCCTTCCTACAAAATTTTAGCCTGAGCCTGAAGTGAATTTTGAACTAAGTTTAAGTCTCATGGGCTGGTTATAATCCCTAGAGCAGTGCCAAATCTAAAGATATAAAACAGTTATCAGAATGTGATTTTAGATTTTCAGAGACATAGAGTAAAAGAAATCCACGTTATAGACTCAGCTAGAGTCATATTAAACTCTTCCCTCCTGATCTGGCAATTAATTGAAGTATAAGCGAAAGAAAACAAGGGGAAAAAGTTTAACTATTAATTGACCAAGTTCAAGATACCTGTTTCTGTGATTTATCCATTTGTTTTATTTTTAAGGTAAATTATTACTCTCATTTATGTTATAGATTACAGTTTTTAATATTTTCATTGGTAAGAAAAGGGGAAAATTCAGGTTCTTTTTTTTGCAGATATCTGTCTATAAAGATCAGTAATGAAAAAAACATTGAAATCTTTGAGTTATTTCTACTTTTGCCATCAAATTATATGATGCTTGATGAGGACTTCTCAGCATATCAGTTTCCTAACCTGTAAAGCAGTATGTCTGACGTGTTGGCACATCACATGTCCTTGGGACAGGCATCTTTACCTCCCCAGGTGGATTTGTGTGTGTGCTGAGGGTATCCTGATTTTACTTCTCTCCATGTTTGTTTTTCTTGTTTATCAGTGTTGACTCAGTCTCTTTTTTTAATAGCTACTCTTTCCACATACCGAAAAAAATGCTTACATTTTAAGAAGAAAGCAGTATACTATAAAGGGTCAAAATTAGAAAAATGCATGTTTATCTTGATATAAAATTCTATGCACGAATTTGATTTTCAAACTCTTTGCATCACCATATAGGTGACCACATAGGTAACCTCATTTTCTAAATATATAGCCTACAGCAGTGGTCCCCAACCCTTTGGCATCAGGGACCAGTGCTTCTATAAGAATCTAATGACTGATGATGTGAGGTGGAGCTGAGGTGGTGATTCTAGTGCTGGGGAGCGACTGGAAATACAGATGAAGCTTTGCTCACTCTCCCGCCTCTCACCACCTGTTGTGTGGCCCCGTTACTAACAGGGCACTGACCTGTACTGGTCCTCAGCTTTGGATTTGAGGACTCCTGGCCTACAAAACATTTTTTAGCACTATATAGTTTAATAATGAAAAGTTTTTTCCAATTATGTAATTAAAATGTGCAGATTATTTTTTATATGATACATTATAATATAAAGAAAGTAAAGGTCATCAGAAATCCCACTGTCCTGAAATAGGACATTAGCATTCTGTGTTATGTTAAAGAAATTGGATCATAGCATACTTTATTTTTTCCTACATTTCCCGTCCCTTCTTCCACGTTAGCCTCACTCCCCTAGCCCTGTCTCCAGGTAACCCATATTAATAACTTAGTTTGTATCTTTCCATTTTGGGGGGATGCTTAGATAATCCTATGTAGCCAATATATAAACATATATAAATGGAGGGTCTTTCTCTCCTTGTCTGATGTACAAAAATTGAATCAGTGTATACATACTTTTCTAGTAGTGTGTTAGTTAAAAATACTATGTCATTTAAGAATGTCTGTGTATCATCTCGTAGACCACATTAGAGCATGCAAGGCCTGAAGAGCCCAGCTGGGATGAAGATTTTGCAGATGTGTACCATGACCTAATCCACTCTCCTGCTTCTGAAACACTCCTAAATTTGGAACATAATTACTTTGTTAGTATCTCAGAACTGATTGGTGAAAGAGATGTGGAGCTGAAAAAATTACGAGAGAGGTATTTCAAATTTCTCGTATTATCATAATTAAATGTTACATTGTTAGATATGGCCTACAGAACAACTTGTTTTTGATTTGTTATGAAATTGAAGACTAAAATAGAAAAAATTCTTTAATATTAGGAATTAATTTTCTTGTGTGTTTAAACCTGTAGTTTTAACTGGGAAGTCCTCATAGGTTTATAAAACTTCTCAAGTGATTTACAGAAATAAATATGGTGGCTTTATATATTCTTATTTCTAATAAGAGGAATAGCTTACCTCTTTTGAAGGTTTGCTTTTTTTCCAGGCACTGTGTGAAGTGCTTTGGATGCTGTCTTAGTTTGAGCTGCTATAACAAAAAACCATAGACGATATAGGTTAAACAACAGAAATTTATTTCTCATAGTTCTGGAGGCTGGATAGTCCAAGATCAGGGTGCCAATAGATTTAGCTGAGATGAGGACCCATTTCCTGGCTTACAGACAGTGCTTTCTCAATGTGTGCCATATGGCCTTTTCTCAGTGCGTGCTCTTGGTGCATCATTCCTAGAGAGAGAACTCTAGTGTTTCTTCCTATATGCACTAGTTCCATCATGAGGCACCAACTTTAAAGCCTTGTCTATAAAGGCACTGCCTCTACATTCCATCACATTGAGGGTTAGGGTTTCAGCATATACATAGGGTTTCATGCATTTCATGACATATTCTATCTCATTTGATCTTTACCCTATTATTATCCCCATTGTACAGATAAGGGAACTGAGGCTTAAATAAGTTAAGTAACTTGTCTAAAGACAAGCTGAAATTTTAAACCAGGAAGTTTTATTCCAAAGCTTCTTAACCACTATACTATACTGCCTCCCTATTCAGAATCTATTTAAAACACTGCTGTGACTAAGTCCATGGTGTCTTTCAATTCAGTTTCTAAGCTTATTTACATTAGTAAAAAATCACTAGTATTATTCCAAAAAATATTAATTAGATTTGAATTTATTTTGTATGGATAACTTAATACAGTAGTCCAAGCAGGCTTTTATGATCATTTTTTTCTTCAAAGTAAAAAATTGCTAGCATAATATATTTTAAAGCATGACTTTCCAGACTACTTCCTACTAATTCTATAATTGTAATAATAACTCAGGACACACTTCTCTTTCTAGATAATCCATATAATCTAGCTGAATCTAATAATATATATTACCTTCAAAGCATTTACTTAAAGACTTGAGGTATACCTGGCATTAAGATAATTTTTTTCACGTTGCTGATTGATGGAAAGTTTATTTGATTGTGAAGGTATATTAGGAGCAAGTCACATTTATTCATAAATCAGTCTCAAAAAAGTAAATTTAAAATGATGTACTGGTTTGCTCCTGGCCCTCATTAGCTTCACATTGGAAAACACTGGGACTAGCAAGATGAGAATAATGTCTTATTTTGAGGGTTATCATAGATGAGATCACTTAAAACACAAAAATCATAAGCAAATGGATTTAATCATTTTTCCTGAGGCATACTGTCTTCTGTGTATTAGATTAGTATTTTTATTATATTGTGTAGATTTGTAAATTTTCATAATAGTTCTACTCCTCTGGACCTTTCGTTCTCTTATCTAATAAGATATTGGAACTATCTCTGTGTCAGAAAGAACATGATGTTTCGAGACATTAGTCACTCTTTATGGTTTGGGCTTGCCGACTACCTGTATCAAGGCAGTTTCTTTCTAGATGGGATACCTGCAGTATGGATAGTTTGCCACCAGGTAAATAGTTGAAGCTGTGTTTCTGGAGGAGTCAAAAATTTGCTTTTTTCCTAGTTTTTTATTATGTCACCCATAAAATTGTGGATATATTTTTAAAATAAGAACAAAATAAAGATTAGATTATTTTTAATATATAAAAATATGATTACCTAATTCTAATTAATTACCTTCTGTTGAACTTCATTTTTCCTACTAGGGCTTCAAATTATATAACCTTCAACTCATTCTAAATCTGTTCTTGGGTCTCAGGTTTTCTGGGACTATAGTCATTCTACCTATTTAGATACATGAAAAAATTCTCACCTTGGCTGTCTTTAGTTCATATCAGTAGCCATTACTAGTCCTTTCATTCAGCTGTTGAACTACTCTAAATTTTGGCCCACTTTATGCCTACTCACTACACCTCCCCCAAAATTTTATAATTGTTCTTTTTTCTAATTCAGAAGCAGATTCACATTCCATGAGACTCTTCACCTTTTGGGAAGCTGATTAATTAATTCAGTACTATTTACTGGTACTTTATACATTTTTTTTCTTTTGTGTAATAGTTTTTAGTAGGGGTTTGTTTTGGTTTATGTTATTTTTCAAAATGTCCTTTGGCCAAACTTCTTGATAGGGCTTTGCTTTTTTTTTCTTTCTAAACATATAAACAATATTTGAATACATTTATTTAAAAAACAGTTTCGTAGTTTGTCTTTCACATATCCAAACTGTTAGCTTTACAAAGAAAAGTAAGCTGTGTTCCTCTTAAGGTAAATACTATTTATTGCAAAGGCAAACAGTATAACTCAAGGTACGTTGGAATTCACTGGTATCTTTGGAATTTCACCCAAAATTTTGGTGTTTAATTCATTTATCCAATTCATGAATGGAAGCGACATAATTTCTTATTTCTCCTTTCATTTTACTTGTTTTACATCTTTAAAAGAGTTTCTCAGCACAGCATCAGTATAGTTATAATGATCTTTTTTCCAGAGTGGCTTCAAGGTAATACACAGATTGTCAGAGTCATCATGACTGACATACTGAGCCAGTACATAGGTAGTAATTCATTTGAAATATAATAAAATTTTCTTTGATTTTAATCACAGAAAATGTATACTGTATTATTAATTATATCATTAGCTCCTTGCATTTCTGACACATTTAGAGTAAAATAAGTGTTCATGTAATTTTATTTATTGCATACTTATTTATTAGTCTTCTTTTTCCTCACCGGAGGTTTGCTTCTTTCAGCAAACCAGATTCAGGTTTTTTAAAAAAAACTTAAAAATGGCAATGATACATTTTATCCACTAGAGGGAACATGTGTAATATAAAATATTAACATATTCATATCGAAGTTTGTATTTATAAATATTTAGCGGTTATTTCTATTCTAAATAAAAAATCTTACTTGCAAACATAATCTTTACCTGACCTCTGATAGTTATTAAAAAGTTAATGAAATCATGTGCATTAGAATTAAGTGGGAACTAAATTAAGTGGGAACTATATTAAATATTCAATTTAATACTGGACAATATATATATAGAAATGTGTAAATGTATAACATGAATGAGTTTTATTTCTCATGTACATATCTTAATCAGTTGTCATAAAGAAGTATAAATTTGCTTCTGAGAGCAATTAAATTAACTAGAATGATAGTAAAAATTTTTTAGTTGATGTCTGTTTCATTCTAAGTTTGTTTCAAATATGTTTTAGAGTAAACTTTAACACATATATTAAGATAATTTTTTAATTTGAAAATTTTAATGAACTTCTATAACATACATACATAATAAGCAACAAAGTGTAGGTGTACAGCTCAATAATGTTTCACAAAGTAAACTCAGCCATATAATTATCATCCAGATCAAGAAATAGAGTATTTCCAACACTGCTAAAGGCTCCCTCATGCCCTTCTAGTCACTACACATTTCTCCTAATAAATAACCACTGTGTGAACTTCTAATACCTTTGTTGAGTTTTTCCTGTAGGAAAAATCATTTTTCATTTCTGCACATTATTTATTTGGGTAAATGAAGGAGGTAAGACGAAAACATATCTTCAGAAGTATTTTATATTCCTCTGTAAGCGGAACTTGGTGACTTAATATCATTTTGATTCTTAGAACCTAATGGATAGCTTCTGGTTATAATATAAACTAACTTTCAAAGGTCGAAGTCACTAACTCATGTATAAGTAAATAGAACATGTATTTAAGATGGAATCGCCGAGCATCTTGGAGGAAATTTGCAGGTGAAAAGAGATCTGGACTTACAAACCCAGATTTAGACTGCTTTCATTTATAGATTAAATGAAATTTAGCTGCATAAGTGACATCGCTATAATATGAAATGAATATAGATTAAATGAAATTTAGCTGCATAAGTGACGTCGCTATAATATGAAATTATCATAATTTTCCCATTTCCAAGTCCTCAAAGTGCTTGCCAGGTATTAGAGTTGTCATACGTGGACATACTTCTATAAAATAAAAATTTTATTTTTACTTTATAGAGATTGTTCAGTGAATCTGGAGTGGTCATATACCTTACAGTTTTGATAAGTATATCTGATGTGCTTATTTATGTTTTAGACAAGGTATTGAAATGGAAAAAGTGATGCAGGAATTGGGAAAATCACTGACAGATCAAGATGTAAATTCACTGGCTGCTCAGCATTTTGAATCCCAGCAAGTAAGTGAAGAACAATGAATCTTAGATATGTAGTTACGTTTTTTTAACTTATTTATTTTTGTAAAAAAATTAACTAGTTAGTATACTGTCTCTTTTTAGGACTTAGAAAATAAATGGTCAAATGAATTAAAACAATCAACTGCGATCCAAAAGCAAGAGTATCAGGAATGGGTAATAAAACTTCATCAAGACCTAAAAAACCCCAACAATAGCTCCCTCAGGTATTAATCATTATATTATTATTATTAGATGAAAGTTCATTGTTATTAATAATTTCTGTTTATTGAAAATTTGAACCTTTTTGGTTGTAGATATTTTTAAATTACCAATGAAAATTCAAGATAATTTTATACTTTTAAAAAAGTCTTTTGTTTTATAAATTTTATATGAATTGTGTATGTGTGTGAGGGAGCGTTAATTGGTTGTTTTAAATAGCGATTTCTCCCCTAGAACTTAGGTTTATAAATATCTTAGGTATGTATACCTAAAAATCGCAAGTACTATCTCGTGTTTCTTTAAATTGGTTTCCATAGTGTAACAAATGTTGATTGAATGAATCCTAAATGTTAAGCACTCTCTAAGCAAAAAATAAAAATGATACCTTCTCATGTGGAGAGACTGACCTGTAAATAAAACAGTGTGGAGTAATATGTACAGTAATAGAAGCATGCACAAGGTACAAAGATAGTATAGAGCACGGTTTTCCAACTCCCAGGCTGTGGTCCAGTACTAGTGCATGGCCTGGTAAGAACCAGGCTGCACAGCAAGAGATGAGCAGCCAGTGAGTGAGCAAAGCTTCATCTGTATTTGCAGCAGCTCTGCAGCGCTAGCATCTCTGCTTCAGTTCCACCTCAGATCATCAGGTATTAGATTCTCATAGGAGCACCGATCCCTAGTGCCAAAAAGGTTGGGGACTGCTGGCGTAGAGGACTTTCTGTAATTCATAACTTGTATGGTACTTTATGGCCTAAATATCTTGTTTTCATATATAGTCCTAGAGCTTAAGAGTGCCTATCTTATTTCCTGGCTGTATATTCATGTATTTGAGAATTTCTTAATTCTTTCAAACCCTAAAGTATAATTGGCAATGTACTTAGTACAATATAATAATCCTATTTCCCGCATTTACTGCTGTATAATAGAAACATTTAAAAATAGCGCTTCATTTGTATAATGTCAGTCTCCCTGACTAGTCTTTCCTTGAATACAAAAACCATGTTTGTTTTCTCTACTGTTGTATAACCAGATCTTGCCAAGTGTCTTGCTCTTGACACTGGCACAAAAGAATACTCAATAAATATTTATGGGCTGGGTGAACAAACAAGCAGATGGATGGATTATCATTAAACTGTTTACCTGATATCTATGTCACCTCTTATCTAAGTATTTATAATCTTTCATTTGCCCTATTGTTTTCCCCAAGACAAGACCTTAGAAATATTTAAACAATTTTTTATGGTTTTGATATGGGTTAACATTCTTGACACTAACATATTTAACTCTACTCCTCATTTCAAATGAAAATAATGATGAAAGGGGGAAAGATGGACTGGGAACATCCATATGCTATAATATACAGTGGTGTTTTTTAAACTGCTAATTATGCTCCTTATTTCAAATGAAAATAGTGATGAAACAATACAAAGGGAGAGCTATGGGAAAAGACGGGTTGGGAACATCTGTGTGCTATAATGTACAATGGTGTTTCTCAAACTTCTGGTTGCAGTCTGCAAAGGACCATTCAAGATCTTTTACCTTCCAATCAGACTTCTAACATAACAATAAAATGGAATGGAGCAGTGTAGAATAGAGTAGAGTAGAATAGGGAAAAAAATCAGAGTGCATCATGCATTAAGTTTTCTATAAATGAATGTGTGTACTGAGCCGAAATGTAAAATATATACTGTACATTGTGGTCAAAAATGTGGAAAGTAACTGATTGATGGAAGCTGAGGAAACCCCTTGCTGCAAAAATCATCTCTCACTTTGCTGCTGTAATTTCAGAAATTCGATCTATAGGGTAAATTTCATTGTGTAAATATTAGCCTGTAGCTGCTGCTGCTTTTAAAAACCAAATATTCCTAGGAAAGAATATTTTTACTATGACTTTGTTAGTTTACTTTCCTATATTGATAGGAGTTTCCTTGTGCAACAAAAATCTGTTTTCAACACAACTACTTACAGAACTGCTATATGAGATTGATAAAAATTGTATTTTATTTTTGTTCATTTACTTTCCCCCCCTTTTTTTAGTCAGATCCGTTGGAGGATAAATTACATAAAGTAAAATTCACCTGTTTTAGGTTTACTTTTGATGAGTTTGACAAACTGAATTAGTCATGACCATCACAGCAATCAAGATATAGCATTTCTCTTTTATACCTTTTTTACTCCTTTTGTACTTTTATAGTTAATCTTAACTTTTGCCCAGTTCCTGGCAATCTGATCTGGTTTCTGTCCCTGTAATTTTGATTTTCCAGAAGTCATATACATTGAATCATACTGTGTATAGCAGTTTGTGTCTTCTTTCACTCAGCACAGTGCTCCTGAAACTCATTCATGTTGTTCCATTTATGAGCGGTTCATTTTTATTGCTTATTAGTATTCTGTTATTCTTTGTCCATTCTTTATTCACTCGATAATGGATAGTTGAAGTATTTCCAGATTTTGGCAATTGTAAATAAAGCTGCTATAAATATTTATTATGTACAGGTGTTTGTGTATATACATATGTTTTTATTTATCTTATATAAATACCTAGAAGTTGGGTTGCTGGATCACATGGTAAGTGTATTTTTAACTTTATAAGAAACTGCCAGACTGTTTCCTTAAGTGGCTGTACCTTTTCCATTCCTACCACCAATGTATGAGGGTTTTAGATGCCCCCTGTCCTTGTCAACACTTGATATTGATATTTAGCCATTCTAGTAAGTTTTGTACTGGTGTCCCATTGTGGTTTTACTTTGCATTTCCCTGATGGCTAATAATGTTGAGCATTTTTTCATATGCTAATCTTTCATCCTTATCTCCTTTGTTTTTGTTTTTATTGCATTTCGAGAGTTCTTTATATATTCTGGATACACGTTCATCATCAGATAAATGTTTTGCAAAAATTTTCTCTCACCTTACAGGGTGTCTTTTTATTTTCTTAATATTGTGTTTTGAAGAGCAAAATTTTTTGTTTTAATTAAGTGAAGTTAATTAAATTGCATTTAATTAAATGGTTTGTGTTTTATCTAAGATATATGCCTAATCCAAGATTACAAAGATTTTTCTCCTATGTTTTCTCTAGAAGTTTTATAGTTAAAAGTTATACATATGTCATGACATATATCATGTATAATATATAAATATAAATATTCACTATAAAATAATAAACATATCTTGAGTGGTGGGTCTGCATTTTTGTTTTTAATATCTTCATTTGGTTTTGGTATCAGGGTAATGGTGGCATGATAATATGAGTTGTTGGTCTGCTGATGCCTGTCAAAGGAATCGGTATCTGTTACCATTGATCTGATATCATGTTTTATTTCTCTAGTACTTCCATTTGTTTTCTCTTTGCTGAAATTCCTTGTCTGTCCTTGTTGTTTTACAATAGATATTTTAGCATATTAATCATAGTTATTTCAAAGTCCCTTCGTTTTAGTTCCAATATCTGGGTCTAAGTCTGTTTTAGTTGATTACTTTTGCTGTTTACAACGGGGTTGTTTGCTTGCTTGCCTTTTTTTGTACCTCTCTTTAACAATGTTGTATATTGCATGTATTACAGGAAAAGAGACTGAGGTAAATAATTTTTATGTTCAGATATGAACAGGCCATTAACATGAAGATCATGCAAATCTGGTCAGCAGTTGAGTTAAAATTTTGATTTTGTTCCTTTAGGACACCACAAGCTTCATTTTCCATGGTAGTAAGTGGCAGCCACGTTGTGTTGAGAGTGGGGCTTTGGGTTCTAGAGGTTTCTTCTCTGTCATTCTGCTCCTTCCTCAGCTTTGGATAGTCGTATGCCTTGCCATAGCATAAGGTTTCTCTCTATGCTTTTGCTCCACTGCCCAGCAATAGACGATTGTTGTTTGATACTTGGAGATGGGCATATAGTTGAGGGTGGGAGACAGGTCTCTGTGGTCTTCGTCCAGCCTCAGTCTTGGGCAAGACCTGTGTATCAAGGCCTTGGGGTTAGGGCATTCTCAGCATTTCTAGCTGTGCCACTGAGGGGATGTTCTTGTTTCCTGCCTGCCCCCAGTGTTTTCTTGGATGCACCTGGTGGAGGCCAATGGAAAAGAGTTTGCAGTGAATGCAAACTTCCCTAGTGTTTGTGGCACATAGCTATTCTAAATTTACATGCTAGCCCATACTTAAAATTTTAGCTGATTTCCTCTTACTTCCTTACATTAATTACAGCAATGCATTTTTACCATGCTCTGCCAAAAAAGAAAACTATCCTGTCTCTCCTTGGAGGGGTGTGTCACACTTGAGAATTTAGTTTACTTTGATGCCTTGTTACCTCAAATCTCTGATGGGCTCCAGAAGTTATTATTTTATAGATTATCTGGCTTTTTCTTGTTAGAATGGGAACAATATTTTTTTGTGGCTTTCTACATGCTATGATGAGGGTATTTTATTAATATAAATAAATTTTTATAAATAAATTTGCCATATTTACTAATGAAGCCAGTGAGATTAATGAGACTGCTTGGATTAACCCCCAAAATGTAGTCAGGGGAATGGATGACTATTATAGGTTTATATCATCTTTGGCATACTGTGAAATTAATAGTTATAGTGCCTCCATGGAAACCTTTTTAGGAAATATAAGAGCAGAGTGTTTTTTAATGGGAAGAGAATATTGTGAGATGGGGGGAGGACAGAAAATGGTGAAAATAAAAAAGTAGAGGATGTGAATACATTAAATTGAACTTCATCTTTTTTTATTATTCCTTGACTTTCTACTTTTTAATATTCATTTCTATCACTTTGCCTATTTTCTAGTTTTGCCTGTAGTCAACCCTGATAAAAGATATATTATAAATTTTTTAAATGTGTCATTTTAAAGTAATAAATTAGTCATTTCATTTAACCATTCTCTTAGGCCACTAAGAAATACTAAATGGTAATATATGAATTAATATTATAGTGACTGAAAATGAAAAATATGCATTACTTACAGTGAGGAAATGAAAGAACAAGTGGGAATTTTAGAACCTGTTGGTACTTACTTGTCACCATGGATTAAAGATAAGTTTAGGTATAAATTAAGTGCTACTTTCAGCTGTTACTTTTGTGCCATTTCATTATAAAGCTTTCTTTCCTTTAGGAAAAGTTCTTGACAAACATGCCACCCAAAATCAATAATTTTATTAATTTCAGTGAAGAAATTAAAGTTCAACCAAGTCAGTTCAGAGAATCTGTAGAGGCAAATGGAAGGATTTATGAGGAACAGAGAAAGTTAGAAGAAAGTTTTACCATTCACTTAGGTAAGTGTTTTAATTTTTTGCAGTCATAATTTTTTGAAACTTGTGAAACTTTTTTTATGCTATGAGAGAAAAATTCCTAGCACCTGAGTAGGATATACCCAGGTTATTTTTAATTACAATATTCTGCTCCAAGAAAGCCTATAGTTTGTTGGCTGTATGTTTTCTGTTTTAGCTTAAATATTATTTTTTGCAAATAGAAAGATTAAATATTAATAGTTATTAAAATAGGAAATCACAAGGCCTATTTTTAATCATTTGTAGCACAGATTTATTTGGATTCTTGTCACAGAGATTTGCACCCTGTTATACTGAATTTTTGCAGCTAAGTATCTTTCTGGGATTGTTGCCTGCCCCCTAGGAGCCCAGTTGAAGACCATGCATAATTTGAGATTGCTGAGAGCAGATATGCTGGATTTCTGTAAGCATAAAAGAAATCATCGAAGTGGTGTGAAACTCCATCGCCTTCAAACAGCTCTATCACTTTATTCCACATCTCTCTGTGGCCTGGTTTTACTAGTAGATAATCGAATCAATTCATATAGTGGTATTAAAAGAGGTAAGTTAACATTATACATATTTATTTCATTGAATTTATCCTTTTAATACTGTTCTAACAAAGGAATTAAATTATCGAAAAATTGAAAAAAAATTTAGTCACCTCAATATTCAAGTAGATAAACAATTCACATACCCAGCCACAGCTATTTTAGGTTTGCTTCGTATTTTAGCTTGTGTACAGTGCTTCAGGGTATTTAATTTTTCTTAAAATTCTATTATATTGTAAATAATAGAGTCCTTGTTTCAAAGTATAACAAACAGAATAATCAAGATATAAATGTAGTTTTCAATTTAGAAAGATTCTGGCTCAGTGAATTTTAATTCATCCATTTGTCCTTTTTGTTTCTTTTAAATAACCTATTTCTTAAATGTGCTAGGTAAAATTCTACCTTCCTTCATAGTACAACTCATATTTTATGATTAAAAAGTCTTTTAAAATATAAAATGTATAACTTTTTAAAAGAAGTTTGGATTTATTTCCCATCATAAATATAAGAAACTTCTTGTATTTTTTAGTGCTTTTTGAGATTGTGAGTTTTTTAGCACTTTTCAGGATTATGACACTGGATTATGATCAAAGTATATTATTTAAAGGAGGCTTGGACTTATATTAAAATTTCCTTGTCTATTAATTGTTTACTCTTTGAGTTATTGAAATATTATTTCTGATCAAAATAAAGTTGCTGTACCCTAACTTAATATGACATAATTATTGAAAGGACAAATATAAGAAATCATATTTGTGAATTTTATATCGTTTCACCAAATCTCTTTGTCTGTAAGTAAATAGTAAATACTTGATACTTTAGAAGTTTGTAAATGTTTTGTGTTCCTTAGATTTTGCCACAGTTTGCCAAGAATGCACTGACTTCCATTTTCCCCGAATTGAAGAGCAACTAGAAGTTGTCCAACAGGTGGTACTTTATGCTAGAACCCAGCGCAGGAGTAAGTTGAAAGAATCACATGGTCAGTAAAATTCGAATTTTAAAAAATTTCACTTTCAGTATGTTCTGTCCCTAAGCACTCTAATAGCATATGGGCCATCATTGAAATACAGAAAATTTTATTAGTAGAAAGATGGAAGAAAGAAATTAAGAACAAAATTCAAGATCTTTAGAAGCTTGGATTCTGTTCTTAATTTCCTTGCATGATCTTGTTCAAGATCCTTAGCCAAAACTGTTTTTAAATTTCAGTTCAATAGTTATACATAGGCACTCAGTGGAAAGTAGATGCTCTTTTGAACAAAGTTCTATATGTCCAAAATGGACTTAATTATTACGTCAGAGGGCATTGAAATCACGAAGTAAATAGTAGCACAAAATATACACTTTTTATATTTTTGATTCATTTAGGTAGCATGAAGTCAATTATAAGAATTGTTTTCAGTTGTTTCTTAAAAAATTGCTATGTCCAGAACTATGCCCTGCTTTTTCTGTTTCTAGCTACAATATGAACATTCTTTCTAACTATTTAGGGAATTTACTGGAGAATGATTTTTTAAAGCTTTGGAAAAAGTTCAAGGCATCTTTCTTCAGAAGATTTCATAGAGAAACTTTAGGGAAGACATATGTAAAAGAAAACACTCTGAATCAAATTACAGAGTAATTCTATTTTTTAATTGAAAAATGAAAATGAAAATTTAAAAAGGTTTTTAAAAAATTAAATTGGTACATTGTTGGAGCTAAAATAGGGTAATATTCAAAAATATGTATAATATGTGTTTTTTCTGACATTTCATATATCACAGGCATAAAATCATAATACATGTTCTTATCTGGCTTGAATACATACTTTGTATTTAATCATTTCATGTAAAAACTTGTTGTCCTGCCCAGGAAATAAAATATGGCAAGTGTTTAAGTCGTGGCTGGTCAGACCTTTAAATTTGCTTCTGGTTATTCGGATTTCTTTTTTGTTTGTTTTGCACCTACAGTGTTTAAAAGACATCGTTATAGGACTTTTGAGTCATATAGTAAACAAAGAGATACTGTTAAATCTTTGCTTGGTATCTTGGTTCTTCTCTCCCATGTAAATTGTAGAATTGTTCATTTTCTCTTGATGCTTGAATGTAGACATCTAGACTTTACTTGATTAGCAGTCACTATAGTTGCCTTCTTTATTCAATAGACTTTAAATAACATTCTGTTTATTTTTAGTCATTTCTTAAATAGGTGAAACAATCTCAAGATTCACAATTCAGACTGTACAAAAGACCATACAGTAAAAGTCTTCGTAACCCTACCCACCAGCCATCCAGTTTCCTATTCTAGAGACAGCCAGTGCTATCTCACATGTACCTTCCAGACATATAAGAGCACCTGTATCTGTGTGTTTATTTTCCCTTTTACACAACTGGCAGCTTTCTCTGCACACTTTTATGTACACTGTTTTTTCCCTGAATAATTTAACGTGGACATCATTTCCTGTCAGTACATAAAGAGCATCTTCATACCTTTTTGCTGCTGAATAGTAGTCCATTGCAGGATAACCCATTATTAATCAGTTCCCTATTGATAGACATTTGACCTGTTCATTGTTTTTGTTATTATGAATAATAATGCATGAGTAACCTTGCACATATATCATTGTGTGTGTATGGCCATATCTATATATTGTGTGTGTATGGCCACATCTATAGAATAGATGCCTAAAGAAATTCCTGGGTTAAAGGATACATATATTTATAATTTTAATAATGTTAGCAGTTGCTCTCCATAGAGGCTTCCCCAGTTTATATTATCACTGTTAGTGACTGTGGCTTTGCTGTGGCAGTATGTGTCATATTTGACAAAAGCAGGCTGAGTACTAGGAAATCAGTATGGAAGTATATCCTAACAAAGGATCATTTGGGAAATTCTAGTTTGTCCTCTTATTCATCTACCATTTTCTTCTGTCATCTCATTGAAACTAGCAATGATGTGATCAGTAACATTTTAATATTATTCTTAGTAGTGACTAAAGAAAGCATGAAGTTTGGCATCGTGACAGGTGTGGGAGGAGGATTCTAAGTATATTTATGAGATTTAGAAAGTGTGCAGTAAATGACAGGAAGTTTTTAAACCACATACGGTTAAGGCAGTGTGTGTACATCATGGTATTATTTTGTTCCTTTTCAAACAACCATTTTGTGGTTTAAGTGAGTCAGTGAAACAAGTAGGTTTATAAAGGACAACTTTCCTAATGGAAACCAGCATGTTGTTAATGAAGAATGTTGTGAACATACTTACTCCATTTTTCCTTTTCTGTGCATGTTCACATATTTGCTCTACACATTTGTATCCTGATACACAAATACTCATTTATTCTAAGACAGTCCATTGTGTGTTATCTTTATATTCCTACTAAAACAGTTTGTTTATTGTGCACATTTTATATACATTTTTTTAAAAATAAAAATAGCCAGTTTCTTAGTATTATAAGATGTTACCATTAAAATGTAGAAAGGAAAATGGACTATGAACTGTTCTCTCTTGTTTACTTAATAGGGATTCTGTTTGTTCATACCCCGTGTTAACAAAACTAAAGTCCTTATTTTTTGTTTTCCGGATCATGATCATTTAGTCAAAGCTTATCAATTACATGGCTCTGTTTGAGAAACTCTTACATTAAATATGGATTCTGGCAACACAGTCTTTGTGCCTTGCTCTCCCTCTCTGTCTCTTTAAAATATATGTTTAACAAGTTACAGTGTTATAAATCAATTTATCAAAGTAATCATTAGGTAAAAATATTGTTACTTTTATTCAGAACATTCTTGAAACCATAATATTCCCTTGGTATTTGCAATTTACTCTTTCGAAATTCAGACTCCTTTCAAGTGATTTTCTGATGCTAAAGGCCATTCCAGACAGTTTTGTATTTAATTGGAATAAATATTCAGCCTCTTAAGGAGAGCTCCATTCTGTACTTTTTAATTCCGATAGAATTCTTATAAAATTCAAGTGTTATCTTCTATTAAATATATATATGTATGTAAAATAATGTGTAGTCAATTGTGATGTATCTTATTTTACTCACATTTATTTTTTTAAGTAATATATCTTCAAAAAGAAAAGAAAAAAATTATTGACTGAAAAAAAATGTTCCATTTGAAAGTCTCACATACCTATTTGAAATACATTATATATAATGTCAGATAAGAAGTGACAAATTTCAGGAATGGGCTGAATACAAGATTCCCGCTTCTACTAACTATTTGTTTGTAGTCCTGAACAAGTTATATCAACAACAGTGACTCAGATTCTAAAAATAAAGATGGCCACATGACAGCTATCTAATGAAGTTATTTTATGTGTCATTAACTTAATGCCTTCAACCTCCCTGATGAAAAATAAGGTATTGGCAAGTCCAATGTGGTTAAGACTGTAAGACCTGGAATCTGAGTATGTGTGTTCAAGACCTGGTTCCACCACTTACCTGTGCATCAAGTTAGTTATCTAAGCCTCTGTTTCCTCACATATAAATGAAGTAGTAATAGTACTTACTTCATAAAGTTATGGTTATAGGCATTTTGTGAGAATGAAATGAGACCATTTATATAAAGCATGCATCAGAATGCCGGTAACTAGAGAGCCCTAGTAAATTTTTACTCTTGTGATTGCTTGTGGAGGAGGAGTAATGTGTTTTCATATGTGTTGTGTTCTTTCATGTTCCATTATCTTCTGAATAGAATCTGGGAACCGAAATGGAGAAAGTGATGATAAGACTAAAAATGCTGATAGAAACTATTTAAATATTTTGCCTGGTAAGTATTATTTTAAATTGCAATTTTCTCATAATCATATGCATTGAAATCATAGATTTGAAACATAAGTTCTTATGGTGTGCTTTATAAAAAGTTTATTAGTCTATCACTTATCTGTATAAGGTACTTTCACAGATGTTCTGCAATTTAAATCTTATACTAGTACTGACTTTTTTCTAGATGTGCACAAGAAAAATTGCTCAAGCAGTTGTATAGGTTTTATTGTTATTTGCTATTTCAGATTTTCTTTTTTATACATTGTTTGTTAAATGAACCAAGAAATAATTTTTACTCTGAATATAAACAATGGTACATAGAGATGCAAACAATTAAACTTGCAGAAAGAACATGGGTCATTTGAAAATCTTATTTCCATTTCCTCATAAATTTTCATGCTTTCTATATCTTTCATTTCTTTATTCTTGGATATATTGTTTATAAACAGGAAATTCAGTCTCTTGATCCACTTTCAGATTGAATTCATTAGCAGTGTTTGTATGACAGGGCATAACAAGAAAAGCCTATTCGTTTATAAATGTAAGGTCTTTTAAACTAAATAGTAAATTTTGCAGTTTCTTAAATAACCAAGGTTGTTTCCTCACATTTCCTTCCCCAGATTTTCTACGTGTAGGTCCCATTCCATGTAATCTAAGCAAATAGCATACTCATTTCTGATATTCATCTTGTCATTCAGTTAGCTTGTGGTTGTCAGCTTCCGAATTTCCTTCCACCTTCAGATATCCTACCTTACTAGATAAAGTTAGAGGCAGGATTACATCACCACATGCTGTTTTCTTCACTTTGTGGAACAGGAAACTGTCTTCCTCTCCATCTAAAAATACCTTTATTGAGACAGGATTTATTGTGTTTTACTTTATAGATCCATTATTTAAATCATCCATATGTTATGACTTTCTTAAAATGTGCCAGTCTTATTACCTATTCTGGAAGTACCAATGTCTGATTTTTTTTTAAACCTAACTCTTTATTGCTATATTTATTTTTTTCCTTGCTCCTTTTTTGAAAAAGCCTGTAAGTTAGTATGTTGTTATCACCACCAAATTAGGAAGATATGTCTTAAGTCTGTACTAGAAAAGGAATATTAAACTATTCAGTTAGATATGTCGATAGCATCTGAATTTCCATTTAGTTAAAGGATGCTTACACAGCTAGGAAGTAAACAGAAGAGGATAAAAGATCCAAATCACAAGTGCTTTAAAATTTTTAAGTTGCAAAGTAAAACAGTTTTATTTCTATAATTTTTAACCATGCTTTGTCATTATCTAAATATTTACAGTCTATATAATCTAATTCTCACAACTTTGTGGGGAAAGCAGTAGGCATTATTTTTCCCATTTCATAAACTAAGTACAGAAGATCTATAAGTTGAATTGATTTAACCAAGATCACTCAGCTGAAAAGTGCTAGAGACCACATCTTCTTAACACCTAATCTAGTCCTTTTTCTAATATGTTATGTTACTTTGATTACTACTGCCAGCTCCATGACCCCATTTTACTAATGGGGTAAAATGAGGCCAAGAGACAAGTCACTTAAGGTCAAACAAAGCTGTGCCAGTTTGGGGATTAGGAGCACCTGACTTGTTCAGTAAGTTATCTGCCTCACTAGCTCATATTTAATGCTGTGACTTCCATCACTAAATTATCAGTAGGAGTTTATGTCAGTAATGTACTTCACTGGGCCCAAAAGGATATCATCTCATAGAGTCTACCAGGTTTCTGATACGCTGTCTGTGCCTTTTATTGCCTTCCAGAGAAATTGTAACTATTCTATTTTTCATCAAACAATTTTTATTTACTTATTTTTGTCTAGTTTATGTTGATATTTTTGTCACTATCTTTTAATTTCTTTTTCTGCTTATCTAATTTTTTCATCTTAAGTTAGAAACTAAAGGCCTTTGCCTGGGACCTGTCAGTGGCATCCATGGGGTAACTTATGTACACTGGTAACTAGAAATGGTTAAACATTGTGCTATAATATATTAAGTACTTTTAACTATACTGTATGTTTATAAGTAAATATAAGTAAAATTCTGAGATAAAGACTTTGAAGCAAAGAGAGATAAGAAGAATCTGTGAGAGCAGGGGTTAGTGATAGAAGAGTATTTCTTAGAAGAGCACAGCTTTCCTAGAAAGATATATCAGAATTTCCAGGAAACCATGTGTATTTGTGAAAACATATTCTTTATATGTTTTATGTTTTGTTTATTTTTGAGGGGGAGGGCAGGGGAGGAAGTGGCTAGTGTGGTTACATAGAAAATGGAATGATTGTAGAAAGCATGGCTTTTAAGGTTTGATAAATACTGCTCTAACATTCAATCTAAAACATTTGTTCATTCCTTTAGCAAATTTTTATTGACTACTTTCTATGTACCAGATACTGTTCTATGTGCTAGAGATAGAACATTAAACAAGATAGACAAAATTCCTGTAGTTATGGAGTGTAAACAATGGTCTCTTTAAAATAATCTCATAAACAAATAAAAGAATTTCGGTACTGAGAATAAAATAAAACAGAACAATGTGACAGAATAAGTGAGGGGTGAAGGAGTCGTCTATCAGACGGAACAGTCAAGGAAGACGTCCCTGAAGAGGCGACCTTTGATCTGAGACATAAGTGATGAAAAGAAGTCAGCCATACAAGACTCTTAGGGAAGCCTTTCACAAAGCATCTCTGTATTGAGAACAAGCTCTGCATGTTTGGAGAACATAACAAAAGCCTGTGTGACTGGCAAAAGGAGAGAGGTGAGACAAGAGGATATCAGACTGATAGGCGGTGTCCGGATCACACAGACCTTGCAGACCACAGAGAAGGGTTTGAACTTTTTTCTGAATGTAGTGTGAGCCTGTTGGACTTTAAGTGGGGGAGTGGAATAATCTGATTTATATATAAATCATTCGCTTACAATGTAGAAATGGTTTGTAGATGGGCAAGAATGGGAACAGATTAAGAAAACCTATCACAAAAATCTAGGTGAGAGATGTTGATAGCATGAACTAGGGTGATAGCAATAAAAATGGAGTGCTCAGATTTGAGATATTTGTTGGAGATATTACTGAGTATAGATGGTTGTGAATGAGATTGGGGATTGGGGAAGAGGTTATTTAGAGAAAAAAGGTAATGAAGGGCAACTTCTATCTTTCTGTCCTAAGCAACTAACTGGACAGAGATTGACGCATAAACTGAGATGGAGAAGAGCAGATTTAGGGTATGGGGATAACAGATAATCAAGTAACCTATTTTTACATGTTAAATTTAAGTTGGACATTTTGAATATTCACATCAAAAAGTAGATGATTTACTACCTGGTGGTCACTTCATACCAATTTATTAACCTAATGCAAAATTGGCTACTGTTTCTTTCATCACCTTCTTTCCAAGAATTAAGATGCAGTAATCATATTTGCTTCCTGAGCCTGACATTGATTCCTGATACACCTCTTTGTTCGACACATCGACTGCCCATTACAGTTATTTATAAAGTCCATTGATGACTGTGGTTTATGCATTTGAAAGTTACGATTGTATTTGTTGTTCACAGGAGAATTTTACATTACACGGCATTCTAATCTCTCAGAAATCCATGTTGCTTTTCATCTTTGTGTGGATGACAATGTAAAATCTGGAAATATCACTGCTCGTGATCCTGCCATTATGGGACTCCGAAACATACTCAAGGTTTGCTGTACCCATGACATCACAACAATAAGTATTCCTCTCTTGCTAGTGCATGATATGTCAGAGGTGAGCATGTAGAAAAATACCATAATTCTATGAATATGTTAACCCTCTATATTGTATGCTAATAATAATAAATTATTTTATGTTTTAAAAACACTTTTGTTTTTACTAATGGACCTTTGCCTCTCTTACCTAGTTAATAGAATTGAGTGGCATATAATATGAAATTGAATAATCCTTAACCATTTATGTTCAGAGAATTAGAGCATTATTCTATAGTAGATAAACTAAAAAATCAAAGTTATCTTTAGCTTTGTATAAAGCATGTGCTCCTACGCTTCCTCCTCTTTCCCTCCTCCTTCTCTTTCTCCATTTTTGTCTTAAGTAGCATTAGATTTGCCTCCACGTTTATATTTGGTTTAGGCTAACATTACAATTAGTTTGCATTCTCTGAGTATGCATTAATAGGCAATGGAAAGAGATGCTGTATGACAGGAAGAAGCCAGCTTCATTTTAACATTTTCTCAGGTATGCTCTTTGGATAACACAAGTATTGGATTGTACGTTTAAAACGTGGCATAATCCTGCATTCGTTTTATTAAATACTGTACTTTATTTTACATTTTTGTAAAAATCTCTTTCCATAACCGTTTGCTTTCTCTCCTGCTTTCTTCCCTCACCCACACAAAAACTGGTTAGGGGGGTAAGTTGTGAAAATAATACAAAGACTAAAAATTCACCTTTAAATGCTCTTTGAGAACAAAGCAGTCTCAAAACAAACTGGTACAGGCAAGTGCTTCTGGGAAGACCGGGGGTCAGTCTGGTAATGAAGGGCCCATCCTTATCAGCAACTTGATGCCTGCTTGTCTTGAGGTGGCATTTTTTTAAAAAGCAAAATTGCTAATTGGTAAGTGCACACTGTGAATGTCAGGAAAGAAGTTTGATTGTTGATTATTAAAAGTTATTTAGCAAAATGAAAGATGTGTGTTAATGCTATAATTATAGAATGTAGTGTAAAAGATTTTATGTTTTACTTTTTAGAGTGACTAAGTCTCCACTTAGACTGATTATAAGAGGCCTCATTTTAAAATGCAATACCCTATGTAAACACACAGAAAAAAATCAGTGCATGTAAAGCAAGATGATTTTATTTTATTTTATTTTATTTATTTATTTTGCAAGATGATTTTAAATGGTTTCCCACTTATAATTCATTTGTATTTTCACCAGACACCTGATCGTTTTAAGAGAATTCTGGCTTCATCCTATAAAAACTGCATCAGACTTCCAAATCTCTCTTTCTATTCACTACTATAGCCTCAGTCATACCTAATATGGTATCAGGAGAGATTGTCATAAACATGTTTTTCCCCTGACTGTAGCTTTATAAAGTCTTTGTTTCATCAGGAATTTTTAGCCATTGTTAAGTTATCATCACTAACTAGTCCATCTATAAAAGAGCCTTTGGGGAGTAACAAAGAAAGTTTGTAATGAATTCTAGCCACAAGGAAACATCCAAACATTCCTGCAGCTGGACTCCTGGTTAACCAGTTTATAAAAATGGTCTTATGTAGGTGGGAAACAACCTCAAAAACAGTGTTTCCAAAAGTCACTAAATTCAGATTTACTCCCAGACATCTGACACTACCAGCGTTCCCTCTCCCACAAGGTCACAAAAGTTACATGTTTTAAATTGGGACAGCCAGCTGCAGAACATTAAGTTTGTTTCCAAAGTGTCCATTTTAATTCACAAAAGTATATTGAGCCATGGTCTTACCATTTGTTGTATTTAAACATCCATCAGGTCAAGAAGTTTATTCTACAAACTCAGACAACGCTACACAGGATGTAGTGGTAGTATTTGTCTTAGGTTTCCTACAAGGATCTCAGAGCATTTTTGGGTGTTGTTTTCCTTCTCTAACAGAATTGCTAGACATTCAGTTACCATGTCTTAGTGTGCGCCTAATAATAATTTCTGAAACAGTGTGTGTCCTATAGTAAATAAAAAGAGCTGTAGAAATTAATTGCAATGTTTTTTTAAAAGGGAAATGAAACCATCTATCAGCAAGAAGAAAGATATATTATTACCAGTTTTATCTCTATAGATCTTTGTAATCTGAAGATAAGGTCATACTAGAGTCAGTCTAACCTGATAGATGTGAAATGAACCCACAAGTCCAGAATCTTGAATTCCTGACTTTATTTTTAAATCATTGAATAATTTGGGACTAAGGAGTTTTAGTTGTTGTAATTGTGGTTGGTGAAGAGGTTTATTTTTAACTTTTTATTAGAATATAATACACATATAGTAAACTACATGTATCATAAATATATAGCCCAAATTTTCACAAACTGAACACCAATGTAACCAACACCCAGATCATGAAATAGAATGTTACCAGCACCCCAGAAGCCACCCTTGTGCTCCCTTCCAGTCACGTAAGCCACAATCCCTCCAAAAGGGTAACCACAATTTTCACTTAGAAAAGCATAAATTAGATGTGTTTTTGTAGTTTATATAAGTAGAATGAATCTTATAGTACATACTCCTGTATCTGGCTTCTTTCACTCACTATTATGTGAAATTTATTTATATTACTATTTGTGATTGTAGACTGTTCGATCATTCCATTGTGTGACTAGACCACAATTATTTAGCCATTTTACTACTTATGGACATTTGGGTAGTTTCTAGTTTTAATTATTATAATGAATGTTGCTATGAACATCCTAGTACATATATGTTGGCATTTCTGTTGAGTATATACTTAGGGATAGAATTGTTAGGTATTAGGAAATGCATGTTTCACTTTGATAGATAAAGCCAAATAGTTTCCCAAAGTAGTTGTACTTAACCCCATTGTTTTTGAATGTGGAAAGTGAGAAACCCAGATTAGTTCTCACCTTCTGACAATGGCTGTGAAACTGATTCGGATATGTCAGAGGCACATACTTGAGAGTAAAGAATAGTCTTGCAGTTTCTCTCGTGGGAGCGTAAACTCAAAAAATTATTCTATCTGACTTCCAAGACATACAGCAAAGACCTAAAAGTATATACCAACTAAATCTTAATCACCTCTGTAGTTCAGTCTTACCCTGATCAGAAGATTAAAGTCGAGTAGTCAAAGTATTGCTATTAACTTTAGATAGGTGGTACCATCTGCATTTATCATCAGAATTGACTTTTTAATTCCAATTTCACATGTTTAGAACTTATTCTGCGTGTTCAGTGCCCACTTATCATCTAAAGTATAGCTGTAGGGCCCAATTTTCTGCCTCGATTACAAGTCTGAAGTGTTTCACATGATCCGTTCAACTTTTTCAATGGATTTCTTTCACAGTGTGTTCTCATGGGTATGACAATAAGATTTAGTTACTTGGTCATTACTTAGAACCCATGATCAAAATTTTCTCTACGGTTACCTGACCTACTGTATTGTGTACCCCATATACTGTAAATATATACTAACATTTGTTTCCAGAAGAAAGCTCCTTATGCAACTGCAGACCACGTCCCATGATGACATTCAATAAGTCATACCTTCTCATGACCTTATTGACTTCTAAAGCTTATAGTTTACCTTTTCCAAGGACTCAAAGCCATTCTTTTTAGGTGCTGATTTGAAGCAAAGAAAAAATGACAGGGTTGTTTGGGATGGAGTCTCTATGTAGGCAAATGAGAGATTTAAAAACAAGTAGGATGTGCATCAACTGTCTTATCTTTTCTTTCAAATTTATATGCTATAAGCAGCATTAAGATAAGTAAATGGAATATGAGGGCTTATATCCTATGAAAATTAAATTGTCTATCACTTCAAAGATAGCCTGGGATCTTGCCATGAATTGGTATTTTGGTGTGTTCTCTAATGCAACTTTGCATTAATTCACATCATTCTGAAGAGTGTGAAGTTCATAATTTCTCTCATAAATATTTGTTCTAGATCATGCTATTAATCACATGTATACAGAAAGCAAGAAAGTATGGTATTAATGGATAAAAGATGATGATCCTTTCTTCCCATCTACTTTTGATCAAACCATTAGAACCATCTCTGTGCTAACTTGTGCTTCGGTCTTTCATTATTACCATTATTATCCATATTTTAACACATTGGGGTAATATCTGTTCTAATATTGGTGTTCAAGGCTAGCCCTGCTGAAGCTCTGTGCTTACAATTCACATTAGTACATTTGTGAGCAGTGATTCTTAGGCTTGACCTTAGCTTGAAATAATTCAAAGGTTAAGCATAGATGTCAGTAAATCAGAGATTATAAGACAAGTTACTGTCAGATAATACTTTGTTATATATAAAAATGAGTATCTTGTAGTAATTTAAAGAGTAATAATTTCTTGATTCTGATTATTTTCAAGGTATTTTTGAAAAATGATATATTTTAAAGTGAAGCATATACTCAGTTATACTTCAGTATTTGTACCTTAATGACCAGAATTCCTGTAATTCTACAGCTATTATTTTATAGTATAGAAAACAATTTAGTTGTAGTCTATTGCTTTAGATATATATACCATTGAAAACCCAAAATGAATTAGAGTTGCTGAAGCATTTTCCCTGTCATCGTTTGATACAGTATGTTCTCCTTATTCTTGGTAGTTGCATAGACAGCCTCACTTTTAGTAATATACTACTATAAGATGTTAATAATAGGGGAAACTGGGTGCGAGAGTATATGAAAATTCTCTACTATTTTTGTAATTTTTTTGTAAATCTGAAACTGCCAAAAAATAAAGTCTCTTTTTTAAAGATAATCAGATAATACCCTTTCAGATCTATTAAATTAGTAATAATGTTAAATAATCAATAATATTTAAATGTCCAAATACTGGTGAACACATGGTGAAATTGGATGGTGCGTGTATTGCTAATGGCTAATGTAAATTGATCTAACCTTTTAGGGAAGAACCTAAATTTTATTTCACTAATCTACAGAAGTATCCCAAGAAATCATTCAAAACCATGATTAGACGATAGGTAGACACACACACACACACACACACACACACACACACACACACAAATATGTTCATTGCAATGTAATTAACAAAAAAAGTGGAAATCTAGCTATAAGGGGCTGTTTAAGTTATGATACATTAATTCAATAAATAGCAGTTTTTAAATTGTGTTCTGAAGAACCACCCAGGATCCAGCCCCTTCTGAGAGCAAGATTAAAAATATTTTCAAAATAATAAGGCTTTATTGTTTTTTTCATTCTCACTCTTAAATGAGCATCAATGGGTTTTTCCAGAAGCTTCATGCTGTATGATAACACCACAGATGGAATGCAGAGGCAGATAAGAGAATCCAAATGTCTTCTATTAAGCCAAGCATTAATGAGATTTCAATGGAAAGTATATTTACTTTCCATTAAAAAAATGTTACATTAGCATGTTTATTGTTTTTAAATGAAATTAATATTTTTATTAGTTTTCATTTTTAATACAATAAATAGTAAGAGATATAATCCACATTAACGAAAGCTCATCAGAATCATCAGCGACTTTTAAGAGTATAAAAAATAAAAAGATCGTAAGACCCAAAAAGATTGAGAATCGCTGTGATGAAATAATAAACATTTTATTTAGTTAGTTTTTTAGGCGAGGCAACCCTTGGTTGACCTCACAGATTGCAAGGACTTTGTCAGCTTACAATCCCTTATTTTTTTTATTTTTCATGCCTATAACACCTGGTCTTCCTAGGTGGTCTCCCATCCAAGTTCTAAGCAGGCCCAACCCAGCTTAGCTTCCGAGATCAGACGGGATCGGGCTTGTTAAGGGTAGCATGGCCGTAGAAATAATAAAGATATTGTTATGAAGACTTGCAACATGGGAAAATAATTCTAATGATAGTGAAAAGAAAATAAATTTAAAATGGCATAATCGTTGATCATAACTGGAAAATTATAAATGTGTTGGTTAGAGTCTGACACTACTAGCACTTGTGTGCTCACTTGGTCAAAGATTAGGCGGGAACATAGAAAAATGGATGCATTTGGTTTGTTAGGTGACTGGGATGGGCTATTTGTTTATGTCTATTACTTTTGTAATAACATAACATTTTAATGAATTGCTTATTCAAATATACAAATTAATAGAATTATTTAAGTTAACGTTGAGAGTAGTAGGTGGAGTTTCTACATCATTTATATTTTTGTTTAGAATTATCTAGAAAGTTTCAAGGTTATGTTCATTTAAAAATTATATTTACTAGGCTAATTAGTTAGCATTTCGCAAGAATTGTATAACAGCCAGAAGAACTCATAGGCTTGAAATACAAAGGAAATTCAGCTGAAATTAGCAAATAGTTACCTGAATCTGTTCACAATTGGATGATCAACATATATAAATTAAAATCCGACTATGTATTTTTTTTACAAAGTTCTGTTTTTAAAAAGATTTGTTTCCGTTTTTAGGAAATGACTATACCGTGGTGCTTAAGGAGAGCAGAACTCGTGTTTAAATGTGTCAAAGGTGAGTATAATCTTATATTTGACAATGACCTATTTATTTCTTCTTCCCAAATATTAAAAGTAGAGCAACCCAGGAGAGAGAATGTGAGTTACTCCTGTCATCTGGTGCTTTAATTAAATGGTTTATTTAAAAAGCAAATATTTCATAATGGGCTTTTTTACTTATCTTTTTCTAGTCGCAAAATAAACAAATATCCAGCCCTCTTGAAATGCAGGATATTTGGATGTTATTTATATTTTGCTCTATTACAGTTCTCTATTGCTTTTTATTTTCTTAAAAAGAAAAAAAAGTAGAGCCACATGTTTAATTAGCCTTTAATAACCTTTTTTGGTTTCACTGTATCGAAACTAAATAGGACTTGAGAAATCATAAGAATCTGTTGACAAAACTATATTAAAGCTCTCTGGCATGGAGAATTAAGAATTGCAGAAGCCTCTGATATAGGCAGTGGTGAAGCCCCAATGTCTTGATCTAAGAAGTGAAGATGCAAAGCCCCACAATGAAAATTCAGTTTATTTCAGTAAAAGATGGGTAGGTTTGAAGACCAGAACGCATAATTCTGCAAAATCTATTGTTCTGTTTTAGGTTTCATGATGGAAATGGCTTCATGGGATGGAGGAATTTCTAGGACAGTGCAATTTCTGGTACCACAGGTGTGTTATCTGAATAGCTCTCACCCCACTTTAATCTGTTATAATATTCCTCACAGATACAGTGAGTACACTGCCCTAAACTCAATATAATGACAAAATGCTGACAGCTTCTTGTTTTTTAGAGGGAGAAATGTTTGTATGCCATAAAGCTGCTTAGTTTTTTGTCAAAGATGTCAGCATCTACTACTCAGGAGTTCTTTTATTTGACCCCAAAATCAAACTTGACTTATCTTTCCTTTGTTTTCAATTGTTCCCATTTATGTAGATTTTGGAGAGTTTATAAATAAGGACATAAGCAGAGAATGATTGTGTATTCTATATAGACCTTAGCAAAATTAGTGGTACTTGTGTTATTGATTACACTAGTGTTATCTAGGGATTTTTCTGGTAATCGAACCTGTTATTTGATAGAAACAACAGGGTCTCAGAGGACCGAGCCAGGAAAACAGGCCCTGTCCATAGCTGTGCAGTTAAATCAGTCATGAAAGATAATTTTTATATATTGTACTCCATATCTAGAACTAGTTCCATAATTTAAAATATTTTTAATTTATTAAAAAATAAATGTTTTAACAAATACAAACTTATTTTAACCTCTTACAGAGTATTTCTGAAGAAATGTTTTATCAACTTAGTAACATGCTTCCCCAGATCTTCCGTGTGTCATCAACACTTACTCTGACATCTAAGCACTAAACCCTTATAGATCATCGTGCTGGCAGAAGAGGATTGTTAAACTCTCCAGGAACTTGAGCTATGTTGGGATTCTGTCAAGCAAAAGATGCCCAGAAAGAGAACTTGCGACTCAAGCCACAAATCAAATCATGATAGATGTCTATTAAACATTCCAAAAATTCATCTGTTGTACAGGCTAGTCATCAGCCCCTCACTTACACATGTATTCTTAAAGTCTCTTTATGAAATAATGTCTTTTTTTTCCATTGTAATGCCTTACCTGTGAATATTAGTAAGTTAAAACTTCCTGTATCACACATGGACACTTGATGTAGGAGATTGTTCACTATAATTTTCATAGTGACATTTGTCTTTCCTCAAAGGTTTGAATCATATCAGGTGCAAGGGTTAACTAAGCATACAAATACAATCTTCCTTCAACTTTATTTGCCGAGTGAAAATTAAAAAGCACTGAAATATACATTGCAAGTATAGCTGTCTTGTGAAAATCTTTTTGCAGAAACAAATATATGAGACATGGTACTTATTCTTTTAAATTCACCTATTTCAAAATCTTGCTTTTTAATATACTCTTTCTAAAGTTTTATTACGTTCAGAGTCAGAAAAAGACTGGATACTTTACCTCAGTCTCATCTTCCCTATGTAACCTTGCCCTTGTTTGTTAATAACATTTCATGGGCTGAAAAAAAAATAGTGTGTTTATTTGCAAGCTCGATGGAAAGTTAGTCTAAACTAGCACCTGGCAGTAATTTTGCGCTTATCAGCATTGTGACAGACAATGAGGGTCATTTTCATTCTTCCTTCCTGCTTCCTGCATTCCGTTTCCTTAAACATTCTCTTTGCATTTCTTTGCTGATAGCTCTGTCCCCATTTCTGATCTGTTTCCTCTTCTTTTCCATTATCTTTCCTTGGAGAACTACTTTCTAAGATTCTACGTATCACTTATGTACCCCATCTATAACATTTACAATGAGTAGTGGCTACATTGACCAAAGGCATTACAAAAGCAATAGTTTCATTAAATTCAAATTGTATGGACATTGCAACTGGCCTGCGGAATGAAATAGAGGACTTTTGACATCATGATAAGTTGGTATATCTTGATTCCAAGAAAAAAAAGTACTCTATTAGTATGCCTAAAAGTAATAACTTATAGAAACTCTTTTGGCATGTAAAATGCTTTCCCATAGCATAGAATATGTCTTGATTTTCTACTCGAGGAAGCTACTGTCCAAATAACAACACTAAGAATGCCTATTCCAGACTATGTTCATTACACTGACACTTTCCAAATCCTTTTCAGGGGAACCTGGTGTTCTGCCCTGAGAGCAAGAAACTTTTCCTGGCACCATTGTTACCATTACGACTGCTTATAATGCAAAGCAAGGTAGACAGAGGTAGAAAGTAGGGGTGTGCCAGAGCACCGTCAGAGACTGTTTTAGTTTATAATATGATAGGTCAAGTTGGAGGTATAATGGGATCAATCAATAAAAGGCATTCAAAAAGAGGTATTGAGAATCTCTCCACGGAATTCCTTTAAGTATACAGCCAACAGCTTTCAAGGTGTATCCAGGGTCAGGGTATAGGAATAAAGGGCTCATTCACAGAAACTTGGTGAATGCTCCTGTCCAGCCCTTCCTTTGTCACCTCACGACTGTTTTATTAAATTATTTATAAAGAGGTGGCTTTCACTCTGGGGCAATTTAAAGTTTTTATTTAGCCTATGAAACCAAGATGAATTTATTAAATATTCGTTTTTCACATGGCACTATTATGAAATATACAAAAGTGGTAAGATTAGAAAAATGCTTATGTTACATACTGTCACACCAATCACTAAGCTGATAACAAATATATAACTTAAGGTACTAATTACATGAATTTAAGTAGTGGGGATTTTAGTGAATCAGTAGATGAGGTAATCTGGAGTTCTGTAGTTGGATTGGGAAGGATGAGATTATGACCTTTTTCTGAGTATTTCAGAGGGCTTCCTGGAGGTGAGTAGTTCCAGGAACTTCATGAATGATATGAAACAGGTACCTCAGTAGGCTGAGCCTAGAAGGGGCATTCCAGGTATAAGGCGCTGATGGGAGCAGAAATAGAATGAAGGGAGGCAGTGATAAACAGAAGTTGAGAGAAGCTAACCACAAGAGCTTTTTGAAGGTAGGGGTGTAGGATCCTGTGCCCTAGCATGAATAAATAATTATGTATTCCTGAAGCATGACAATCTGATCCTCAAGGCCTTAAAAATATGCTTTGGAAATCAGGCAGGGGTGTTGAACCTGATGTCTCCATTCCATGTTGCTCTTTTCTCTCTCCCCATTTCTCAAAGAAACCAAGCAAGGCTGTAACCTTGCCATTGGTCAAGAAGTATGGCACCAGCTGTTCTCAGCATGACAATGTGACTGGAATGGAAGAAATGCATGAAAAAGAATTTCAACAGAAACAACTTAGCTTGTCTTGGAGTTGGCAGATCTCTTGCTAGCACAGGACACATTTTTATTTGTATCACTTCAGTTGGATTGGGTCTAATTCTCACAAGAAGAAAAGATGTTCCACAAAGGAAAGATGAATTTATGGAAACATCCGTGCTCCCCGAGAAGAATGAGCAGAGCTGTGTTGAAAGAACGGACAAAGATTAAAGAATGGATCTTCGGGGCTATTTTTCAGTTTCTAGGAGAAAATGATTGATTTTCTCTTACTTTTCCCACTTAGATGAAATTGGACTGCTTTGCTCAAAAGAAGTTACAGCAGTGTAAAAATTCTAATTTTAAAATAATAAAAATAATTTTACAACGCCTGTTTATACAAAGGTGCCATGTATTCAGAACCCTTTAAATCAATAGTTTTCTTTCACCGTCAAAGAACATTTCCTCTCCCATACTTCCCTAAAATGTTTTGAAACTTTTACTTAGTAAATTGAAATCATTTGAGGAGTAGTCTTTTTGTTAATCAAAGACATGTCTGGGGAGCTGTGATAGACAGTATTAGCAAGTGATACATAGTATCATTACATAGGATTATCATATAATTCCAGGCAAATTTACAAAAACAAAAACAAAACCTTGCCATTTTATTTAACGTGTGAGGTTTCATCCTAGTGAAATGTATTTCTGGAAAGATTTTTTAAATAGCTCAATGACATGTTTAAGACACCTTTAAGGACCACTAAGCTGGGGACCACAACTTTAGACAAATATTTACATGAGAGTACATTAGAAAGGGAGGGCAGAGATGAGGACAACATAAGTAGTAGATTGACCCTGAGAATCCTATTCAATAAACAAGTGTTTGCCAAGATTCTTCCATACACAAAGGTGCAATGCTAAGCAAGATCCAGCCTCTACAAGGCTATACAAAGGCAATGGGACTTGGAGAACTATTTGATTAAAAAAAGACTTGGCAAGGTTTTCTGTGATCTGTGATGCTGACAATCTCTAATGACCAGAACAAAATCTCAACTAAAGCAGGAGAAGGGATGGCTAGCCACCTCAGGGTCCCTGCAGCACTGATATGTGCTTGCGATATCCTATTTAAATACAAAGCTAAAATTATTGTGATACACTCCACATCTGTCTGGTTGTTCTTTTCCCATTTTCCCACAGGAAAATAGGGCTCCTAATATATCTAAATCTAAGATATATCAGACTTTCTAATACTGACCTAAGACTTGGCTGAATTTCATGCTCTGTATCAGAGGTGCCCAACCCCCCGGGCCACGGACCCGTACCTGTCTGCGGCCTGTTAGGAACCTGGCCACACAGCGGGAGGTGAGTGTGATGAGTAAGTGAACATCTGTATTTGCAGCTGTTCCCCAGCGCTAGCAACACCACCTCAGATCATCGGGCATTAGATTCTCATAGGAGCCCGGATCCCTGGCGCCAAAAAGGTTGGGGACTGCTGCTCTGTATAGCCAATCCTCATTAATTGTGGACTCAATAGTTTACTAATTCCTCTACCTTCTTGTTCCAGCTCTTATAAACAAGTGTCCTTTTCACAGTCTATTTACTGCCACATTTTTTGCATTTTCGTGCTTTTTATTGGTGATTTTGCTATTTAAAGTAGCCCCCAAGTGTAATGCTGAAGAGCTGTCTAGTGTTCTAAGTGTAAGAAGGCTGTGATGTAACTTATGGAGAAAATACGTATGTTAGATAAGCGTTGTCCGGGCATGAGTTATAGTGCTGCTGATCCTGAGTTCATTGTTAATGAATCAACAAACAGTAAGGTGTCTTTAAACAGCAAGACTTAGAAAAAGTTTATGTATTGATCAGCTGATGAAATGTGATGAGAGGCTTGCGGGAACCCAGCCCTGTATTTCTCCCAGTAGTAATGGTTCAGTATTGGCTAATTCAGTGTTCACAGCATGAAAATCAACTGTGTATGTGTCTTCTCACACAGGTAAGAGAGCATAGAGAACTGTCTGTGGATATCTTTGGCACATGGAGAATGAAACCTGGAACACATTACCAGAGAAGCAAACAGAACTTTTCCGGAGATGTTTAGGAATTAAGCAGAAACCATGCTGTCACAGGTTAGGTATGACATCTGCAGAAAGAGAATGTATTGGTGGTTCTCTTCCTCCCTTTTTCATTCTCCTGCTTTCTATCCTTCTCTCCTTTTTCTTTCTTTATAATGAATTCCCGGTTTCTTGTTATCAGCAAATCTATGCTCAAAACTCTTGACAGTATAACATCAGAGATGGAGAGCACAGTCCTTAGACAAACCTGATTCAAGTACAGCCTCCCTGATTTACTTGCTATGGCTGTTACATTGGGCATATTACTTAACCTTCCCAAGCATGTTTCCTCATATGTAAACTAGAAAAATTTAATAATAGTATCTACTTCACTCGATAGTTGGAAGGATTAAACAAGAAAGTGCACACTACCTGGCATACAGTCATTCTATAAATATTTGCCACTATTATCCTTCCTTCCCTCTTTCCTTCCTGTCTCCCCTTCCTTCCTTCCCTCCTTCCTGTCTGACCTTTCTCCTTCTTTCCTTCCTTCCTTTCACTAGATAGTAAGGATACTGAGTTGCTTAAAACACTGTGTCCTCAAGGAGTTTACAGCCTAATTGAATTGGGAAAAGAACACATTGCAACTCACAGCACCAGCCAGCATATAATAAGGATGTACAGTTGTACAGAATACGGTGGGCATAGAGTGCTGTGGAAGTCAAAATAGAAACATGAGCAGTGCATTGGGCCAAGAGCGATGTGAACCCATGAGAACAGACTGCTTAGCCCTGCCTTTTTCTGGCATTGAGTGAGTATCCTCTGAGAGCCCTTGTCATTCTCAATAGGTCAAGCACAAATCTTCCTGTCGGAAAGACGGAAAGTTACCTGTGCCAGTAGCAGTGACTTCAGACAGAAACGACAGGGCAGGTTAGAAGGCCAGGAGGAAGTCACGAGGTAGGTGACTAACCCTGTATTTGAGTGGAGCAGGATGGACTATCACATTTTTATCAGATGAATCTATATTTTAGACAAAACAGTAGTATAAAGTAGCTATGAAATTTAAAATCTCCTTCCCCATGTAGAAGCTATATAGAATTTGTCCTTGAAATGCATCCCTAGCTCATCTCTTGTGACTCTCTTGTCAGTAAGCTGATTAGATGCTTATTGTTCTTACAAATGACTGAGGCTAGAAGATTAAATGCTTGGAAGGTACAGGGAAGATGTCCTGGGGATGAGAGAAGAGGATTAGAACTCAGAAATCACTAGTCTACTTAGTTTGCTGTGTGCACGTCATGTGTGTGTGTCAGGGGAGGGCCGGGGATGGGGGGTGGCAGTGAGAGGGGAAGGAGTAATAGGAAAAGTACGTCTTTTTGTTTTTTAAAATCATTTTGGCTATCTTGTCTAGAAAAGCACATTGATGCATTTATTCTTTTGTCTGAATTTTCTTTTATTGTGAAATATTTCAAACATACAGAAAAGTTAGGAGGATTATGTAACAAGTATGTATCCACCTATACTTGTTAAATTTTAACATTATGCTATATTTGCTTCAAGTCTCTCTTTTTTTAAGACATAAAACATCAAAGCTATAGTTGAATCCTTCTCCCTTTGTCCCTCCCCAGTTTTGTTCTCCCTCCTTGTATCAACTATTTCTGAGTAACAAACCACTCTAAAACAGTGGCTGAAACAGTAAGCATTTATTATTCGTCACAACTCTATGAGTTACATTACCAGTTTTTCTGGTCTTACCTGAGCTCATCCGTGAGTCTTTAGACCTACATTAGTAGGTTACGTAGGCGGCTCTGATGATCTTGGCTAGTCTCTCTTACATGTTTGGAATTCGGACTAGGATAATCTCAGCTAGGACAGCTGGACTTTCCTTCACTGCTTCTCAACCTTCAGGAGAGTAGCCCAGACATGTTCACATGGCGGTAGCAGGGTTGGAAAAGGGAAAGTGGAATCGTGCAATGCCTCTTGAGGCCTAGACTCAGAATTGACCACCTGCCATTCCATGTTCAAGAAGTGTGGAAATAGACTCCACATTTTGATGAGAAGTGCTGCAAAAATCACATGGCAAAAAGAATGGACACAGTATGGGGAGAAGAATTGGGGATATTTTTGTGATCAATCTGTCATACTCTCCTCAGCAGTAACTACTATCTTAATTTTGTTGTTCTTTATTCTCATGGTTTTTTTTATAGTTTCAGTGCATAACTATATAGTGTATAGCTATATGTAGTATAGCTATGTGTCATATTGAAATGTGCCCGAAGTGTCATATTGAAAGCATTGTTTTCTATATATAATTTAACAACTTCTTTTTGAAAATTCAGTACCATACTTTTAAGAGTTAACTATGTCGCTGTAGATAGAGCTAGTTCACTAATTTTATGTTATATATTATTTTGAATACTCTGAATTTATATATATCCAAATTTATTCTATTGATGGACAATGAGGTTACTTTCACTTTTGTGCCATTTTATACTGTGCTACAACAACCACATTCTTATAAATGCATCATTGTGCACATGTGTTAGAGTTTCTCTAGGATATATCTATGAGTGGAATTTGATAGTTTCAAATTTAACTGCAAAGTGGTTGTACCAAATTCCCCTTCAAATGGCAGTATATGAACACTCCTTTTTCTCCATATCCTCATATAAACTAGGCAAAAACTTTTAGATATTTAAATTTTGCCATTCTGATAGGTATGATATAGTAGTATCTCACTGCTGTTTTGTTTCACATTTCTGTTGTTACTGGTGATGTCGAGAAACATAGAGTATAGTGGCCATTTTGCTTTTCCTTTTCATGAATTCTCTGAATCCTTTGTTTTTTTTTTCTGTTGGATTGTTTGTCTTTTTCATATTTATTTGTAGACATTTTTTCCACATTCTTTAACTATATTCTTTATTACTTTATGTTATTCTTGCATGTCTCTTTCCCCAGTTTATAGTTTACCTTTCACTTTTTGTTATGTTTTATTTTTCACAGAGGTGTTAAATTTCCAATTAGTACAGTTTATCACTCTGAAATCTGAGCAGGGAAGCAAAAATAAATCAACATTGAGACCCTTCATGGTAAAACTGCAGAACATCAAAAACAAAGATAAAATTCTTTAAAAAACTTAAATTTTTTTTAATCAAGCAAAGACAGATTTGAATTACAATTTCAAAGACAGCAGAATTCTCAACATCAACAACATATGTCCAAAAAGGCTAAGAAAATAATGGCCAACTTAAATTTTATATCCAACAAAGTATCATTCAAGCCATAAACACACACACACATTACACACCACATACCAACATACTGCGCCTTTACGCCTTTTACACACACACATTTAATTTAAAGGAGACGTTTTTAACTAACAGAAGCCACTTAAAGATTTTTCCAAAGATTTACTTCAGGGAGAAGGAAACTTAACCTCAAAGGAAGAGAGGATTTCTCAGGTGAAAGAACATGTGATTTATTCATGCAGAACAGTAAAAAGCCAAGAGAGAGTTAACCAGGGCATCAATGAAAATGTTTAGTTATTTTTGGATTTTCCGAAATACCTAAAGATTTTAGCCATGGAGCACACATGGCAGACTACCTCCATGTAATGCCTGCTGGTATCCTTCTATTGGCACATCCATGTTAGTTAAATCAAGATTGTATCATTTCCCTCATCAGAATTTCTCAGTCTCTAAACCTTTATGTCATATTTTCTGTTTATGTTACATTCTAAGTCAATGTCTTTTATCTACAGTTCACTGTCCCTCTGAACTTGTATCTAATTTGCTATTTAATTACTCCAATGTCAAGGACCATAATATTTTTCATCTGGAAATTCTATTATATAAATTCTATGTTATTTCAATTCTAGAAATTCTTTTTAAATCTGCCTGGTCTTTTCCCATAGTGTCTTATTCTTTTCTTATGTTTTATAGTCCTTTGACTTTAGTCATTTAAGGTACATTTATTATATTAGACCACGAAATTATCTTTTTAATTTTTTTGGTAGTAACATTTAAGTTCAACTCTCTTAGCAAATTTTAGTTAAATAATACAGTGTTATCAACTGTAGTCACTATGTTTTACATTACATCTTCAAATCTTATTCATTCTATAGTTGACAGTTTGTGTCCTTTTATCAACCTTTCCTGATTTTCCCCAACCTCCAGCCCCTGGCAATCACTTTTTTACTCTCTGTTTCTATGAGTTTTATTTTTTAAAAATATTTCACATATAAGTGATACCATAAAGTATTTGTCTTTTTCTGTCTGGCTTATTTCACTTAGCATAATGTCTTCAATATCCATCCATGTTGTCACAAATAGCAGGATTTCCTTCTTTCATACACACACACACACACACACACACACACATACATATATATACGCACACATATATATATGTAATATGTATGTATGACCTATATATGGTATGTACATATACATATATACACATATGTATAAATTCTATATTATTTTCAATTCTAGAAATTCTTTCTAAATCTGCCTGGTCTTTTCCCATAGTGTCTTATTCTTTCTTTATCATTTATAGTCCTTTGACTTTAATCATTCAAGGTACATTTATTATGTATGCACACAGTGAAATATATATCACAATGTGATATAGTTATCTCACGTTTTTAAGTTTCCATTCCTTGGCTGTTGTGAATAATGCTGCAATGAACATGGGAGTGCAGATATCTCGTTAATATCCTGTTTTCATTTTCTTTGCCTGTATATACCCAGAAGTGGGATTTCTGGATCATATGGTAGTTCTATTTTTAATTTTTTGAGGAACTTTTATGCTCCTTTTCATAGTGGCTATACTAATTTACATTCTGACAATGCACACAGTTTCCTTTTTCCACATTCTCACCAATACTTATTATCTCTTGTCTTTTTGATGAAAGCCATTCTAAGAGGCGTAAGGTGATATCTCATTGTGGTTTTGATTTGCATTTCTCTAATGATTAATGATGTTGAGCACTTTTTCATGCACCTATTGGCCATTTGTATGTCTCTTTTAGGAAAAAATGTCTACTTAAGTCCTCTATTCATTTTTCAATCACATTGTTTTGTTGTTGTTGTTGTTGTTGTTGAATTGTATGAGTCCTTTATGTATTTTGGATATTAACCCCTTATCAGATATCAGGACTACAAATATTCTCTCCCATTTGGTAGGTAGTCTTTTGACATCGTTGATGGTTTTCTTCGTTTTGCAGATTTTTTTTAGTTTGATTTAGTCTCACATTGATTTTTGCTTTTGTTGACTTTGCTTCTGGTGTCAAATCCAGAAAATTATTGCCAAGGGCAATGCCAAGGAGCTTACACCCTAAAAGATTTTCTTCTAGGAGTGTTATGGTTTCAGGTCTTACATTCAAGTCTTTAATGCATTTTGAGTTGATTTTTGTGACTGGTGTAAGACAAAGGTCTAGTCTCATTCTTTTGCATTTGGCTGTCTAGTTTTCCCAAAACCATTTATTGAACAGACTTTCTTTTCCCCATTATATATTCTTGACAACTTTGTCATAAATTAATTGACCATTTATGTGTGGGTCTAGTTCTGGGCTCTATTTTTTCCATAGATCTATGTATTTGTTTTTATGCCACTGCCATAGTGTTTTGATTACTATAGCTTTGTAATATTACTTGAAATTAGGAAGTGTGATGCCTCCAGCTTTTTTGTTCTTTCGCAAGATTACCTTTTCTATTTGAAGACTTTTGTAGTTTCATACAAATTTTAGGATTTTTTTTTTCTATTTCTGTGAAAAATACTATTGGAACTTTGATAGGGATTGAACTGAATCTGTCAGTTACTTTCAGTAGTAAGGACATTTTAACAGTATTAATCCTTCCAATCCATGAGCATGGAATATCTTTTCATTTATGTGTGTTATCTTCAGTTTTTTTCATCAGTGTCTTATAGTTTTCAGGGTAGAGATCTTTCACCTCCTTTGTTAAATATTTTCTCAAGTATTTTATTCTTTTTAATGCAATTGCAAATTGTTTTCCTAATTTCTCTTTCTAATAGTTTGTTGTATAGAGATGCAACTGATTTTTATATATTGATTTTGTGTCCTGCAACTTTACTGAATTTATCTATTAGTTCTGACAGTTTTTTTGCTGGAGTCTTTATGGTTTTCTATGTATAATATCATGTCATCTGGAAATAATCAATCTCTTTCTCTCTCTCTCTCTCTCTCTCTCTCTCATTACCTGATTGCTGTAACTAGGACTTCCAGTACTTTTTTGAATAAAAATGGCAAGAGCGGGCATCCTTATCTTGCCCCGGATCTTAGAGGAAAAGCTATCAGCTTTTCACCATTGAGGATGATGTTAGCTATGCACTTGTCATGTATGGTCTTTATTGAGGAATGTTGTCTCTATACCCAGTTTACTGAGAGTTTTTATATGAATGAATGTTTAATTTTGTCAAATGCTTTTTCTGCATCTATTGAGATGATCATATGGTTTTTATCCTTCATTTTGTTATTGTAGTGTATCACATTGTTTTGTGGATGTTGAACTATCTCTGCAATAAATGCCACTTGATCATGATATATGATCTTTTTAATGTGTCATTGAATTTGATTTGCTAATAATTGGTTGAGGATTTTGCACCTATGTTCAAGGATATTGGCCTGTAATTATCTTTTCTTGTAGTTTTCTTTTCTGGCTTGGCATCAGGATAATTCTGGTCTCATAAAATGAGTTTTAAAGTATTCCCTTCTGTGTGTGTGTGTGTGTGTGTGTGTATGTTTCCGGAAGAGTTTGAGAAGAATTGGTATTCGTTCCTCTTTAAAAGTTTGGTAGAATTCACCAGTAAAGCCATCTAGTCCTGAACTTTTCTTTGTTGGGAGAGTTTTGATTACTGGTTTAACCTTCTTAATAATAATTTGTCTGTTCAGGTTTTCCATTTCTTAATGATTCAGTTTTGGTAGAATGTATTTTTCTAGGAATTTACCATTTTGTTTAGGTTGTCCATTTTTTGGCATATAATTGTTCGCAGTAGTCACTTATGATCTTTTCTTTGTGTTTGTGTGGTATCAGTTGTAATGTCTCCTCTTAATTTGTAATTTTATTTGCATTCTTGTTAAGTCTACTTAAACGTTTATTTTGCTTATCTCTTTTAAAAACCAGGTTTTTATCTCTATTTCATCTATAGCCACTCTGATCTTTATTTCCTTCTACTAACTTTGGGCTTAGTTCTTATTTTTCTAGTCTCTTAAGGAGTAAAGTTCAGTTGTTGATTTGAGCTCTCTTTTCTTAATGTAGGCATGTAAGACCATTTAATTTTCTGAAGTTCTTTGGAACCGCTTCTATTTCTGTAGTCTGCAATACACAGTAGGTTGTGTTCTTGTTTACTCTGCAATTTTTTATTATGAGGTTAAGTTCATTGAATCTTTTTAATAAATCTATATAATCTGAGTTGAATGTATGTCCCTCCAGCAAGGTTTAAGATATGTTTCTTTTAAGCTGTCTAAGGGTATTCTTGGCTTAGTACCAAATTTTATGTTAATTTATTAAAATTGTCCATTTGATAGTGTAAATTTGAACTCTAAACTTGCTCATGGCATGAACTCCCCCCGCCCCCGCCACACACACACAGGCATTGATCTCAAGCTATATTTATGTTAATGAATCAGGTTTTAACAGATACATGCAGATAAATACTTACCAGTATAATTAAATACTTATACTCTTCTAAGTCCTATGCTGCTTGACCTAGTGCAGAAATTTAGGATGGGGGGTTCAACCTCTGTAACCAAGTCTCAAACTTACATTGGTGAAAGTATCATAAAATTTTAAAATTCAAGTCCAAGCTAAAATGCCAGCTCTGCTCTGAAAAGGTATTAGGGTTCCAGAATTCTATCTTTTGTTTAACCATCATTGAGGTATTGCTATCATTTCATGATCTGAGATGTCCTGCCACTATATCTGCATTCCAGTCAATAAGAAGGGAAAAGTGAGAATGGGACACAATCCAAAATTTGTATACATCAGTACCACTCACACTCCATTGCGCTAGAACATAGTTATATGTTCACACCTAGCTGCAAAGAGGCAGAGAAATGGAGTCTCTTTTTTGGGTGCCATGTCCCAGCTAAAAACTGGTGTTCCTATGTCTAGAGAAAAAAAAAGAGAACAAATATTAAAGGCAACTAGCAGATTGCCATGCCTGCATTATATCATTATATCTTTACAGCAAGTCTATGAAATAGATGTTCTATCCATTTTGTATCTAAGGAAGAGTAATTTGCCCAGGGTATTACAGTGAGTAGAGAGGAGTTAAGACTCAAAGACAGATCTCTGTGACTCCAAAATTTATCAGAACGCTGTTGAAGATGAGATCTAAATGCATAAAATGGTTACAGTTATTCAGAGCCCTCTGTCAAAGTAATGAAGAAGACTTTGGACTCAGACAGATCTTAATTGAACCACCAGTAGGGCTAAGATGAGAGAAATGAGATGCCAAGAATTCGACATTTAAGAAGGCTTTCACTCTCAGGGTTGTGCAAATATTCACAAGCCTGAGAGTAAGTACCTCCTTAAATTTTCTTCCCTAGGCAACTCACTTGCTTCCAACTCACCCTTCTTCCAACCCTACTCATTACCTCCATTACTAACTAGCTGTGTGCTTGGACAAATTATTTTATTTCTTTGACTCTCAGTTTACTTGTCTATACAGTATGATTAATACCATTTTCTTCTCAATTTCATAGAATCAGGCAGGAAAAAAATGAGATGTGAGCATGATTTACAAATTATAAAGTTACAAAAAGATAAGATTTAATTTCATTCTTAAGAGTCAGGGCTATATTTGGATATGAAGATCATATTTTGGGGGGATGAGGTAGGACATGGATGGGTAGGGAGGTAAAGGGAAGGTGGAATTATCCTTAAATAAATATTATTGAGTATCTGTTGTGTGTCATATACTGTTTTAGATACCAGAAATTTACATAATAGTGAACAAGAGAAATATGATTTCATCTCCTACCTAGTAGGAGAGATGCATTAAATCAGTAACAAATTCATATGTAATTATGATGGCTCCTATGGGACAATAACAAGGAGAATATAATTGATATGAGAATAAGGGAGGATTTAGGAGGAAATGATATTTTAAGATAAGACTGAAAAATTAATTAAAATTAACTAGACAAAGAGTTGAGGAAGGTGTTTTCCCAGGCTGAGGAAATAAAAAACAAACAAAATATTTTAAAAACAGCAGTATTAGGAAGTACACAACCCAACGGAGAAACTAAAGCCCCGCATTTCTGGCTAGAAGACCAAAAATGAGAGACACAGGGAAAGTACTAGGGAAATCATAGAAAAGGAGAGCTTGAAAGCTACCCTATAAAGTTGTTTACAAACTACTCGGCTTATTCCAGAGATGCGTGGGTATGGATCTGATCCTAAATATGCTAAAATCTTTGAGACCTGAACTATGAGATAGACCACCCCCCAGATTCTAGACTATCTACTGAACAGCACACATGTGAGAAAAATTCAAATAGCATGGCAAAAACTTTGACAATGGACCTGACATTGAAATTATAACCCATAAATGGTTGGTGTGAACTTGTGGCCTGAAAAAAACTGGATTGATTGCCAGCTAAGAGAAAATTATCAGCATTCTCCATAGGATTTAAACAAAATCTAGAATCTCATAATATTTTTAAATCCTGGATACAGTCTAAAAATATTTGTTACACACAGAACAAGAAAAATCTCAACTCCCAAAAGACAATCAACAGAAGACATTTCTGAGATTGTTCAATGCTGGGATTATTTAACAACTTTAAAATAGTTATTATAAAAACGTTTCATGAAATAAGTATAGACTCTCTTGAAATGAATAAAAAGAATTCTTAGCAAAGAACTAGATATAAAGGAGAACCACATGGAAATTTTGGAGAGAAAAGATGCAATTACTAAAATAAAAAAAATTATTAGATAGGATCAGAAGCAGAATGGAGATGACAAAGGGAAGAGTCAGTGAACTTGAAAATAGATCAATAAAAATTCTCCATGCTAAACAACAGAGAGAAAGAAGATTGAAAAAAAATTAGGACCTGTAGGAAGATACCAAAAGCTCTGACATTTGTGTTATTGAAGACCAAGGAGGAGAAAGAATGTTGTGCTGAAACAATATTTGAAGAAATATTAGCTGAAAACTACTCAAATTTAGTGAGTGATATAAACTAATAGATTCAAGAAGTTCAACAAATTCCAAAAAGTAAAACTCAATGAAATCTATACCCAGACACATTATAATCAAACTACTGAAAACTAAAGACAAAGAAAAAAATTTCAAAAGCAGCTCGAGAAAACCAATGTATTACCCATAGGGAAACACCAATTTGAAAGACAGGTTTCTCATTAGAAACCTTTTGGAAGCCAAAAAGAAGTAGAACAACTTGTTTAAAGTGCTAAAGGAAAATGCCATTAAACCAGAATTCTATATCAAATATAATGAAAATATATTCAGGAATAAAGATGAAATAAAGACCTTCTCTAATAAAGGAAGACTAAGAGAATTTGTTACCAGCAAACACGCTTTAAAAGTATTACTAAAGGAAGTTTTTCAGATTTTAGGAAAATAACTTTCAAGAGGAAACTTGGAATATCAAGAATGAAGGAAGAGCAACAGAAATGGTAAATGTCTGAGTAAATATAATAGGCTATTCTCCTCTTGAGTTCTTTAAAGTACATGCGACAGTTTAAAGCAAAATTTCTAACATAATCTAATGAGGTTTTTAACGTATGTAGCTGGAATGCACAAAACAACTACAACATAAAGGGAGGTGGGTAAAGGGGCCTGTATGGTTTCTACATTCCACTGAAGTGGTAATATTGAGTCTAGACTGTGTAAACAAGCAAACGTAAACAAAAATCCTGAGATGAGAAATTTGTCTGATGCAGTCAAGTAAATAAGTCAAATTGTACCAAAGGGCTATTGGATCCTGACTGCTTCTTCCTCATCTTAGAAAAATTCCAAATGAAAACTTCGTCTTCTGGCCTATCCCTCTCACACACGCCTATATCTAAACAATTATCAAATACTTTTATTCATTTTGAATCTGTCTTTCTCTCTAACCCACTGGTGCCTTCAAAATCCAGGGCATCATTTCTTACATAAAATCCCCCCCAACTGGTATCCCTAACTCCAGTTTTGCCTCTTTTGCTATCTTCATACCACTCCAGTGATCTAAAATTCAAATAACATCATCTTGTGTTCCTGCTTAAAACACACCAGTTACTCCCTTCTTGTTTTTAAAATAAAGTGTGAACTTCTTAGCCTGGTTACAAGACCTTTCATAGTCTGCTTCCTGATTACCTCTCTAGCTTCATTTCTTGCCACTCTCCAATCCTTCCCTCTTAACTCTATTCTTTACACCTGCACAGTAAATATTTTAGGCTTCGAGGGCTATATATTCTCTGTTGCAGCTACTCACCTCTGTAGTTGTAGCACAAAGCAAACAGACAATATGTAAAGAAATATTGGGACTATGTGCAGATAAAACTTTAATTACAAAAACAGGTGGCTGGCTGGTTATGGCCCATGGGCCATTATGTGGTGACCCCTGCTTTTCACAAGTGTGCTACCTAAAAATCTGGACATGGCATTTTCTTACATCTCTTGAATATTGCACAATCTACTGTCTGTTTTAAATGCCTCTCTCTTTTGTCTGGCTGCCTTCAGTTCATCACCAAGTCTCCACCTGGTTACAACTACTTCAAAGACTCTTTCCTTGGACTCCCTATTCCTCTACTTCCATTGTTGCACTTATCACTAATGTATTTACCTGATAATGTATTTACCTATTTACTCGTCTTTCTTCTTCCACTTGTCTACAAGCGTCTGGACGGCAGAAACTATGTCATGTCCACACTTTAATTCCTAGTGCCTAGTCAAGTTCTTGGCATGTATAACCATGCAATAAAACTTATTCTTTCCATTGCGTGAATGGAAGGCCAGTAGCCCCCAGCTGCTCAGCCCCAGTCTTAAAACTTGAAGACTGAGAAAATGCTGCCTGACTACGTGGTTGTATCTCTGTGGAAGCTGTGATCTGTTTTGGGCAAATGATCCCTTTCCTTTGGCCTGGCTTCTCCTTCCAGAGAAGCAGAGGTCCAAAATTAAGGACCAACCACTGCATCTCCTCTCAGGCAGCACTCATCCCATCCACCAGGCAGCTCGGTGCTGTCTGATCCCTCTTCCGGCAAGCATTCTGAGCCACTGATTTTAAAAATAAGCCCTGAGGGGGAAATTGCTACGTCTCTTTCCAAAGGCTGCTGTAGATGCCAAAGGCGGTAGACAATGAACCATTTGTGGTTAAGGGTGGAGCAACCACCATTCAGCCAGGCATCCTTGGGACTCTCCCTGCCTATTCAGTGTTCTCCCTTTCCAGCCCATTACCAATAAAGTGGGAAAGGGGCAACTTTCTCTGCCAAGCCATTAGATAATTAAGTCGCTGAGAGGTCAACTCTGTGTCCTGTTCTGAACTAGTGATGAATCTCGGGTAAAGAAAGCCTTTGGCCTTTCCTGCAAGACCTTAAAATATAGTTGAAAAAAACAAGTATGTATGAACCAGTTAGAGATTAGCAAAATGCATCTATTTATTCACTTATTCACTTTTTAAAGTGCCTACTCAATGCCAGCCACTGTGTGCAATGCTGAGTCACAAAGATGAGAAGTTCACCAAAGGAACTTTCAGTCTACTAAAATTTACACCAATGTAGGTGTATAATACAAAAAGGGCTTAAAGTTGAAGATATCAGTAAAAGCTAAAGTTGTCAGAGAAAGTTTCACCAAAAAGATGGAACTTGAACTGGTCTTGAGGAAGGAATGGGATAAAGGTTAATGAATGGAAAGAGAAAAGAATTTCAGTTAGAGGAAATGATATGATCAAAAGTGTGAAGGAGAACTGAGTATGAAGAGTGGAGTGAGTAAATAAGGCTGGAGAGAAAATGAAGGTTCACATTGTGGAACACTTTGAAGATGGAGCATTTAAATCCAAGGAGTTGGATGGTATTACTCTTCTCTCTCTTTTTTAATTGAACTGTTATTCAGATACCATAAACCTCACCCTTTTAAAGTGCAAAATTCAGTAGTATTTAGTATATTCACAAAGTCATGCAACCATCACTATAATTTAGCTCCAGAACAGACACTATCCTTTTGAATATTTCTGAACAATTTTGTCATGGGATAAAATTGTATTTCAAACAGATTATCCCAACTACAAAAGGAGGAATAGTTACGGGGGAAGAAACTGGACACGGAAGCAAGCTACGAGGTTCAGAAGCTAAGAGACCTGGACCAGAATGGGGCATAGTGGCACCTCCTGTCTATGATCTTATATCACCCATGATAGTGGGATTTATGGCAGGATGATTTGTTGATAATTATCTATGTCTTTTATCCTTTTATTTTTCCTCCTTCCAAGGAAGTGGCAGACATTTGTGTTCCCTGGCCTAAGCAGTTTGGGAGTTTGGGCAAAAGAAAGTTGCCTGTGGACAAGCCCCCTTCCTGGCTTCTGTTTTAGGAATTCTGAACTCAATGCTGGGATTATGTTGGGGGAGGAGAGAGAGAAAAAAGACCCTTTGGGGGCAGTGGGAGCTAAAGCTGAGAGAACAGAGTAGGGAGGGAGGTTCCCTTAAACTTTAAAGAACCAGTGATTTCTGAGAGTAGTTGAGACCTCAAATGGGGTGACAGCATGCTACCTTTTGGAGTCTTGAGCCCAGGCCAGAGAGCTCCAAGGCTCCAGGCTCCCAAAAGGACTCCTGCACCCATGCGTGACATGGCAAGCATATCAACTCTAGGTGGATGGAAGACCAGAAGAGCCTCTCTCCCTAAGCATTCTATTTTGCATAGACTCCTGGGATTTTGCCCTGTCCTGGGGGACAGGGAGCCCCAGGAATGATGAGAGTGCATTAACCACCAGCTTGGCAGCCTCAGAGTCACATTTAAAGAAGCTGAAGTACTGTGGACCTTCTGGAAAGGCAGTATAACGTAGTGATTAATAGCACAAATTCTAGAGATCAACTGTCTTGGATTGAGCCTTGGCTCAGCTGTTTATTAGTTGTAGGACCTTGGGCATGTTAATCTCTCTGCACCTAGGTTTCCTCAAAATGCAGATAAAAATCAATACTCTCATAGTGTTGTGAGGGTTAAATGGATGGGCATAAGAAATACTTATATAGGGTTTCCTTGTTATTATTAGTTAATGAGAAGAAAACAAATATAAGGCAAGGGAGATGTGTTGCCCTATAAAGGAAGAGAACTGTTGGGTGGAAATAAGGGTGGGCAAAAAAGTAGAGGGAATGAAAAAGAAAAGTAGGGGAATATTAAGCATGAAAGACAAAGTAACCATTTAGCCATGAAGGAGAAAGGACAGTAAAATAAAAGCAGATGAAGATCCAAAGGGACAGAGAAATGATAGATAGATGATAGATGATAGGAAATAAAAAAGATTGAGAAATAGACTACATAATGAAAACAGGTAGAAAAATGGTGGCAAAAAGTAATTGATAAAATGATATAAGTGAGAAAGATGAACTGATACAGAGAGATGATAAACTCAGAATGAAATAAGAGAAAGTAGTGTCAGATGCAAAATGAAAAATAAAAGCACAGAGGGAAGATGAAAAGGAGGCTAGTGGTGAAGACTGAGTCAGGATAGATTGAATGACTTCTAGTCTTTAGGATGGAGGGTACTGCTGTTCCCCTGCCTAGCCCTTCCCCTCCTCTCCCATCCCACTCCCACGCTGTTCAACTCCATCTTCTCTAACTTCCAGACCATGTTCCTCTACTTGGGAACTCCCTGTCCTCTTTTCTGTACAGTTCAGAAATGTATTTTCTTTTGTCTGGTTTTCTAATTGCTTTGTGTATGCAATTCTTGTCTCCGTCCCAGAAGACTGTGTTCCCAACGAGAGTGGGTCTAGCACTCTCTCCACTTTCTTGGTATCCCACGCATTGTGCGGCTGAAAGAAAATGTGTTGAAGGACAGCCCTGGTATAGAAGTGGGAATAGTAAGGGCACTCCAATCTCCAACTACCACCATCACTACTCTGTAGGACATCACCAATCACCACTGGAAGGTTCATTTCTAAAAGCTTAACCTAGAAGGAATTGGTCCAGCCTTCCTTGGCACGGAAAAAAAAATGTATGCTGTTTCTGATGATTCCTCCCCCTTGTGCTTCTCAAGCGTCTGGAGCTCTATGTCAGCATTTTCCTAAATCAGTCTCACCTACAAAACTGTGAGCTTTCAGAGGGCAGAAACTATGTGGATAAAGTTGCACCGATGTTATGGAATGACTAAAGAGTTTATATTCTGTATCCATCACTTCCAAACATCTGAAAATTTCCACCACCTTATGGTTGATATGCTTAGGTCTAAGAACAGAAATTGTGTGATAAGAAGGGAAATTTTGATATAAGAGACATAGGAATCTCTTTACACAGATCTTGAATATACGACCAGAGCTCTCTTAAGATCCAGAGAGAGAGTTCTGGTCATTCGGCCAAATGATACACCCCCAGACTGATCTAAACCTGTTCCTTTCCTCCTAGACAAGAGGAAGGAAAAGTGCCATTCATAACCACGGAGAAATAAAAGTCTTCCTCACTGATTATATACAATTTACAGCAGTGTTTCATTTGGTGCCCAGGAGCCTGTAATAGCTGGAATTACCCTTGTTTCTCTTCCTCTGTGAAGGGACAGAGCTGAGAAGTGCTCTGTGATTATGAGTCAGGGTATAACGTCTCCATGCCAAACTTGCTCGTCCTGGTTTGGTGTGTAAGCGTGTGTGTGTGTGTGTGTGTGTGCACGCGCGCGCATGCACACACACACACACACACACACTTATATATCTGCTTCTTGAACAAAATTTTCCCATCTCCTTGCATGGTTTTTCAATCCATAAGTAATGAATCTAAGATGTTTTTGCCATGTCAGACATCCTTACCAGAAGGAAGGAAGGAAGGAAAGAAGGAGGGAGGGAGAGAGGAAGGAAGAATGGAAAAGAATGGGAAAAACAGAAAACCATTCCCCCATGCCACAACTTCACATGTGGATTGAGAACTTCAGTATCAGCAAAGCAGAAAAACTGCAGTGGGTGGACCGAGATGTACTGATGTTTACAGTATAGGAAATGAGAACCTGAGAGTAACAGACTCTAGATTGTGAAGGTGAATGCTGCCTCCTGAAGACATGTTGTGAGTAGTCCTCCCCTGGAGTTTTGCAACAAAGAAGCCTTGGAAAGAATGGTACACAACATAAAATATTAGAAACCCTAAGTCTTTGTTGCAAACTTTTTTTGTAAAGGGCCAAATAGTAAATAATTTAGGCTTTATGAGCCATATGGTTTCTGTTACAACTACTGAACTCTGTAGTGCAAAAGTAGACGTATACTATATGTAAACAAACGGGCATGGCTGTGTTCCAATAAAACTTTATTTACAAAAGCAGGAAGAAGATCAGATTTGGCCAGTGGGATGAGTTTGCTGACTCTTACCTTGAGTGATTTAATACTATGAAGAACTGGTTTTGAAAAATCTTGATGCTTTTAGAGTAAAGACTAAAAGACAGACTAAGAAAGAATGGAGAAGGAAAAGAAGAAAAGGAAGAGGTAAAAAATGAGTAATAGTTCTTTTTAGAGTAGGGACAACTTGGAGCATATGGACTTAAGACTGGATACAAAGGGAAGAAAAACCCGACTTCGAGTCATTTGTGAATGAAATTTAGCAAATCATCAAGTGGAGTTTTGAGCACTTGCAAGGAAAGCAGTTGCGACCAAGTATTGAGTAGAATTTGGGTCCTAACATAAAAAGACTTTTCTTCCTAGTTATCTCTTTTCATGTAACAAATCAACCTAAAACTTAGTTTTTTAAAACAAAAATAAATATTTATTATCTCATAGTGTCTGTGGGTCAAAAAGTCAAGAATGGCTTTGTCAGATGTTCTGGCTCATGGTCTCTCATAAGGTAAATCAGAGGTCAGCTAGAGCTGCAGTCATCTGAAGACTTGACCGGGGCTGGGGGACCTTCTTTACACATATGCATAACAAGTTGGTGCTGGCTGTCGGTGAGAGGCCTCAGTTCTTTTACACATGGTCCTCTCCAAGGGCTGCTTGAGTGTCCTCCCAACATGGCAGCTGGCTTCCTCCAGAGTAAGCAAACCAAGAAACCAAGACAGAAGCTTCAATCTTTTTATGACCCGGCATCGTAAGTCATACACCATCACCTCTACCATACTCTATAGGTCACGGTGGCCAGCCTTAATTCAGTGTGGGGAGAGGCTATATAGTTATAAAGATCTAAATACCAAGAGGCAAGGATCAATGGGACCCATCCTAGAGGCTGGCTACCTACCACCTAACTACAAAGAGAGCTAAAAGATGTGTCTCTGGTCTCAGTCTATGATCTGCATATGAGGATGGCCTAGATGTACTAGAGTGCATCTGACTAGAGAAAGAGGACAAAATACAACACCCAACTTAAAGTTGCTTTAGTGAAATAGGATTTATTTCACTTATGAAAGAGTCTAGAATTGGGAGGTTTCAGGGTTGGTTAATTTAGCAGCTCAATGATATCAGACTTATTCAATGTTTCTGCAGTTTTCTTGGCTCTTCCTTAATAGTCACAAGATGGTTGGCACAGCCCACATTACATATTACATGCTTACACAGTTGCATGTCAAAGCAGAAGAAATATCTGTTAGGTAGCCAGCTAATAATACTTGTCACTGTGTGTGTGTGACACTCTTAATTGACTAATATGAATAGTGTGCTTGTAACTTTCTCGGAACCACTAGATCTTAGAGATCACCAAGTCCAGCTCTCATCTGATGCTTGCATCCCTTCTATTGAATCCAGGGAACATAGCTGTACACCAAGATTTCTTTTCACTGTAGTAAATTAGCTTGGGCGCCATAAATATATGACACAGCCTTTTCAGTTAAAGTACAGAATTGTAAGGAATATAAAAAGTTGAAGTCATGCTATTTGGGGGAAAATCCCTGTGCCCCTGACTGGTTGCAGGAACTATGCAAGCACTACTGGGGTCTTTTATTAAGGAATTGGCTCAGCAGTCTCTAACCACCATCTGTCTGGGTAGCTCTACTCCCCTTAAAATGAATTTCAGGAGAGGCACATTCTCCCAAATGACTTTTGCTTATAATGGCAAAACTCAAAATTGGTAACTTAAAGCCCTGAAAGTTACCAGGAGTGATATGTGCAGTTCAATACTAGCAAGAATTTTTTCAACAACTTGAATAGTACAATAATGGATTTTCTTCGCAGGGTGCAATCTGCAAGCAGAGGCTCTGTGATAAACTATAGAAGATTCTATTAATAGGGATTTCTATATAGGATGAAAAGCTGTATAAGCTTTTAACTGCAAAATCAATTATTTTTCTATATTTACATTTGGAATTTCTTCCTGATATCAAGCCTAAACTTCTTTTGTTGAGCTTTCAACCTATTTTATGAAGTCATAGAATATGGAAGTTGATGTGACTTTAGAGACTGTGTCTTCCATGGATTTCTCAACTCTCTTGAGTCAGCGTTCCTATTCAATTACAATTAACATTTTATGACCTTCCTTTTATTATTGAAATTTCAAAGTCATATTTAATCAACTCTCTTAACCTATAATTTACATAGAATCAAATATAGTCATTTTAAGTATATTGTTCAATAAGTTTTGAAAATGTGCAACCTCCACCACAGTCAAGATAGAGAACCTTTCCATCACCTTAGAATGTTCCCTCATGGCCCTTTGCAGTCAGTCTCCATCACTGCTGGCTCAGAGCACCACTACTCTGCCTTCTGACATTATAGATTACTATTTTTTGTCTATTCTAGCATTTCATTCAAAATATGGAACCATTAGATGTGTGTAAATTGTCTGCCTACCATACCCACAGATTATTCCAGCACCATAGGTTGAATTGCCTTGACATCTTTGCAGAAATCAGTTGTTCATATATGTGTGTGCCTATTTCTGGTCTCTATTCAGCTCCATTAACCTGTATATCTGCCTTACGCCATTACCACATCCCCTTGATTTCTGCAGCTTTTTACAAGTGTTGAAATCAGATAATGTAAGTTTCCAACTTTATTCTTTTCTTTCAAAAAAAAAAAAATTAGCTGTTCTAGGACCTTTACGTTGCCCATAAATTTTAGTAGCAAATCATTAATTTCTGTGAAAAGTCTTGTTTTTTTTTAACAGCTTTACTGAGGTATAATTTACCTACCATAAAATTTACTCATAAGATTCAAAGAATTTTAGTACAGAATTGTACATCCATCACCACAATTCAATTTTACATTTCCACCATCCGAAAAAGATCTCTCATGTACATTTGCATTAACTCCCTTTTCCCACACCCTAGCCCTCAGCAACAACTAATCTACTTTCTGTCTTGATAAATTTGCCTTTTAGAGACCTTTCAGGTAAATAGAACCATACGATATGTGATATCCTTCATCTGACTTCTTTTATTTAGCGTGTTTTTTAAGGTTCTTCTATCTTCTACCACATATCAGTACTTTATAACTCTTTGTAATACTAGTGCCAAATAGTATTCCATTGGAAGAATAGACCACATTTTGTTTATGCATTCACCAGTTGATGGACATTTGATTGTTTCTACTTTGGGGTTACTGTGAATGATACTGCAATGAATATTCATATACAAGTGTTTGTATGGATATGTTTTCATTTCTCTCTATGTTTAACTTTTTGAGGATCTGCCAAGGTGTTTTTTAAGTCTGCATTATTTTACATTTCCACCAGCCATATATAAATCTAAATTAAGCCACTAAGCAATTCTCAGACACCAGCTGGCCAACTTACAATTCAATTCAATTCTCACACTATCTGTCTAGAGGTAGTGTCAGATCTCTCGGGTTAAGTCCTACAAGATTGCCTCACCCACACACAGCACTTCAGACGCCAATCACAGGTCCAGATTGTCACCTGGGCTTCTGATTGAATGGTTATAAATCAGATGTTCCTATGACTCCCCCAACCCCTGTTCAATTAATTTGCTTGAGTGGCTCACAGAAGTCTGAAGAACATTTTACTTACTAGATTACCGGTTTGTTATAAAAGGTTATAACTCAGGAAGAGTCAGATGGAAGAGATACATAAGGCTAGATTGGAGGAAGAGTGCAGAGCTTCAATGCTATCTCTAAGCAAGGCATTCTCCCCAAATATCCAAGCATTTTACCAACCCAGAAGCTCTCTGAACCCCGTCTTTTGGTTGTTAAGGTAGTTTCATTACACAGGCATGATTGATTGCAATTTATGATTGAACTCAATCACCAGTCTTTCTCCACTTCTGAGAGGTCATATGATTATCATATGGTTGACTCTACTGGCAACCAGCCTCAATCCTTAGGTGGTGTCCAAAACTCACCTCATTCACATAAATAAGAAATACCTTTGCTATTCTCATCACTTAGAAAATTCTAAGGGTTTTAGGAGCTCTGTGCCAGAAACTAAAAGAAGACCAGATATATATATTTCTTATTATGTCACAATATCACAGTGAGGGTTCCAGTTTTTCCACAATCTCACAATTCTTGTTATTTTTTTATCCTTTTTTATTATAGTGTCATCCTGGTGTGTGTGAATGAGTATCTCATTGTAGTTTTAATTTGCATTTTCCTAATAACTAATAATCTTGAACATCTTTCCATTTTCTTATTGGCTATTCTATATCTATTTCCATAAATCTTTTGCCTGTTTTTTTTTTTTTTGCTCATTTTTTAAATTGGGTTATTTGTCTTTGACTTTTATATGAGTTCTTTATAGGTTCTAGATATAAGTCCTTAATCAGATATATGATTTGCAAACATTTTCTCCCAGTCCGTGACTGCTTTTACTTTCTTTTTTAAAAAATTTAATTAGTTTCAAGTATACAGTACATTAGTTAGACATATATATAGTTTGTAAAATGGTCCCCTCAATTGCTCTCTCCCTCCCCTGACCCTCCACCTAACCAACGTATTAATGCTAACTGCATTCCTTATGCCGTGCTCCCATCCCCGTGACCATCCATCAGCTACTAATTTGTACTTCTTTAACCCTTCATCCCATTCTCCCAGCCCCAAACCCCCTACCCCTCTCTCCATCACCAAATTGTCCACTATATTTGTGAGTCTGTTTTTGATTACTTTGTTCTTTTTATTCCTTAGATTCCACATATAAGTGAAATTATATAGTATTTATCTTTCTCTGTCTAACTTAAATAGCTTCTAGGTCCATCAAAGCAATATCTTTTGCCATCTCCTTCTTTTTCCTATGTAGGTGTCTTGTTTTCTTATCCTTTCAGCCCCTCTATCTTTTGGTTGGAGCACTAAATTCTTTTCTATTTAAGGTATTTATTTATAGGAATGTAGTTGTTACCATTCTTTATTCCTGTTTTGATACATGTCTTTTCTTTAAAAAAGTCCCTCCAACATTTCCTGTGATACTGGCTTGGTGGTGATAAATTCCTTTAGCTTATTTTAGCTTATTTGTCTGGGAAGCTCTTTATCTGTTCTTCAACTCTAAATGATAGCTTTGCTGGATAAATTATTCTTAGTTGTATATCCTGGGTCTGCTTCCTGTCAAATATTTTGTGCCAAGCCTTTCTGTCCTGCATAGTTTCTTTTGAGAAATCAGCTGCTAGTCTTATGGTTGTTCCCTTACAAGTAATTATTTGTTTTCGTCTTGCTGCTTTTAGTATTCTTTCTTCATATTTAAACTTTGGCATTTTAATTATGATGTGTCTTGATGTGGGCCTCTTTGGATCCCTGATTTTTGGAATTCTCTGAGCTTTCTGGGGTTTTATGTCCATTTCCTTCACCAAGTTAGGGAAGTTTTCCATCATTATTTTTTCAAACAGCTGTTTAACATCTTGATTTTCTTCAGTTACACTGATCTGATGAATATTTGGAGCCTTAATAGTGTCCTATATCCTCCTTAAGTTATTTTTATAGTCTGGCATCTCATCTCTTGCCATTCTGATTGAGAGTTCTGATTGGCTTTCCTGTCCTCCAGGTAGGGCATTTGATCATCTTCTTTATTCACTTTGTTTATTCCATTTAATATATTTCTCATCTCAGATAATGTGTTCTCCATTTCAGACTGGTTCCCTTTTATAATTTCCATTTCCATTTTTATGTTTTTTATCTCTTTGTTGGAGTTCTCTACACTTCCCAAAAGGTCATTGAGCATCTTTATAACTAGTGTTTTGAACCCTGCATCTGTTAGTTTACTTGACTCCATTATGTCTGAATCTCTGTTCTGTTCTCTCATATGGTTTCTGCTTCTTTATCTTCTCATTTCGGCTGCCTTTCTGTGTCTATTTCTATGTACTAAGCAAAACTCCTAAGTCTCCCAGTCTTATGAGTGTGGATTTGTGAAGTAGGTGTACATTTGCACAGTCCTGAGAAGGGTTCAGCTACAGGCCAAATTTAGCCCAAGCCTCTACCCTCCAGGGCTACCTGTTGAGATTCAGCAAGCAATCCACACATGCTGTGTTTATAGTTGCCTCAAAAGGCCATGCCAGAAACCGAGACCAGCTGCCTCCACTAGTGTGAGTCTCAACAAGGAGCACCTGACTCACTGAGGATACACCTGGATGTGGCTAGGGCAAGGCCATGAGTTGGAGGTGAAGTTTCAGGGAATCCTGTGGGCAGAGCGACTTCCGTTATCCAGTTTGATGACGGCATGGCTATCGTGGCGCTGTGTCTATGAACTGGTAGCGGGGAGGGCTCAACAGGGAACAGTGGAAACTGCCGGCACTTCTGTACAGTGTGTGTCTCGCCTCGGCCCTCGCTCGGACAATGTCTGCTTGTAAGTCCCTGGTGCCCCCTGCGCGCGCCCGAATGGGCACTGGTGCTCAGGGCGAGCAGGTCCATTACTGTGGAAATCCATTCACGGACGCAGCCCCTTTAAGAGGCGTCTGCTGCTGCCACTGCCGCTGCCAGAGCCTCTGTCTCAGCTGCTCTAGAGGGGTATCCCCCATCCTCACCCCGTCTTACCTTCTGCCATTGCAGGGTGTTTTCTTGGATTTCTCCCTAGTTGTTCATCCCAGGCGATTTTTGCTTACTGTTGCTCCTTGTTTCTGTCACAACTTTGATTTGGTCACCAGAGGCATAAACAGAGCCTCTATCATCTATGCCATTTTTTTTCTCCTCTCTTTTTTTACTTTCTTAATGGTGTCTCTTGAAGCACAAACACTTTTAATTTTGGCGAATTAATCAATTTTTAAAGTTAATTTTTGTGTATGACATGAGGTAAAAGTTTTATGTTCTCATATATGGACTTCAAACTATCTCAGACCCATTTGCTGAAAAGACAATCTTCCCCTTCTTTGGATTTCTTTGGCACCTTTCTCTAAAAGCAACTGGCCATAAATTTACGAATTTATTTCTAGACTCTCAATTCTATTCTATTGATTTATATTTCTATCCATATGCAAAAGATCTAGAAAAAAAAACTTACTGAAAAGCTAATTTTGTATCAAGATGGTAAGTTTTAAAATCAAGAAGTCCTCCAATATTGTTATTTCTCAAAAAATTTTTTGGCCATTTGGGTCCTTTGTATGTTCATTCTGTTCAAAGTACTTTTTTTGGCTTTCCATCAAAGTGGCAAACTCAGAGTGTAAAGATTAAGTGTGGCCTTAAGGAAAAAAGTCTTAGAGGCAACCTACCTTTGACCAAAGGCAGAGAAAAACATTTTTCCTTTAGTCCAAAACACCTGGCATGTTAAACTATCTTAGTCAATGTGTACAAGCTACAGAAGTGACATTTAAGAGAAGTATACAGGCCATCCCAGATAACTGTGCTCTAAGATGATTGTTGAATATTGGACTCCTAGAAATTTGATTCTCCTGCAGTAGTTTATTGATACTCTAGCATTAGGTAGATTAATATAATGGAAGTTGATAGTATCCTGCTCTTCTGCATACTTTCACATCCTACTTAGAACAGAACTAACACTAATATTCCCATGAATTCTGTTTCATTTGCCCAACAACCAGTAACTAAACCTCAGATTCCATTTTGAGGGCTCTGTAGAAGGCAGTGGCCCTCAGGAAGAAAGCTGTGTGGTGCACATTTATATATAAAAGCAGGCCAGAGACTAAAAAGGATGGTTAAGTTTATAAAGTCACTAAATATGGAGGATTTGGAAATGCACTACCAGATCCCAATTCAAGGAAAGAGACTATACTTTATATGATTCAAATCCCATCAAGATTTGTTTTCTGGCCTATAATATAATCTATCTTGGTAAATGTACCATGTGCCATTGAAATTAATGAGTATTCTGCTATTTGGGGGTGGATAGTTTTATAAATGTCAACTACGTCAGGTTGATTGATGTTGTTCCGGTGTTCTCCAGCCTTACTGATTTTCAGTCTACTTGTTTTGTTAATTGTTGAGAGAGGGTATTGAAATCTTTTTTCTTCTCCCAAAAGGTATTCCTTTAACACTGATTTTAGTGTGGGTCTGTTATTAATAAATTCTTTCAGCTTTTGTTGGCTGAAGATATTTTGATATTTGCTGACCGTAGAATCTAGATTGACTGTAATTACTGATTTATCTTTTTCTGTGCAATTTTATCAGTTTTGCTTCATGTTTTCTGAAATTCTAATTTCGGGTGCATAATTATTCATGATTGTTTTGTCCTCTTAATTAATTGCCCCTTTTCCATTATGACATGAACTTATTTATTGTTTATTCATTGATCTGAAATTTATTTTTTCTGGTATAAATATAGACGGTCCAGCTTTATTTTGATTTATTTTTAATGTATTTGTATCTTTATATTTACAGTGATTTTCTTCTAGGCAGTATACAATGAACCATGGTTTTTTAAAAAATCCAGTATGATACTCTCTACCTGCTAATTGACATATTAAGATTATTTTCATTTAATGTGATTACTGACACAGGTTTAAATCTAGCATTTTGCTATTTATTTTCGTTGTTATTTTTCCTTTTTCTGCCTGTTTTGGGGTTAACCAAGTGTTTTTTAGGATTCTATTTAACTCATTTGTTAACTTGTTAGCTAACTCTGAATTTTTTTTAGCGGTTGCTTTAGGGTTTATAGGGTACACTTTTAACTTAACATAGTCTACTTTCAAGTGATATACTACTTCATGTATAGCATAAGAACCTTACAACATTTCTCTCCTCCTAGACTTTCTGCTATTGTTGTTATACATTTTATTTCTACGTATATTATAAACTCTACACTACATTGTTATTATATTTATTTGTCAATTACCTTTTAAAGAGATTTAAATAATACATTAAAAAATCTTACATATTTACCATCATATTTACCATTTTTGGTGCTCTTCATTCCTTTATGTTAACTCATACTTTCATTTATATGTGTCTGCTCATGATAAATTCTTTCAGCTTTTGTTAGTTGAAATGGTGTTATTTTATCTTTAAAAAAAAAAAAAAGATATTTTGCTGACTATAGAATTCTAGATTGATAATGTTTTCTTTCAGTATTTTAAAGATGTTGGTTCACTATCTTCTCATCCTTACCTTTGTGTCTCTATACAAAATATATATTTTTTCCTTTGGCTACTTACTTTTAAGATTTTCTACTTGCTACTGTTTTTCAGTAATTTGATTATAATTACCTCATAGTTATCTTTCTATTGAGGTTTATTGAGCTTCTTGGATTTGTGACTACAGTTTTCCTCAAATTTTGAAATTTTTCAGTCATTATTTTCTCAAATATGTTTTCTTTTCCTTCTACTCCGATTACACATATATTAGGTTGCTTGAATGATACTCTGGTTTATTTTTTCAATTATTTTTTTTCTCTGTGTGATTCATTTTGGATAGTTTCCAATGTTATGTCTTCAATTTTACTAATCTTTTCTTTTGCAATGTTTAATCTGTCATTAATCCCATACTGTGTATTTTTCATCTCAGGCATTGTGGTTTTCATCTCTAGAAGTTTAATATGGGTCTTTTAAATATTATCTGTCTCTATTTAACATGATTGATATTTCCTCTAGCTTTTTGAAGATACAAAATACAATTATAATAACTGTTTTAATGTTCTTGTCTGATGATTCTTACATCTATGTCACTTCTAGGTTGATATCTACTTTTTAAGTTTTTCTCCTTATTATGACTCATATTTTCTTGCTTCTTTGTATGACTGGTAATTTTTTATTATCTATCAGACACTTGAATTTTGCTCTATTGTGGTCTGGATGTTTTTGTATTTTTATGAATATTTCTTGAGCTTTGACCTATAGTGACTTTAAGTTACTTAACAACAGACTGATCCTTTTGGATTTTCCTTTTAATATTTGTTGGGTGGGACCAGAGCAGCATTTGGTCTGAGAATAATTATTCTCCACTTTTAAGGCAAGATCCTTCTGCGTACTCAAACCAATGTCTAACGAATTAATATTTTTCAGTATGTCTGGTGGGAACAGGCACTGTTTCCAGTCCTGTGTGACTACTGTTCTCTCTATAGTTTTGGTAGCTCTTCCCCAGCCTCAGGTAGCTTACACATGTGCTAATCAGTACTCTGCTGACCAATCAAGGGGGTTCTCTCCCTTACATCTCTGACTTCTCTCTGTGCAGTTCTCTTTTCTCTGGCACTCTGTTTGCCTTAATCTCTCCCCGCCCCCTCCCCGCTGCCCCCACCAGTCAGCTTCATCCTCCATTCAAGGTGTTTACCAGGCTCCACCTAGGTTTCTCCTTCCTGTGCCATGCTTGAAAACTCTCAAGACAGGAAGGTGGAGCAGTTGTTGGATTCAGCCTGTTAATTTCCCATTCTTCAGGGATCACTGTCTTTTGTTGCGTGACATCTAATGTCTTGAAAATTTGTTTAGTATATCTTTTTCAGTTTTTTAGTTGTTTTGAGCAGGAAGGTAAATCTAATTCCTATTGTATCTTGGCCAGAAGTAAAAGTCTTAAATTTGAGAGAGAAATGGTCTAGAGCTTTACTCCAGGGCCTCTATATTGCTATTACTAAGACGTAACTTCTGGGATCTCTACTGATTGTTCTCTATTGAGAGAATCTAGTTCTCTTTACTCCAACAAGTCTGAGCACAAAGAGCCCTGTGCGAGTTCTGGAAATTGTTCAATTTACAGCTCCTTGGTAGTGCTTTTCCTGGTCTCATGGAGTTTCACACCATACTGGTTTGGCTTAGTAACTCAAGGGCAAATGTATACAGATTTTTGGATCTCTCTCTCTACATACACCCTCTTTGGTACCCTACCCTACAAATTCTGTCTGCCCCATTCTCCCCAAACTCTGATCTCTGTATCCTCAACTCACTTTGACCTCGGAGCTCCATTCAGCTTCTCCTTTCCTGCTTTGTGGTCTGGAAAGTACTTCCAAGCAGAAAGAAAATGTGATTATAGAGTCCGTTTCATTGGTTTCTTTTCTTTCAGGGATCACAGTCTTATCTGTTACCCAATGTCTGAAAACAGTCATAACATATATTTGTCCAGTTTTCTTGTTAGCTCTAATGGAAGTGCAAGTTAGTACAGTTTTCTCCAACATGGTGGAAGCAATGTCACCAAAGTAACTATATTTTTAATGGCAAAATGCAAACCATAATATTGAAAGTGTTTTGTTTTGTTTTGTTTTGTTTTAATTAATGTGTCCTACCCCCATCAAAATTCTGATCATAGAGGGCTTGGCCCTTCTTTGAGAATCACTTGTCTAGTGAAATCCATAGATTCAAGGCCTTTAATTCAACAACATATATTCAAACATTTCATAAACCTTATTTTGTGGCAGCACTGCGCTATGTTCTGAACATTCAGAAATGAATAAGATACCATTGCTGCCTCAAGGCTTTCATTATCAGAGTGATAACCTAATCAGATTATTATAATATAACCTGGTAAGGACAGTGATAGAGATGCATGCAAAGCATCAATGAAGCGAGGCAGGGAGGGGAGACAGGGATACCAGGTCCAGCTTAGGGACAGATCCAGCTTAGAGGTAGAAAGTTGTCAGGAATTGCTTCTGGAGGTAACATTTAAGTTAAATCTTTTAAAGGTGAGAAGCAATTTACCAGGCAAAGAGAGGGCAGTTAAAGCAAAGACATGAAGGCAGAAGCAGCACAAAATATGCCTGAGAACAACAGGCCATGTAAGGTTGCTGAAGCAAAATTCCCAGAGAGGGAGAGGCAGGGGATGGAGCTGGAGAGGCCGGCAGAGGTCAGGACATGGAGGGCCTGTCATGCCACACTGGGGAGCCTGCCATTAGGCCTGAGTCTTTTACATAACTCTGCACGGTGGCTGGCAGGGTGCATGACTGCCTCAGCACGCAGTAGGTATTATTAGATGATGATCATGAAAGGCAAATCTGAGAAACCGCAAAACTCTGAGCAGAGCCAAAATCTCTTATGTTCTGAGGCTCCAGAAAGTTATCTGACTCTTCTGCCCCTTTGCAAATTCAGCTGAGATGTGTAGCCATGGTGGTCAGCCAACCCTGAGGTGCTGCCTCCTTGGCGTGGTTACTCTAGGCTTGTCTAGGTGGCTGGAGACAAGTAAGGGAAGAGAGCAGGGGGAAGAGAGAGAGCGAGACAAAGAGAGAATAAAGACAGAGCTGGGAGTCAGGAAGTCATGCTGAGGTAGCAAGAGGGGAGCTCAGACTGAAGAAATAGATCATGAAGAACTTTAACCCAAGAAGATGATTTCTCGGGTGGAAAGGAAAATATGGCCTCCTCCCAGCAGACTGCAAATCCTTGGACTACCAGGCCACAAAGCTGATTATCCATGGTATCCCCTCTTCCCCAGTGGAGGGAATTCTGGGAATGCTGCAGGGTTTCCCTCTGAACTTATGTCAGCATTCAGACATATCTAGACAGCTAATGGGCTGGCCCCAACAGAAGTCTATTTGCCTGAAAGTGGAGGAGCTCCTGAGAAAGAATCTATCCTGAAGAAAAAGGGACTCCAACCTGATGACCTTGACCCAAACAAAGATTTAGACCTCTGCAAGCAAAGTCTAAATCTGGGAGGATGGGGACTAAGATATTCGACCTGGCTTTGAAACAGAACATAAAGCATCTTTGGCTCCTCGAAATCTCCAGGCCCTGAGCTATCATGGCAAATGTAATAGAGTAGTCCCCTCTTTTTCACAGGGAATACATTCCAAGACTTCCAGTAGATGCCAAAAGCCACAGATAGTACCAAACCCTAATTCACTTCTTCAAATCTGCCAGAAATGTGGCAGCCGCTTCTTCATTGGCAGATGCAACCCCTCCAGTAATTTTTGTAGTTTTTAGTCCAAATCTATTCCTGAATCTGTGTAACCATCTCATTACTTGCAGTAAGTGGTTTGATGTCACTCATTTCAGAGGATCCGTTGCTGAAGTCTCCAGTATAGGCTCAGTGCTTTCTGGCACAATGTGATGCCATCAGTCAGAATACATTTTCTATTCATTTCTTCCACCCACAAATTAATGTTTTTTCCATCCTAACTAAGTACTTATGCACTATGGTTATAACTTTTGCAATTTGAGGTGTGACAGCAAAACTAGAATGAATTTCTTTTTCTTTCTTTACAATTTCATGGGTAGACTTGTTTTTACCATAGATCTTAGCAATCTCAGCATATAATTTTTTTCTTTCCTTATTAAATCAAGAACTTTTACCTTTTCACTTAAAGGGAGCATTTCATGGCTTCTCTTTGGCATATCCAAATTGCTAGCATCGCTACTCTTGCACTTTGGAGCCATTATGAAGTAAAATAAGGGTTACTTGAACACAAGTGCTACGATCACAGAGATGGCTACTAAGTAAGGGGCAGGGAGCATCTCCATCGTGGATGTGCTGAACAAAACACATCAGTGATTCACATCATAGGCAGGATAGAGTGAGATGGTGTAAGATTTTGTCACACTACTCAGAACGGTGTGCAATTGTGCAATTTAAAACTTATGAATTGTTTATTTCTGGAATTTTCCATTCAATATTTTTGGACCATGGTTGACCATGGGTAATCGAAAACCACAGAAAGTGAAACTGTGGATAAGGGGGAACTGCTGTGCCCATCAACTTGCCTATCAGGAAGTAGAAGGCTGGTGGACAGGGTGGTCCATGCAATGGTCCCAGGAGCAGTCTTGTGTTCACCAACACATGTGAGACATGCTCTGGAACTCCAGGAATAACCTGGGAGCAATTTATAGGGAGGTGAAGTTCTACATGGGCTTGGAGAGGCAAAAACTAGGGAAATTTGGATTATTACTGCTAATGGGCTCCCACTTCCATGGGGAAAGTTGAGTTTCACTAGTAAAGTGCAACGTCTGGATTCCTCCATAAGCCAGCTAGCAAGATAATACCTGACTCCTCCCTGCAGAAGTCCAACCTGGAGACCTTTGTTCTAGCGGAAACTTTTTCTCTTGAATCTTCACACTTATAGCAAGTTTCGTAAGACTTAAATGTCCTTCTTTGCTCAGCTCTAGGGCGGGGGTTCTTCCTAGTCCCTCTCCTCTGCACACACCCATCTCCTACCCATCAAGTCCCCTGAGCTCTAACACTAAACACTTGTGTAGGTACACAGGCACCTGTCTGAGCAAGAGGGAGGGAGAGACTGAGGGAGGCAGCCAGGCCCCTGTGCAAAGGTAGCTCCAAGAAAGACCAAGGCAAAAGATAGAAAGACACTGAACGAAACAGCTATTTTATTTTCTACCTTATAATTTTATGCATTTTCCAAATTTTCTACAAAAAAAAAAAAGCAAATCTTTTTCAAAATCAAATGTAAAAGTGCAAATTAACACAGCTTCTCACAATCTACATGAGCTTTATGTGCTCTCCTTTATGGTCACTCCTGAGGTGTTTGACCTCTATTATGTAATAAACAGGAGTCATAGAAGGCAACCTATGAGGTAGTTCCATATGCAGGTAGAATTTGACCAATCTAGACTGTGTGGTACCCCAATCAGGGGCAAGGATCCCGTCGTGGGAGGAGATAAACATTAACATTTTTTCCCACTCACCTCCATTAACTCTTGGCTCATCCAGACAAAGTGATTGACAACCCCAAAGGCTGCTGGGCAACTATTTGAAAGAGGGGTCCACAGAGAAGCCTCCACCTGTTACTCTTTTCTTTATCACTTCACATCCATAGGGGTCTCTAAGCCTCAAGAGAAGGGTCAAGTGCAAGTCTGGTAAACCAAGAAGCCCTAGCAGTTGTCAACTTAATTAGCCTTCAGGAAAAATATATGGATATATGAGCACAGTGGAGTTGCTATAGAGACAGGCCCAGGAGGCGCATTTAGAACAGGGCCTCATCACATCACCCGATAAAAATAAAACCCAGGCTTTTTAATAGAATGAATTACTTAAGTTTTATATTTAACAGGGGACGATACCAGGGCTATTACTGGTTTTTAGAATATTTTAGGAATTTGAGCTGCCTTCTTCTGCATATGTTAACAGCCATCACAACATATGCTCTGGTGGCCGGCAGTTAACAACTTGAAGCCCACATATCTCTCCCACCCCTTGAGATGAGAGAGAGTACTTCTCACTTTGGGTTTGTTCTCCTTTAATTGGGTAAGAGATTTTCAATGTGTTTCAGAGAAAGGCTAGGGAAGAGCTCTATTGTGCTTTGCACTAGACCCTTTGCATATATTATTGTTAATCCCTAAAAGAACCCTATGAAATAATGATCTCATTTTGCAGATGAAAAAACTGAGGTTCAGAGAGGTTCATTTTCCCAAAGTTACACAATTAATAAGTAGTAGAGTTGGGATTCAAATCCAGGCGTTTCCCATTCCGAAGCCCATTTCTTTATAAGAAACCAATCACAGTCTCTGCATTGAGAGGAATCTGAGATGAGGTGAATCTCAAGAGATTTACCATTTTTATTGCTACATAGCATGGACCTTATTATAGTTTAATCTCTCCTCTAAGGAGGTCCCAAAGTGGGACCGGTTCCAAGAAGAATCCACAGAGATTTTGACTTCTGCTGATTAGTGCCTCTCCAATTATCCAAGGTAAGTGTTAATTTCAGACTAACTTCTCCTGACCATCCAATATGCTTCTGGGGTGCCTCTTCCCTAAGTCAGTCCAGCAAGGATAATTAACACAAGATTTCAACATGAACAGAGTGTCTCCACTGCTCTGGCATACATGAAAACTTAAGTACATGAAATCACATTGGAAATCCAAAGTGAAGGTCTTTTTTTTTTGGTGGGGGGAGGAGTGACAATTTTGTCTTTGCGTTATTCACAACTCTCCTACTCTATGTAGAGATGCTTTCCTTCTTTTTATTTATTTAACAAATTTTCAACAAAGGCCTTTATAGTAGACTCAATCTGTGCCCACAAGGTGCCAGTCTTTCCTTGTTGTGGGAAATTGTGATGCTGGCGATGATAAGGTTGTTTGTAAGGCAACGAATGTGGCAGGGAGGGTAAAGATGATCCGAAGCTGAGGTGCCCACTGGTGAGAATGATACTAAGCAAGGGTACATATATCCCTCCCCACTCCCCATTCAGTTTATCAGCTGAGAGTAGTGACAGAGGATGTCTGGGCACCATGGGATCTGAGAGGACAAAATTGAAATGTTTGGCTTGACAGAAATTCTAACCAAAGCACCATCTAAATGAACTAGGCAGAGAGGCAGAAGACATGTAGAGACCACAGGCTGGAGGCTGAGACCCAGGCCAAAGCAGGAGACTTGGAATCAGAGAGGTGGGAGTGGTATCTCAGAAGAGTCCCTGAGTGGTGGGACTCATCCTAGGAGCTTTCCCCAGGCTGCCTGCAGCATCCAGCCTATGTGCATGGGTGAATCATTTCGTGCTATTGAAATAATTCTATGATGTACACTTGGCATGTAATGAGCTCAGAAGACTCAGTGAGCCAGGCTAGAACTCTAACTTCTACCACAGGCAATCATATGGAGGTTAAAAGCATAGGCTCTTGACTCCAGTTGACTTTATTACGTTCTGGCTTTGCCACTTATTAGCTATGGTAACTCAGGCAAGTCACTTAAGCTCTGTATGCCTCAGTTTTCTCATCTGTAAACTGGAAATATATCAGTGAAATGACAAGGATGAGCCCAGGTAGGAAAATGACCAGTGGGCCATATCAAGGGCCAGAGACAACTCCCACCCAACTGGCTGGGTGAATGCCATGGCCAAGACAGTGAGCAGAAACCAGACCCTAGCCCTCCCTCCTCTATGACCCTAAAGCTCCGTGGACACACACATACACACCCAATCTCTGTCCTCTCCTGCTAAAAAGGTCCAGACTTTCAGTGTCCCCTTAGCCTCTCTTGCCCTCAATTGTGATCTCTTTCCATGAAAAGTTCTCTAGAGTAACTCAGGCCCAGTCATCACCTGCCACCAAGCCTTCTCCTATCCCTGCTTTACCCTTTGCCCTCTAAATAAGGAAGCCAGCACTGCCAGGCCAAGAACTCCTGCCCAATTTGGGTCCTGGGTAGCTTCTCGTCCCCTGCTTCTCCTGGGCCCATAGCCAACTCCTCCCTCCCTCAGAGATGCTCCTGCTCACTTCATTCCTGCCTCATAATTGGAATGACAGTGGTTCCCAGAATCCCTGGGGCATGGGGTGGGTGATAGGGGTCTGGGGAGGCAGCCAGCCCCAGAGCAGGTTAATGTTACAGCCCTGGATAAGTGAGCTGGGCCAGTTGACGTCAGGGTGATGATCGGTGGAGGGGAGGGCGGGTCTGCTGAACTATAAAGATAGGTCAAATCAAATATAATCAACTCGGGACAGAGCAAGCAGGAGAACTGGACAGCGTCCCCAAGCCATGGTCCCTACCAGCCGCGGCTCAGCCTGGGTCCCTCTGCTCCCAGCCCGAGTGCCCGAAGCAGGCTTTGGTTTCATGTCAGCAGCCTTCATCTGCCTTCCAAAAATAAGCCCCTGCCGCCATGCCGAGGGGAGAAAAACAAGAAGGGCGGTATTTTTAGGGCCATTAATTCTGACCACGTGCCTAAGAGGCAAGGTGGATGGCCCTGGGACAGAGGCTGTTCATCACTATGTCCCGGGGAGCAGGACGTCTTCAGGGCACGCTGCAGGCTCTCGTCTTCCTAGGCGTCCTAGTGGGCATGGTGGTGCCCTCACCTGCGGGCACCCGCGCCAACAGCACGCTGCTGGACTCCAGGGGCTGGGGTACTCTGCTATCCAGGTCCCGAGCTGGGCTAGCTGGAGAGATTGCCGGGGTGAATTGGGAAAGTGGCTATTTGGTGGGGATCAAGCGGCAGCGGAGGCTCTACTGCAACGTGGGCATCGGCTTTCACCTTCAGGTGCCCCCCGATGGCCGGATCAGCGGGACCCACGAGGAGAACCCCTACAGTGAGTGCAAATTGCAGCCAGTTGGGAAACTGGGAGCTTGGGCTCAAGCAGAGCTAAAAGATGAAGGGGACTTGCTCTGATGCATGGGGTCCTATTATAAAGGGGGGAGAAATCTTATTCTTCACTTGGATGCCCATAACAGAGCCACCTCTGCCAGATTCACCTTGACCCAGCCTAGGAGCAGGTTCAATATACTGAAGCTCAAGCATCCCAGTGTGCTTTGCCATCACCCCCTTGGATTCCCCTATGGCAATAATTACTTCAGCATTATGGGCTCATCTGTAGCCATATAAGACCACTGGGTACCCATTAGGCAAGAATGGAGAAAATGAGTAAGGATATTTGGACCAAATGAGACACAAGCTTATTTTTACTTAGCTTCTCCCTTTTTGAAGGAAAGGCAAGTGATTTGCAAAATTTCTAGCTGAAGCACATTGTTCATTTTACTTCAGCCTACCCACTCTGTCCCTAGGTCTGTGTCCTACAAATCAGTGGGTTGCTACATAGATAGGCTATCTCATCCAAGAAGGAGTGGAGGCTGTAGGATCTAGGCAAGCCCTCAGCTTCTGTGTGGCTGCAGCGCTTGCAAGATTAAATGGGCCGAGATTTGTTGAACATGTAGAATATACATTTTTAACAAAACTGATCAGAATTCATTTTTTTACCAAAGTCGAGGACCTCATGTCATTAAGTCAGTGAAACCCAGATACCTAAATGGCCACTGTGATCCCTAACTTTGATGCCACAACATTCCCTTGCAGAACTGGGGTTTTGACACTACGGTGGCAAGATTTGCCAAATCCAGCTGCTGGATCTCCTGAAATTAGAGAGATTAGGGATGAAGGTGATGGAAGATTTGACTTTCTTAGGAGCAGGGGGATGGGCGTGGATGTCCTTGCAGGATCACCTTTAGACTGATGGACATCCTACTCTGATTTGCACAAGCCTCAGGTAATGTGGCCCCTATTTCCTTGTCAGGCCTGCTGGAGATTTCCACAGTGGATCGAGGTGTGGTGAGTCTCTTTGGAGTGAAAAGTGCCCTCTTCATTGCCATGAACAGCAAAGGAAGATTATACACAACGGTGAGTTCATCAGTCCAGGGGAAGCTACAGGTTGTAGAAGGCCTGTAACAGTTGAAGAAAGTAATACAAAATCTGAGTAGAGAAGTGAATATTTGTCTCGAATGAGAAAAGAAAGGTGCTGTGGAAGGGGCCCGTGCAGGTGAGAGGCCTTGAAGCTCAGGCTTTGTAAACTTCACAGTACATTGATTGGCCTCTGCACTGGCTTCTGTTTTTCTTCACCTTACCTGCCAGAGCCTTTGTAATTAAACAGGAACCATAGCTCGGAGGGCTACTGAGTCTGAGGGAAACCTGCATTCTGGCATACAGCTGCCATCAGGCTGTGCTCGTTTGATTTCCTGAACTGGACAGGCTCACAGAAGCAAGCCTGGCTTTCAGCCTGGGTGTTCTCCACAACCCACCCTCCGAGAGGCGTCTCGAACCTGAGCACAGTGCGAGGAGGGCAAATAGAGGCTCTTTCTCTCACCTTCATCAGTGTGTGGACATTTTAGTGCGAGGTTTTAAGTACTCTGGTCCCTGATGCCATAGGCTGGAGAAATATTCTCTCCATTTTCTCCCTTGATAGACACCAGGCCCACCTCTCCTCCTCTCCATCACAGACCACCCCTGCAAGGTTAACCTCACCAACTTCTGAACACATTTACCAAAATCCCTAGCCTCTCCAACCCCCTTCAGCCTGGATCTCTCAGTCCATGATTTGGCTTATTCCAAAATAAGAGCTAGGAAAGCATCTCTACGATGTTGAAGAAACTGAGAGATCTTTTGACAGAAATAAGAAGGCTAAAAAGGAAGACCTCTGAGCCATAGTCAAGGAATACCAGAGTTATTTATGGGGAGGGTGTGGAGGGCTATTCTACCTCTCCTTGGAGACAGACTGAGGATCAGGAAGTGAACAGAGAGATCTGGGATTGGTGCCAGCTACCGGGGAGGCTATCCCAACCAAGGTAGTCTTTTACAAACCTGAATGGGGTGCCCAAGCGGCCTCTGCCCTTGAATTTTGGCACCAACACCTCTCATTCTGGCCTGGTTTACGTGGAGACAGGGTATGGATTAAGTTCAGTGGATCTCTGAAATAAGACAAGTAGCTGGAGGGTAGGTGGGGCAGGAGCTGGAACACAGGTCCCAGTCTGTACACCAAAAACGCTTCTGCTGCAGGCCTTACTTGCATTACCTACAGAACCCTGACAGGTCCACACATAGCCATGATTGACATGAGACCTTGGGGATAAAGATCAAATGCGCCTCCCAGGGGTGCTGGAGGATAATGCTCAGGAAGCACTCCACAGGGCAACTGACAGTCAGTAGGTGCTCAGTGTGGGGTAGCTGTTTGTATTGTCTATGGAGGCCGAGGCACCCTGCTGCGAGGCTCTGCACCCCTCTCTCCTGAAGATGAGACAGACATGTGGGAGGACCATCTGCATCCACATCATGATAACTTGTTAAAAGTACAGATTTCCAGGGACCTTCCTCAGAGATGTTTATCCAGCAGGGCTGGGCTGAGAGGCCTAGAAATCAGTTTGTTTGTTTAACTTTCTCAAGTATTTCTGAGGCACAGATGGGCTCGTGGACCACCAGGCTACCTGGCCTCTGCCTTGCCCAAGGGTCACCCCAGCCCTGAGAGCTGAAGGGCTAGGTTGATGAAACATGCATGGAATTATCAGACACCCTTTACCATTCTCTGCAAAGGTGATGGAGAGAACAGAAAGCAGCTAGGACCAGCCTAGGTTTTCGTGGAGTAGGTGCCCCTTCTGCGGAGTGAGTCATCCCGAAGAGCCATTCTCAGCAGCCTGCATAATGCCTGGAGTCCCACTAGTTGAAATGCCGGGAATAAGGACCCTATGCAAGGGCCTCCTTTGGCGGCTAAATCTCCTGGAAGAAAGCACTCATCGTATACAGAAGCTCTTATCCTTCCACCTTTATTAACAAGCTATTTAGTGTTTCTCCTTACCCAGAAACCAATTATTCACCGGTGAGGCCGGGAAAGGGCACAGATGTAGGATAAATTTATCCACTTCCCACTTTAAGTCCATGGTCTTTACCCAGTTGGGGGAGGCTGGGAACATGAGACATATAACAGTCAGGGAATTGGCTGCAAATGGGTAAGCATGCAGAGTAACCAAAGCAAGGGAACCGTTTCTTTGAAGTGTGGGCTGACTCCTAATGTGGGAGACACCACTGGCCCTCACTCTTAGGCCCACGACTCAAAGGGGGCCAAGCAGGTCTCATTAAATGAACAGAGTCCAGGAAGAGGGGGACTTTTCTGAGAGAAGCCTGCCTGCTCTTCACAGTCCCCTCAAACACACACACACACACACACACACACACACACACACACCACATACACACCATTACATGCACACATCAATAATACACACACACATGCCAGCCCTCCCCCCCCCCCCACCTTCCCCCGCCAACCCCGGAGCCTTTGGCCCAGGAGCACCTTCTCCGAGGTGGTAGTATCTACTCCCTGGAGCCCAGGGCCAAGCAGGCCAGTGTACAGAGCGAGGCTGGATCGGGGAGTTGGCTAAGCTGTTCCCCAAGCCTGAGCGCCTGAGGCTTTGTGTGCCTGGGCACCAGATGCACCAAAACCACCTCTACCCCTCTTTCAACAACCCATAGGGCTGTAGGGCCGTAGGGCCGTTATCACAGTCTAAAAAAACAATTGCCAACTGATCCCAGGAGCCAGGAAGACTCCTGCTGGGTGATGATTTCATTCACACTATTTCTCTTTAAGCCCCCTGAGCTGCCTCATCTCCCAGAAGCTCAGCTGCTGCTGTGGCTAAATGGGATTTCTCATGGGGAGAAAGGAACCATGCTGGGGCGGGGGACAGGGAACAACCCATGGTCTTGAGACTAAGTGCCAGGAAAGCCCACCTAAGGAAAAGTGTTCTCCCACATGTCTCATCTCCAGGAGAGAGGGCTGCAGAGCCTCGCAGCAGGGTACCTCAGCCTCCATAGACAATATAAACAGCTACCCCACACTGAGCACCTAGTGATTGTCAGTTGCCCTGTGCTTCCTGAGCATTATCCTCCAGCACCCCTGGAGGCGCATTTGATCTTTATCCCCAAGGTCTCATGTCAATCATGGCTGTGTGTGGACCTGTCAGGGTTCTGTAGGTAATGCAAGTAAGGCCTGCAGCAGAAGCGTTTTTGGTGTACAGACTGGGACCTGTGTTCCAGCTCCCGTCCCCACTATCCTCCAGCTACTGCAACGTCACTGGCCTTCTCTGGACCTGGACCTCTTCTCTCTCAGATGTAGACTGAGGCAGAAATCAGTGAACTCCAACCTCCTTTTTAAAATTAAAAAAAAAAAAAATCAAGGATCTCCACGTGACAGTGGTTCTATTAGAATCCTTTAGCTGAGAAAAATACATAGTGACAAAAAGGTACTAGTAATTCAGTTATGCTTCTAAGTGATTTTAGTTTTACTAATTATAACTGTCTACATCTTTTTAATCAATAGTAGTAGGACAATGTGCAAAACCCACTATTTACTTCATCCAGAGAGGCCTTTGAGAATTGTCTGGAGGAGGGGAGAACTAAGCCTTTCCCTCACTCAGTGCTCAGTTAGCTGCTTCTCTCATCTATCAAAGAACAGGATTCCTGAGGGATGGGTCAAAGGAGCCCCAAGCATTAGCTCCTGTGGAAGTGCCTGGAGATGGAACTGGGGTGCAGGGAAGGCCCGTGCTGCATGAGGGGCCTGGAAAGCTCTGCAGAGGAGTCTCACAAATGGCTTTATCTGTGGCCTGCCAGCTACAGAGAGCTGTGCAGGAATGAGAAGAATGATAAGCCTGGTGAAAACATTTTCAAACACTCGTAAATTATCAATGCAATTCTGAGTTAGGAAAGAGGGTTGGAGACTACAGTCCTAATCAGAGCTGGGAGATGTTGTTTCTTCGTTTAATCCAAGGACAAAGAAAGGAGCAGTCAGGGGACACAGGAGGAAAGGTCTCTGGACAAGGAATTTTCTTTTTCTCCCTCACTACCTACTTCCTTAAACCACAAACACAGCCAGGAGTAATAGAGGCAAGTGGCCAAGGGCAGCCCTAGGAGGAAGAACTTTAAAGACAAGAATACACCTCCACCAGTCTGGGTGACTTAGCTCTGCCTAAAGACAAGAGATGGATGTGTGGTCCACCCCGAACTTTAAGGGGCATTTCTGCCACAGGTAAGTCATGCCAAAACATTCACCTATCTACCCCTCTGCGAATGGCCTTCTCCACAGTAAGAGCTAAATGCTTTACAGTTTGGTTCCACATAAGTCTGATTAGACCTATATGGAATTTAAGACATTGTCACACTGGGGCCTGAGGCCTGGCAGACCCAGGAAATGTGATCCGGCGGAATTATTTTCATTTGTTCAAGTAATAATATATGGTAGCTGCTTTTATTATCACAGCATTCACTTGGCACGAGTGCTTTTCTCACCAGAGCTGAGGAGCCAGCATTCATTCCTAAGCCATGAGAACTCAGAGCTCAGGCAAACATTGAAGATGAATTAGGAGCTGGGTTGTGATACCAGCTTGAGCATCAGTCTGGGCAGCAGGAAAATCCCACCAGCCTGAAGCATTGGCCACATCAAAAAGTTTGGGAAACTTGTCTTGGCCTCTTGCCACAGGCCTTGAAGCTATCCGAACCCCAACGATGCTGGTGCAGTCGCGGTGGGGGGAAGCGATCCCTGAAAGGAGTGGTCAGCTATTTCGCTCTTTTTTCTTTAGATTTGTACAGAATGCTGAGGAAATCTAGGAATATGAGGTAAGCTAGATAAAAGGAACAGAATGGAAAAAAAACAAAAGTCAGAAAGTAAAAAGGGGTGGGGATTTTTAAGTAATCAAAATCTGATGAGCAGAGAACAAAACAGTGCGTGTTTAAACAAATGCATTTTAAGAGACCCAGTCACTAGGGAAGGCTGGATCCTTAAACTGAACATATTTTAGAACGGAGGATATGAGTGAATGCCCTCAGTTTCTTGTCGAAATCACTCAATTCCTCCCCCTTTTCCTCCTCTTACCCCACCCTCTGCCCCAAGACTTGATTTCCTCCCTAGAGTATGAAAACCACACATGAAACCTCTCCCCTAACCACCATCCAGATCAGAAATGAATCCTCCTGGAAATCAAGGAGGCGGTTACTTTCCAGGGACATGTAAAGTTAGAACAGAGGGGAAAGCGGTGGGTGGAGAGGGGGCTGTGACAGGATGAGGAAGAGACCACCAGTTTCTGATTCAAATGTTTTCTCACTCCATTTCCTGGCCCATCTTCTATCCCAGATTCCTTTTCCATTTTAAAAGATCTACATGTATGACTAGGTAACGCATGAACTTGGTTTAAGGGGGAAAACAAAAATGCAAAAGAATATGCCATGGAAATTAAGTCTCATTCTCACTGTTGTCATGAAGCCACCTACTTCCTCCCCAGAGAGAGCCACTGTTACTCGTTCCTTGTGTACCATTCCAGGAAGAACTCACATCCCTGTGCGTGAGCACTTGCTGGTGTCATCTTTTTAAATCACACGAACAGGAACATACTCTATACACTGTTTAGAACTTTGTTTCTTCACTTAACAATATGTATTTGAGACCATTTCAAGTCAGTGTACAAAGAGGTTTTCTTATTTTTTCGTGGCTTATCATATTACATTGTGTGGATTTGCCATAATTGAGTTAACCACTCCCCTCCTAATTGACTCTTAGGCTGTTTTCACTCTTTCGCTGTTTTAAGTAATGCTGCAGTGAGTGACACATGTGGGAGTGTACCAGTAAGATATATTCCTAGAAGGGGAATTACTAATCAAAGCTATAATTTTTTTTTAATCTAATAGATATTGTCAATAGCTCTTTACAGAGTTTCTAACAATTTACACACCTGTGGACATTAAATGAGAATTCCTAGTATCCATGCCCTCACCAATGAAAAGATATTATCAAATATTGTTCTCTTTGTAATCTGACAATTAAAAATGTGATCTCACAATTGATTTACATTTCTCTTATTAGGCGTATTTCCTTATGTTTAACTGCTAGTTGTGTTTCCTTTTCTGTGAATTGTCTATGCATGAATGTCCATTTATCAGTGAGTTAAGGGTTCTGAATATAGTAGCAAAATGTCCTCTTTGCAATATATTGCAAAATATATTACAAAAGGTAATGCATTGAAAATATTTTTATACAGTTTGCTATTTACATTTTTATTTTGTTTAAAGGTTTAAAATTATTTTTCAGGCTGAGTCAAATTTAGTGTTTTTGTTTTGTTTTGTTTTGTTTTGTGTATGGCTTCTAATTTCTTGTATCCTATTTAGAAAGATCTTCCTGACTTAAAAAAAAAACTTTTTTTCTGGATTTTTAAGGTTCTCTTTTTTACATTTAAATCTTTACTCCTTAATTTTAATGTAAGGAATGCAGTTATACATCAAACTATTATTCTTATTCCAACATCATGTTTTCTCCAGCGATTTGAAATGCCACTTTTATATTCATGTATGTTTGGGTTTACTTCTTGACTTTCTATTTTGCTCTTTGATCTGCACCAGGCTTTTAATCAGTGTAGCTTCATTTCTATTTAACTTTCATAATCAATCCTGGGTTTATTTTCTCCAAGTGTTGCTCTAAAGCTTTGCCCATCAATAATCTTAGATCCTGCGGCTGACTCTACACCCCATGCACAGGTAAAGAGACATTGGTCCAGAGAGGCCCTGAAGGGTGCAGTGCCAGAGCCAGCCTCAGCCTCCATTCATCCTATCTCTGTGCTCTCTCGTGCAAGCTCACTGCCTCCCAGTCACTTAGGCAGTAAAAGCAGAGCTTAAAGGCTAAGTTGTTCAATAACCCACAGCAAGTTTTACAGAAATGGTGGTCCAGCATAAGACAAAGTCTTTTAGAACTTTTACTGAAGAGTCGTTCATGATTCAGTTGGTGAAGAATAATTATAGTGATAAAAATTATTTTTTATTTTACTATGTGACAGGCATTATACCAAGGACTTTGCATGCGTCATTTCAGTTAATGCTCACTCCAGTTCTATGGTGTGGTTATTCTTATGGCTCCCACTCTACAGATGAGGGAACTGATTTCCCCTGCTCATTCCGCAGATACTTACCGAGCACCCATAACCAGGGAAAGGAAGGCTTGTGCAGACTCCCGAAGTGGTATCAAGGAACCAGTTGACAGGGGTAGCTGGTGAGAGCTTCTTCGTTCACTCAAGCAAATTTAACATAATGTGAAAGTTCTCTGTAAACAATCAAGTAGGGGCATGAGAGGGGAGGTGGGACATGCACCCAGCAGTGGGCGAAGGGCAGGAGGGAAGTGTTCAGTACGTTCCAATAGACCACGCCACCTTCTTGCTCACGCCCATCTTGCATCAAAGGAGCCATCCATGTGGGGGTATCTGTATGTTTTACTGTTGTCCCTATTAAGTCATCATTCATTCAGTATCATGTACTCAACAAGGCACAATCCTTGTCTCAAGGGTTGTACATTGAGAAAGAAGAGCCTGTCCATAGGGATCACACACTGTTTTAAATGCCATCTGAGAAGAGAACTCAAAGGGCTGGGGAAATCTGGGAGCCCTGGTGAGCAAGCCCATCACCTTCCGTTTAACAGGAAGAGGCACTCGCCCAATCCCCCAATGCCAGCCAGGGAGCTCATAGTACAGTTCCTTTAGAAGAGGTTAGATGACACCTCTGGCACAGCAGTCAGCCACTGAGTAGGTTTTTCGTTTGTTTGTTTGTTTGTTTGTTTGTTTCTTTGTTTGTTTTAATAGCTGATGGCTTCAGTCAGCAGGAAGAAGTCAGAAATTATACTCCACCTATTACCGTTTCATTATTTAGTTTTTAAAGGCAAGATCCCAGGTCTCCTGGCTCCTGCCTTGCTCTCTTCCTTTAGACCCCACAGATTTCCTCCCTATCAAAAGCACAGAAATCCCGCCAGCCCCCTCAGGGCAGGGACCCAGGCAGGCTTGGGGGAGGAAAAGGTCCTCTTTTCTAGGAGTAAAGGAGGTCTTGGGTGATTTATTGAGAATGAACTTGTTGATGTGTGAAAGGAAGTCCAGCACTCATTTTCTGAACAGGTGGTCCACACGCAGTCCTCCAAATTAAGGATTCATCACTGGCCCCAGACACCATGGCACCACCTGTCACACAAGGAACCAGGTTCTTTTCCCCATAAAACCCACTGCCCCTCACCGTCTCTGTCCCTGCACTTTCCTGGAGAACTATGACTGTCTAGGAGGCACCAGGCGTCTTCTGGGCTCAAAGTCAAAATCCCTCTTTAAGAGACTGCAAACTTGAGACTTAACCTGGGGAAGACAGAGTGTGGAAACACAAGTGGAAAGAGTTACCACATTCACCAGACAATGATGGAAAGGTTTAGGAAATCATCTGTCTTGACCCCTCCACTAACCACTCCCCACCACACAGTTTGCAGAAAAGGAAACCAAGGCTGAGAAGAGAAGAGGCTGCTCAGGGTCACACAACTAGAAAGTGGAAAAGCCACCAACTAGAACCCCACACTCTCAGTTCTGCTCCCCTAGACTACCTCTCACAGTGGACTTGAGAAACAGCCTATTTTATCCATTTCTGATCCTTTCTCTGAGTGGAATAAATTATCATCTAGGTGCTTAGAGGAAATTGCCCCGAACTGGAAGTCAGGAGACTCACCCCATGTGACATCTATGTCTCTGGGCCTTGGCTTCCTTATCATAAAGGAGGGAAGGTGAGAGGGGACCATGAGAGTCCTGAAGTCTCTTCCTGTTCAAACCTTTCATGATTCTGTTAACCTAGGATGGCTTACACCTCACAGTGATTGTCTTGCGAAGGGGAGGGGAAGGGCACCCAGCAGAGGGATCTACAGGGCCTCGTTTATAATTGATTCTCTGCTGTTTGTCCATTCTTTCACAGCCCAGCTTCCAAGAGGAATGCAAGTTCAGAGAAACCCTCCTGCCTAACAATTACAATGCCTATGAGTCAGACCTGTACCGAGGGACCTACATCGCACTGAGCAAATACGGACGTGTAAAGCGGGGCAGCAAGGTGTCCCCAATCATGACCGTCACTCATTTCCTTCCCAGGATATAAGAAGCCTGAAATAAGGCTAACAGGTTGAAAGCGACATCTTTTCTGTTGGAATTTTGCGCAGGCGAACAATTTCCCATACACCCCACGACTCCTAAGTCCGGTTTCTCTTGTGCTTGAGGAGACCTCAGTTGGTTCGCTTGGCCACCAGACCCCATGCCAGGTAACGCTCCCAAGTGAGGGGTCGCAGCTGGCATTCTAGAATGGCAATGGAGCCCATGCTCTGACCACACCTGAGGAAAGAAGGTACAGATGACACTTGTAGAATGTGACCTTGTGCACAGGAAAAAAACTGGGGTGGAAGTATGTGTGTGTTGGTGTATATCCATACATCTTTGTATATATTGTCAGAGCAAAGGCATTTCAGAGCATCAGGTTTCTTTCTTCCAGGATCATAGCTGCAGGCATCTGCCTCCAAGAATGTCCCTTGTCAAACCAGAAGGATTGATGAGTACTCCCATTCTGCCTCTTTCCAATCGTCTTTCCATTCAGATGCCACTGACAGCACGGGTTGCACGGGTGGCAGCAGCAGCTGTCCTCTAAGTACAGAGAGAGCAGGGCCTGCAAACCAGAAAAACAGCGAGCAGGCACTCCAACCTGCCTGTGAGGACGCTGGGGACACCAGGTGCGTTGTCAGGGCAGCTGGGGGGAAGGGGCAAAGCGGTGTCTTGGGCATTTTGGGAAGGCCTGCTGAAAGCAGCGGAAGGGACTGTTCTATGGAGAGCTGTTCTGCTTGGAGGATTTGGTGCTGTGTGTGGCTCCAAGAACAAGTGGGGCCGGGCTGCCTGCCCATAACTTTTCCTCACTGTGAACCGGGTCTTATTTTAACCTCAGATGACAAGGATCCTAATAATGGCAACCTCTTTGGCGAGGGGTGAGGGGTGCAAAATAGGGCATGAAGAAAGTAGAGAGGCTTTGGACTCCAGATGATAATTCTTCTCCAGCTACATCCAGGAAACTCACCCAAGTTCTCATCTGATACTCGCACTTCCTTCTTGGTTGTCCTCGTCTCACATATACACTGGTGCCTGGATGCAGGAGAATGGGCACCATGACGTCCGGAGTTCCACCCCCCCGACCCCCTACAGTAAGAGAAGAGTGATAATCCTGTGAAATCGAGCAGCCAAGCTGAAGCAGCTCCTTGCTGTACTATGTCTTCTTGCCTCCTGTCCTTTGAGAGTATTTAAATCAGAGGTTCCCCAAGTGACTATAAATGTTGTCTGCCTGAGCCTTCAGATTCCTGAACCATTGGAACGTTCCTAAATCTGAAACCAGAGAGAGCCGTATCAGAGTGCAAATATTTTCGGCATACGTGAACCATCAAGTTACAAAATGACCTGACACCCTCTGCTACTCTCAGGGGCCCCTGCCTGCAAGACAACCCCTCATCTGCTGCAAATGCCTTCATCTTTGGCATACCTCTCTATATGCAGATGCGCCCATCTATAGATAGGTCTGATCTGAATGACTGTGAGCTGAAGATGGAGGTTGGCAATCCAAGGGAGAGGCACCATACTGGCCACCTTCTCTGCCCAGCAAATATCAGGGAGGACATATGCTGGGTGAGCAGGAAAAGGCCACACCAAGATGAGCAAAGACTGAACAGGCGGTAAGAGCGAGAGTGGACATGGCCAAGCCTTAGGTAGAAAATGGAAGGAACTGAGGTCCTGGTTCAAGTAGAAAGGAGAGAAAACTGGTCCATCTTGACTGTTTGGAATATTCGAAGTGCAGGCCTGCTTGGAGGCAGGGGACAAAGCTGATTGTTTTTCAGGAGATCTTGTACAGAGTAATCTGTCTCTATAACAGCATCATCAGAAACTAACGCTCTCAGAGCCTGAAGTGTGTATCAGTTCCCGATAGAACATGGTGGGAGTGTAGGAAGGCTGGGTGAACAGATAGACTGCGATCTGGAGAGGAGAAAAAAAGTTTTAGGTCCAAAGCATGAGCTCCTTTCTGCCTAGATCATTGAGCTAACTTGGTATGAGAAAGGCCTCAAACTTCAGGACCTTTCCTGCATCTCTCTAGTGGTTCATAAAACTCCTGACAAGGATTTTCCCCAAATGTCCGCTCCCATTTTTTACATTGGGAGTAAGAAGGAGAAGCTATGAAATGCCTACAATCAGCAGGCTTGATATTCAATTACTGCATAGCAGCACCAGCGCACTGATTGTCAATGACTAGAATCAGTTACAAGCAGCTGTGCATCTGTTCTAACTGGTCCCAGGACTATGCTGTGCTAGCTGTGTAGTATTTTGAATATCACCTCTGGATGTAGGGATGCATCTTTGACTCTTTGAAATCCTTCGCATTCAAAGGAATTCTCCCGAGGGCTTTCTCTTTGACCTATAGGTGGCTTAGGCTTAAGAAAAATCAATCCCCATCCACAGAAGTGGGTGAAGGGGCAGGAAGAGAGTAAGATCAGCAAAGGGCTTTTCAGTCCCTTCTCTCCTGCCACTGTGTCTGTGCACTGGTGTGCAGAGTCATTGCCTATACCATCATCATGTGCCAAATCCTGAACTCACCTGTCAGCCCCACTGGATCCAAAAGGCTTCAGAAGGTGTTGCATAGGCAGGGAACAAGAGCAAACTCCACCTTCCTGCTGAGGCTGTACCGAGAATGACTTGGGTCCTCCCTCTCCCAAATCCTGAGTTATGCCCCTAGTTTAGAGAGATTTGTAGCTAATTAGTCACTCTTCTATCCTGTACCTTCTCTGGCAGCTCCATGCAAACCTGAGGTTCCAGGAGCCCTGAGGGAAATGATAGAGAGCAACATACTACACCCCTCTGAAGACAGACTTCTTAGCTGGGAAGAGGTTAGCTTAGAAACAATGGGAGAGCCCCAGGTCCATACGAAATCTGCACCCTTCTCAGGGTAACAGATGGACTTCAAAGGAAACCAGAAAACTCCAACTGTCTTGTTCAAGCTGTTGATTATGTTTGTTTCATCATTTGCTGCCTTCTGATACCCTTTCCCTTCCCACTTCCCATACATTTAGAACCTCCTTTGGAAAGCAGCATATAATTTTGTAATTAATACCCTATCATTATCCTTCACAGCCTTCCCCTTCTGCCACCACATCTCATAACACTTCCAACACACACACACACACACACACTCCAAGCCCCTGGTCAGGGCCATTCTATGGCTTAAGAATGAGAATATTTTCTCTTGTCATCTGATCCAGACTACAGACCTCTCCCTTTTAGACATGTAGATTTCTCCCCAGGCCAACAACTCAGGCTTGAAATTCTCTCCCGACCCCAGTCCTGTTCTAGGCAGTTTGGAATTCTCTTGCTCATGCTGGCTCTTGGCCCCTGCCTTATCCTAGGCCTAGATCCTTTAAGTTCTCATGTGTACAAGTCCTGAGGAAGAAAGAAGTACAAAAGTCCACAAGCTAGAGTTTTCCTGCCTCCCAGTGTGGGACATCCACTACCAATGCCACAGTCGCTGGTGCAAACTTATCTAACTTATCTGCCATACGCAGTCACTGGTCTCTAAAACACCAGGATATCCTCTCTGCCCTCGATCCCCTTTTGTCCTTTTTCATGTAGAAACACACTAGAAAACTCCTACATCTTTCTATCCCAATGCCTTTCCCCCTTAGGCTCTGGGTCCTTTGTCACTAAGGAGATACTTTCTGCCACTTGGCACTCTGTGCCTATAGAGTAGGTCTCTAACATCTGACTCTTCTCCTCCCAGCAAGGAAAGGCCGCTTATTCTGCTACTCCCAGGAAAACCCCAAAGGTAGAAACATCTGGGACAAGACCAGAGAATAGACAGAAATACTCCAGGCTGCACTTGCACCTGAGTTGGGGGTTCTTCCTAGAAGTTCACTCGAAACAGACCCCGAATCTAGTCCAACACAGAATCATGTTTGTATACCTCATGAACTACTGAAATTCCAGCATTCAGACAGCTGTTCCTCCACATGGTTTTCCCTTTCTATAAATCATAAGTACCTCAGGTTGGGTCCCAGTACAGAGCTGTCCTCAAGCTTGGGTCTAGTGAGTAGGAACTCAGAATTTGTTCAATCACGTGCTTGTAAAATGTGATGCTTCTATTTTTTTAATATGTATGTGCTATGCACAAACCATATCACGTTCCAGCAAAAAGTAAAAGGTCTTTTTATACGTTCCTCAAAACTGTTTGACTCCATCCCTCCTATTAAAACTGACAACAAATCTCTGGATTGTGGTTGATTTTCATCTTAATTCTTTTCTACCTCTCAAGGAGGCAGCGAAGGGAAACAGAAAGTATGGATTCATGGTGCTGTGGATTATTAAGGCAGGAAGAAGTCATGTGGGCCACTCAGTTTAACCACCATGTTTTGTAAATGGAGAATTTGGCCCAGAAAAGGAAGGAAGTACTAAAGACTGTGGACCACAGTGAGGCAGCCACCTTCTTCCTCTTTTGCCTTGGTTAAAGCCAGATACCCACTTTTCTGTGACCAACACATTCACTCATTCACTTATTCACTCATCAAGAAATCTCTATTGAGCACCCGGCTTCTGTGCTACATTGGGCTAGGTTTGGAGGATATGTGAGTGAACGAGGTAAGCAGTCCCCATCTTCTCACAAACATGCATTACAGAAAAGTCACCCAGGAGTAGGTTAAAGTGTGGATTCCCCAGCCTCACTCGCAGAAGTTCTGATGCAGAGGCCTAGTGGCGCTCAGGAATCTAGCTTTGTCACATGTGCCCTGGGCGATGCTGATCCTAAAAAGCCCTGGTCTAGCACAATGACTGAAATTGTAGAACATGTGAGCTAAGGGAGACTCTATGCGTTATAAAAACTCTTTTATAGGTTAAAAGAAGAATAGGAAGACCAGGGAGTTTCAGTCTCTCACCCAAGACCACATAGCCAGACCAGAACCCATGACTGCTGGGTTTACTCTCTCATGTCACACTTCCTCACCCCACACCTCCCCATCACTAGACCTGCACCCTCACCCCACATTCCTCTTCTACTTCCTCATGTCGTCTCAGGAGAGATTAAAATGTGCCTTCAATTGAGCAACATGGGTTCTGAATAAATCTATGTGCTCTCGGAAGAGCTGCCTGCGCTTCTGCACCTCATTCCTGTATTTATTCGCCCCATTAATATTTCTAAGAGCCTATGTGCCAGAAACCATTCTGTGACAAATTATATATGGGCTTATGTACTGTCAAGGAAGACAGACATGAGACAAATAGTCACAGCAAAGTATGAGTGGCATGAAAGAGGAAGTCCAGGTGTCCTATGGGGGCACAGAGCAGGGTCCCAGCCTCATCTGGGTGGATAAGGGAATGCATTCCAGAGAAAGTTAAACTGAAAGGGGTCAGCCAGATGTAGGGTAGGTGGGTGGGGGCCTGCAGGCAGGGGAAGAGGAGTGTTCTGGAGGAGAGAAGGCACAGGAGGTGTTTGAAGGGGCAGGTGGGGGCCAAGGAGGAGAACATGGCACCTTGGAACATCCTAACGAGGCTCAGTATTGCAGGTACTCAGAGTGAGAGAGAGTCAGGCAAGATGGGGCTTGGGACAGGCAGTTAGGAACAGTATCATGGAGCATCTGGTATGTATGGTAAGGGGCTTCAATATTTAAAAAATTTTCATATTATATAATTCACCCTTTTCTAATATACAGTTCAATGATTTTTAACTAAAACTGCCAAATTGTGCAACCATCACCATAAATCAGTTTTAGAGCATTTTCATTACTCCAGTAAGATCCTTCATGCATATTTGCTCTTACTTCCCACCTCCCCACTTCCACCCCAGACAGCCATTAATCTACTTTCTGTCTCCATAGTTTTGCCTTTTCTGGGTATTTTATGCAAAGGAATTATACAATATCTGGTTTCTAGTGTTTGGCTTCTTTCATTGAAGGAGCTTGAAGTTTAATCTTAAAACAATGAGAGGTCCTTGCTGAGTTTAAGAAGTACTAGGGCCAGACAAGTGTTCTAGAGAGACCACTGAAACTGTCTTGTGCAAAATGACTTGGAGGAGGCAAGCCCTGTGCAGAGGGAACACTTTCAAGGAGTTCAAGGCTAAAGGAGACAGCAGCTGGAAAGAAGGCTTGTCATTTCACACAACAGTCTGGGCCCCAGAAGGCTCTCTGTAGGCTGAACCTCATTCTTCTAAAATGCAGGAACTGGCCTCTACCATTTTCCAAGGTGAATCTCCAGAGATTTCATGTTCTCTCTCTCTCTGACTGCTCACATCCTCAGATGGACCAACTAAGAAGCTGCTCTGCTGGTATCTGTGTCTGTCATCAGAGCCCTGAGACCCCACACGATGGCTTATAAACACGGGCTTAACCAGGATGGCTACTTTCCCTCAGTTCCTCTGGCTTTTGGAAAAGCCAAAATGTCAGGGAAACAAGCTAATAACAGGGGTTGAACTTCTTTTATTGCAAAACAATATTCCGAGGGTATTCTGGAATCTGTCTACATTCAATCAAAACTTCCATACCATATTCTCCTACAGTCTCATACAACAGAAAATGATGCTCAGTGTGAAAACTTCAAGACCTATGAAAAATCGACAAATGTGTCCATTAAGTAACAAATGTGTATTTTTTTAAAAAGACTTCAACACAAAACTCTGGACACTCCTCAAAACAATATGCAATGCTCAGTTAAAAAAAAAAAAATCGGTCAATCAAAATATTCCATTCCTGAGCATTCCTCCTGGAGTCACCCAGAAAAAGAAAAGGCAGGCTGTTGACAATGGCCATTTGGGAGGCTGAAGGGTCACTCTTCTGGTCAGTCACAGTGTTTATTATATATCAATGATGAATCACTTATTTTTATGAGGAACACAAGAGCCGTCCCACCTGGTTTTAGTGGGACACTTTCTATCTGCCAGGCCATATTACGTCCCCACGAGGCAAGGCTACTTACAGTTTCAAAGAACCACAGGGGACTGCCTCTCTTTCCCTCTTGGAGAAGTGCACAGAGCGCTTTTCTCAGTCGGCTCAGGCTGCCTTCACAAGATACCACAGACTGGGGGCTTAAACGGCATTTAATTTTACACAGTTCTAGAAGCTGGTTGTCCAAGATCAAGGTCCAGCAGGGTCAGTTTTAGGTGAGGCCTCTCTTTCTGGCTTGTAGACAGCTTTCTTCTCATTGCGTCCTCACATGGCCTTTACTCTGTGTGCGAATATGGGGAGAGAGATCTCTGATATCTCTTTCATTTATTACAAGGACACCAGTCCTATAGGATTAAGTTCTTTCCCTTATGACCTCATTTAACCTTAATTACCTCCCTAAAGGCTCTCTCTTCAAACATAGTCATATTGGGAATTAGGGCTCCGACATAGGAATTTGGGGAGGACACAAACATTCAGTCCTCAGAGGGCCCCACTGCCATCTGTGGAAGGCTGACCTCAGACCTGATGTCATTCTAACAACATTCCAAGAGGAAAATCATCAGTCGACCCATTTACCAGACTTCTAAAGAATCTGCTGTAATCATAAGTAGCTCTAATTTGGAGACTTTATTCTTTGGAGTGGGTAAAAAAAAGTAGTTACCTCTAAGGTAATGGTTCTCAACTAGGGTTGATTTTGACACGTAGAGGACACTTGACATTATCTGAACGCATTTTTGATTGTCACAACTGAAGTTGAGGAGTGTGTACTGCTAGCATCTGATGAGTAGTGGCCAAGGATGCTGCTAAACATCCTACAATTGTGCAGAATAGCCTCCTACCACAAAGAATGATCCAGTTCCAAATATCAATAGTGCCAAAGTTAAGAAGCCCTGCTCCAAAATAATACACCCTCTTATCTGTCCTGAAATTTTTAAATTAACCCTTATTGAAAATCCAGATTACAGAGTAAATGCTGGAAGAGATGCTTCAAAAAAAAAAAAAGCCTGGAAGAGAAGCTTCAGATGCCATTATCAACCCTTACACCTAGATCCTGATCCCCAGGAAGTTCCTGTGAGAATGTGATCAGAGTAATGGGTTATCAAGAACTGTCCAGAAAAAGAGTTGGCAGATGGACACTGAAGAACTTTAGACCTGGGTGTCAGGGTAAGAGTTACTGGGTCAACGGAGCAGCATGGGGACAGGTGACTAGGATCGAAGGGAAATGACGTGAAGAAACTCAATGGTCACTTACTCCTCTTTCTCGCCATCATCTTTCAGCTTCTCACACCTAGATCAGGGCTCCACCTTCAGCTCCTGTATCGCCCCTTCACAGCCAAGCACGACTTCTCTTCAAAACTTTAGCTTTAAATTATTTTTACTCATAAAATTTTAGTGTCTTCATTGCTTTTTCAAAGAATACTGTTTATTTTAATTTTTGAAAGATTATAAAAGTGAAACCTGTTCATGGTAGAACATTTAGAAAATCCAGGAGATGAACAAATCATCTCACCACTCATAATCTCACCACCCAAATACCACTGCTGTTAAGATTTTATCGTATCTCCCTTCGGTCTTTCATGTATAAAACTAAGTACGTGGAACAAGCACAGCTGATGGGATGCTACTGCAAAGCAATTTTATTTTTGTTGCTCCCTGCCCCCTTACACTGGTTCCATGGAGCGGGTGTCCCTGGAGGAAAACTCAGGCACTCCAAGTCTTTTTTGGCCACCCTTAGCTAATATAAAGCCATATGGTCATTTAAGGTCGCAAAACACAGCCACGATTCAGAAATCACAACACCAGGCAACACAGAGTAATTAGCACTTTGATCTTCAAAGGTAAGAATTCTTTCCCCTCAGGCCTGGAGCAGGTGGGGCATTATGGCATGGTCAGTTTCTTCCCTCTCCCTGACTTGCTAGCTGTTGCTTCACACCCTTTCAGGATGCAGAAAGGGAGCGAGGAAGAACAGTAAGGTGAGCAGCAAAGTTCTCACCTGATTGGCCCTGTTTTGAATTGTACCTTCTGAGCCTGGTAAATGATTAAGGCCAACTCTTCTTGCTCTTGCTCACATTCTCTCAACCCTTTTCTTTTTCTCTTATTAGGGGCTTCTTTAGATTTTTCAGTGACCTTCCGTCTCTGGAGAACTCTTGCTTTTAACATCCAGGGTGTGGTGAGTTCACCTTTTCTGGGAAAAGGAGGACTTTTGCCTACTCCTTTCCCAGCTCCTTAGAAAGCCAGCAGTCTACCTGCAGCTTTTCTGCCACATGCCATAACCTCTCTAGGCGGGTATATTGGACAGTCTAAGTCACCCCCTTTCTCATGTGTGGCCCACACCTGGTCCCTGGGAAACATGCAGACAATCCTGGGCCCTACAAACTCTAGGAGTGAAGATTAACCCCAGAACAGCAGCAACCCGCCCTTCACTCTTATCACTAAAGCAGCACTGAACCCTGATCTCTCAAAATCTGTATGGCTCTTCTATTCATTTGTAATTGGAAAACCCCAGAAAAACAACAACAACAGCAACAACAAATCAATGAAAAACAGATAACCCATAATTCTCGATGAAAACATTTTAAATCCATAGATAACAATTAAGAGTGGGCCCGAAGAATTGCTTGAAATTTGGAGTAGAATAATAGAAAGTAGCATTAATTGTATTTTTAGCTCTCTTTACAAATCTGTATATTTTCCTTAATAGAATGTGTTAACATGGATCTTGATTCGTTAATAAAATTATGTTTGGGAAACTAAAGAAGTAAATATTTTCTTGAACAATAAATATGTAACAAAAAAACTATTTCTTCATACTTTCCAAATTTTTTAAAAAGTCTGAAAGTTAAAACTTCCAAAAAATTGTTCTCTTTCTAACTTTCTTCCAATTTTTCTCCCACACTTAACATTGTTGTTTACTTTTTTTGTCTAAGCACATTTCAGTTATTTTATGCCTTGGTTCCTTTATCGCTCAGGGCCCCTTTACACAGAACACTTGTCTCCCAGAAGGAAGTCAGAGTAATCCATTATCAGACCCTTTGAGACTGCCCTCTTGTGGTTACTTCCTTAATAGTGATGATTTCATCACTAGATTTCATCCCTAGATGTTCAGGAAAGATCCACTTAATGCTAATTGTGAGTTGGGACTTGGATCCTGAATCCACAAATGAATAGACCACAGTCCTTGCCTAGAAAGAGCTCACAGTCCTGAGTAGAGGACAGTCACCTGCCCAGCTAATGCTGCTTTGAATCAGAATACATTTGAACTTGCAGAGGAAAAAATGACTTACTGCATGGATGGGATGGGAATACTCATGAAGAAAATGACACTAGGTCTGGAATTGCAAGGATGAAAGTAACATGGAGAAGAGGAGGGATATTCTAAGCTGGAAAGGGTATGAGCACAGGCCTGGTCAAGATATGAAAGCACAAGTGAAGTTCAACTTAGTGTGGGGGTTCAGAGTATAGGCTTGGGTGGCAGACAGCGGGGAGGAGGTCAAGAAGTCATGGATAGGCCATTCAAGAGCTGCATCGTCTTAGGTGAGTTATTTAAGCTTCAGTTTTCTCTTCCATAAAAATGAAGATAAGGGGTGGCTCCATAGTGTAGTGGTTAGCACGTCTGCTTTACATGCAGATGGTCCTGGGTTCGCGCCCCAGGTGGAGCCACGGACCATACCCCAGGTGCGCCAGGCTCCCTGAGTACGCCGGGGGCACCAGGCTCCAGGTGAGCCAGGCCCTGGGGACGCCAGGCCCCAGGTGCATGTAGGAGGAGATATTCCGCCTTCAGAGATCCAGTTCTTAAGGGGAGATGGCAACATCCATAGGTCAGGGTGGAAGTGGGATGGGGGGAAGTAAAGAGGAGGGGAAAAGTGAGAATAAAATAGTGCCTATCTCATAGAGTCCTTGTGACGATTAAATGGAAAAATATACATAAAGTGCTTTGTGTAGTACTTGGCCTACATAAGTGTTCAATAAATGTTAGTTGCTAAAGGCAAGTAGTTGCAGGTGTTTTAGAGTGTGGGTGGCATAGCTGGGTGGAGGGAAATGTAAGTTGTATCAGATCTTGAACACCAAGCTATGGAGCTCAAAGTTTCTTATAGACAGTGGTAAACCACAGCAGGCTTTTGCAAGGGAAGTGGTGTGATGAAATCCTATTTTAAGAGGAGAATTCTGTGAAGAGGAAAAAATGATTAGAAGCAAAGAAGCTACTAATTCATTTATTAAACAAATATCTATTTAAAACCTACGAGCTTTAAATAACCATAGTAGTGCTTGTGAAGACCAGTGAACTGAAGAGATGGTGGGCTCCCGCCTACTGGGGGCTTTCATTCCAATGGAGGCTAGACAGTTCATTAAGTCACCACTCAACAATACAACATTATTACACGTCATGGGGAGGGCTGGCAAGGAAGCAAACTCAGGGCTAAAATGGAGAATAATGGTGGGTCAGTGAGTCACCTAAGCTCTCTGTTCTTCGGTTTCTTCATCTCTTAAATGCTGCTTATAACCCTGTCCTGCCTACCACACAGAATCAGTGTGTAAATTCAAATGAGATGACATGCTAGAAAGCATTATATGAAGTGTAATCACCGTAGAAGTAAGAATGACGTGCTAGTTCTTTCTTTGCTCATGCTGGGCTCTTGGGGAGATCTCTGAGGCCTTTGCCCTCAGGTTCCCTGGCAGTTGATTCAGCTGGTCCTTCCTTAGCCATTCCACACAACAAGACAGATATAGTTCTTTTTTCTTTTGTCCTTGCTCCCACTTCTTAGAATCATATAGAAAGAAAGACAAAGGGAGGAAAAGGAAAAGAAATGAAGGAAGGGAAGGAAGAAATATTTCTGTAAGTGCCAAGCACCTTTACAACTGTTATGACCATGGTAATCAATGGAAACTTTCTGGCAATTGGGCAGGGTATTTTGTTGGCACAATAATTGGGTATGCTGCTGGCATTAGTGGGCAGAGGCCACAGATTTGAGATGTCTGCAACATGTGGGACAGTCCTCCACAATGGCAAAGTGTCCTACACTTTACTTTAAAATGTCACATGGTTTTCAACTTTTTCCATTTGGCTTATTTTGCTTAGCATGATTATCTCAAGGTCCATCCATGTTGTCACAAATGGCAGTATTTAATCTCTTCTTATGGTTGAGTAATATTCCATTGTATATATGTACCACAGCTTCTTTATTCAATCATCTATCATAGGACACTTTGGTTGTTTCCATGTCCTGGCCACTGTGAATAATGCTGCTATGAACATCAGTGTACAAATATCTTTTCGGATATGGGTTTTCAAGTCTTTGGGGTAAATATCCAGTAGTGAACAGGATAAACAGAGACCCATGGACATGGACAATAGATTAGTGGTTACCAGAGGTGGGGGGAGGGGGAAGGAGGGAGGCAGATGGAGTAAAAGGGGTCAAATATGTGGTGACAGAAAGAAATCTAACTATAAGAGGAGAACACACAATGCAATATATATATATGCCTTACTGTTAAATTGTACACCTGAAACTTAGCAGATTTCATTAATCAATGTCAGCAAAAAAAATAAAAAATAAAAAAATAAAATAAAATAAAATAAAATTGGAAAGGTAACTAAAAATAATAATAAAATAAAATGTAAGTGAAACGCCTTTTTATAACCCGAGTCTAGAATCAAACTGTTTTACTTATGCAAAAAGTGTTTTTCCCATGAGTTTAATACACACTGAATTTTTCAACTAGGATGTAAGTCCAGGGAAGACTGCACTTTTTTTGTTTGGAATTTTTCAAAAGCAGTTTGCCATTTTGGAAAATCGTCTCATGACCATGCTGCCCGTGGTACCAACCCGTTAGCACTCTGCATTTGTAGCTTCCACATTCACAGTGGTGTTCTCTCTGTCTCTGTCTCTCTGTCTCTCTATCTCTGTCTCTCTCTCTCTCTATATATATATATATAAATATATATATATATTTATATATATATATATATACACATATATATACAGACACACAGATATATTATTTAACTCATGTCAAATGCCAAAAAGGCAAATAATTTTTATTTATTAAGAAAGAATTTTAGGCACATAATTTTTAGTTGAACATTTTCTTGCTGCTCTTAAATCCAAATTTATCCATTATGACTAGGTACAAGCACCTGAATACTTCATAAGTCTGTTAATGGAGCTGTGCTTGAGCATATAATTATTGAACTATAGAGTATTTTATTTTCCTTTTATTTCTCCTATTACATTGATTTTTTTTCATGCCGGTTGTAAGTTATATTAACTATGAATTTCACTTTAAGATCGTAAAGGCGGTGTTATAAAATATTTGTTGTTATATGTGCTGTTTTGCGTGATGGGCTAGAGAACCATTCTGTGAGCTCATTTAACTAGAGAAGGTGAAGCTACAGTTCCAGATCCCCTGGTGAGCCATTGCTATGGCAGATGCCTCTCTGGTCTATAGCTCATGCCTCTCTGGTCTTGAGGCTTCCATGTAAGGTCTGTCTGAGCAATAACTCTGTCTGGTCTGAATTTAGCAAAGCCTGGGTACCTTATAGGAAGGACCAGGGAGGATGTCCTAATGGTTGCTCATAAAAATTCATACTCTGTATCCAAAACCCCATATTAATCCATTATGCTCCTAGGTTGTGACTGGGAGCAGGGGAAGCCCCCAAATTTCAAAAAAATGAACAATCTTCTCCTGATGGCCCCTCTTGGAGGCAATGCATAGGGCTTTCAAAGCCAGTGACCTGAGCTGAGTTGCCAGGACTAAATTTAAGTCCCCCAGGGACCGTCCCCCATCTGGATCCTTCTGGTGATCTGTCCGTGACTTCTGGAGTCCTGATTAGCTAGAAGTTGCTGTATTTATAGAGCACCCTTCTGAGAAAAACTCCAGGCTCTTTTGGGATATTAGCTCACTGGGGCAGGCATGGAAGGAGGAGAGGGAGCAGGATGCCGGTGTTTTCCTCTCCCTTTAAGGCAGAGGAATGGCCCCACATTGGAGACTGAGAGACTTGGGCTTCCTGAGCCTCTGTCCAGTGTGACCTTCACTGAGTCATGTAAACCTCCCTCGCTGGCTGGCCCCTGCAGCCTGGATGTTGAGTGTCATCTATATTTTCCATGTCTGGAACAACCCAAATGTGAGCAGGCTGCATCCCTCTGGAGCTCTTTTAAGGACATGGCAGGATCTTGGACTAAGTTCTTTTTTTTCTTTTTTTTTTTTAGTTGCGCTAAACTATACAAAACGTAAATTTTACCACCTTAACCATTTTTAAGTGTATAGTTCAGTGGCATTTAACACATTGACATTATTGTGCCATCATCACCACCATCCATCTCCAGAACTTTTTCATCATCCCAAACTGCAGCTCATTTTAACTGGATATCCTGTATTACCTGTTAACGCCAGCTCCCCATTCCTCCCACCCTCAGCCCCTGGTAACCACCATTCCACTTTCTGTCTCCGTGCATATGACAGCTCTAGGTATCTCATACAGTGGCATCACACATTATTTTTCTTTTGTGTCTGACCTATTTCACTGAGCATAATATTGTCAAGGTTCTCCCACGTGGTAGCCTCAAACTGAATTCTTAAACCTCTCTCTCCTCCTTACAAACTTTCTCTTCTCCCCAGCTTACCCCTTCCATCCAGGACATACAGGAGATTGGTTCCTGGACCCCCAAAGACACCAAAACCTTGGATGTTCAAGTCCCTTATATAAAAGGGCATAATATTTGCAAATAACCTACACACAGCTTCTCATTTACTTGATTCTCTAGATTACTTAAAACGCCTACTGCTGTGTAAATGCTATGTAAATAATTGTTATACTGTATTGTTTAGGGAATTAAGGAAAAAATGCGTACATGTTCAGTACAGACACAGTCATCATAGGCCTAGCTGCATAATATATGTCGGCACAATGTGACATTTTTTTTTAATAATTTCAATCCGCGGTTGGTTGAATCTGTGAAAGCAGAACCTGCAGACACAGAGGGTCGATTGTGTATCATCCTCTTACACATGTTCACTGCAGGAGAGGATGTGGACTTAGTCTGACAATGCATCTCAAATTTCATAAAGTTTATTTTCAGATCCCTGGTCTCTTCTATTGTGAACCTTTCATACTCTTAACGCAGGGTTGCCAGATTTAGCAAATAGTAATAAAGGATGTCCAGTTAAAATTGAATTTCAGATAAACAACAAATAATCTTCTAGTATAAGTATGCCTTCATGCAATATTTATACTAAAAAATTATTCATTCTTTATCTGAAATTCTAGTTTAACTGGGCATCTTGTATTTGACTCGGCAATTCAATTCTAACACCTCTCCATACCCTTGAGAAAGCCCTACCTTCCTATACTTCCCTCACCATGTCAGTCATTTGTAACTACTACAAATGTAAGCAGTATAAATATAAGTGAAAAGAAAAGAAAATTTACACTTAGAAGATTTAATTTGAACCTTGGTTCCACATCCAGCTGGTCGAAAATCAATTGGTCTCTCCGAGCTTCATTTACCTCATTGGAAATGAAGATGATAAGGCCAACTGCACAGTGTGTATTTAAGAATCAAATGATGTATGTGAATATTCTTTACACATCTTATTTATTTCTTTGCTCTATGGAATGACAGATTCTGCTCACTCACACTTCACCCCCATTTATAAGAGTTATCTGCCTAAGTGCTTGGTGAGAGAACATATGGGCATGGAGAAAGTGAAAGCTTTTCTAGAGCCTTAGAAGTCATCATCGCTCATCAGGCAGCCCCCACTTCTTCTGTGTGCATTGTCCATAGCTGTCTCAGAAGTATTGGCAAGGAGAGGTCTCAGAGGAGAGCCCAGTGCACAACTGAAATGTTCCTGCCCCCTCCCTGTGCCCAGAATATTGGGGCCCAAAAGCTCTGCTTGTCAGTCAGACAGGACTGAGAAGTCCCCCTAACTTTTTCCTCTGCTACACTGACCATGCCTTAAGCACTCTGAACCCCAACCCTGCCAGCTCATCCAGGGCCCTGGCAGCAGGAGGAGTTTTGCCTTGTCACCTTGACACCAAGATGCTTTCTGAAGGTAGCTTTAGGGTGGGGCTCTTGACATCTCTGCTGAGCTCTGACCTATGGAAAGTAATTTGTTCCAAGCAGAAGACCCATGGAAGGGCTGGAGCTCTGGGAGGGATGCTCAGCTTCAGAGGGTGGGGACATCTCTGCGCAAGGAGTGGGTTTCTCACTGGAGCCTGCACTTGAATACTTTCCAGGAGAATGGACCCATGGCAGCTGCCTGTGGCTCTCCTGGAACACGCATTCTTGGAACGTAGTCACCATGTTGTAGAAAAGTCCAGGTTACGTGGAGAGGCCACCGTGGGTGCTCTGGCCAACCCCCAGGGTCGACCACCAGGAACGTGAGTGAGGACACCTATGGGATGTCTCCAGCTCCAGCTATTTTCTGACTTCATCCACTTGAGAGACCCCGAGCAACAACCAATTCACTGAGCCCGGTCAACCCCACAACTGTAAGTGTAATAATAAAATGATTGTGTCTTTTTTAAGCTATTAAGTTTGGGGGTAATTTGTTTGTAGCAGTAGTTATTGGAACAAGTGAGCATCTATAAATAGCCAGTCATATCAAGTCCTATGCCCAACCCAATATCTCTGCCCTTCTCTATCTTTCTTCTAAATCCTCTTGTATATTCTCTTCTTGCTAATGATAGCACCACCCACTCAGCTGGTGAAGCCAGTCATCTGTGAATCCTCTCTTTCTTTCTTTAACAATAAGAGCCGAAGTGGATAAAGCACCCACTGTGTGAGAGGATTTATGCATACATAGCCTCACTTAATTCTCATAGCATCTCTCCAAGGTGGGCACTCTGACCATTTCCCCATTGACAGATGATGGTCCTGAGGGACAGAGATGTTGAGGAACTTGCCTAAGGTCACACAAGAAAGGGGCAGAACCAGGATGCAAACTCAGAATGTTTGACTCTAAGCTGCGACCCTTGCTTACTGTGCACTACTGGTCATCAAACTTGTAAATTCACAGAGCCATTGCTATGCTTCATTACACTCCACTGTGGGTGTTCGGAATGCTGGCAATCATTGTCTAGCTTGTCTCTCAGCCTTTTCCACTGCCCGTCTGCAATGCACCTTCATGGTGCCACTAGGGTGAGACTTCTTTGGCCCACATCTCCTATGGAATAAGATCTAAACTCCCTGGCAAAATTAAACTCCCTTTGCAAGCACTTCATGGCCTAACTGTTGAAGACTTTCAACACCCACCCCCATGCACCACGCACAGTGTCACATGGAACTCACCATCGCCCAACATCCTGCTACTTCTGAGTTTACCTTTGGCACGAGCTGCTCCTCCTCCTGGAATGCCCTTTCCCACCCCATGCAATATTCATGACCCAGCTCAAATGTCACCCCCAATGGAAGCCTCCAGTCTATCTACCTTCATTCTCTGCACACTTTTCTCACACTACATCATCACTGCTTGAGTGCTTATCAGCTTCCCCCACTTGCCGGTTGCTCCTTGAGGGCAGAGATGAATGTTATTCATCTTCTTACCCCAACCCCAAATCCACCGGCTGGCACATGATAGGTGCTCACTAAAATATTTGCATTAAAAGAATAAATGAATGCATGGATATGCCTGGGAGTTTATGGAATGGGCTGGGAAAGTAGTTAGAAAGTAAGGGGCATTGATGAGTGCATAGAGTGAGCCCGTTTTGTTTGTTCTGAGAGTAAAACAATCAGTGAATGAGAGGAATGAATGGCATGTGTCACTAAGCAAGCTCTGGGGTCTGGACCGTGGGAAAGCGGGCCCCAGAGATTTCTAGTCCGGCCAGCAAAAAGACCAGTGCTTCAAGCTCCCTTCAGCCTCTGGCCGTGATGGCACTCAGGACGGGGACACTCCTCCACGGGTCCTCATTTCCTCCCCTGCTCTTACAGAGCTTATGAGTAATTGGAAAGGAAGCTGATAGGGAAAGCCTTGCAATAGCTGATGAAATGCTAGTAAATGGTTGCCTATGGCTGGCTGGCCCACAGGATAAACATCAGGCCAAATGCGTGATTCCTGTCACCTTTGGTCCCGTTCTGTGGTTTATCGTAAGCATTTCTCTTCCAGCCAACAGTTCTAGGAATCTCGGACTGGAGGAACCTACAGGAGCCAACAAATCCATATCTCTCCTCGAGACTGAGCATACCCAAAGTACTCGCTCACTTCTTAGATGTCTTCAGAACATGACCCATAGCTGCCTGTGGAGCCTGTTCTGGAAGTTTCTTAAGTAAGAGAGTTTGCCAACAAACACTGTTCTTTCCATTTGTCTCAGTCACTGCCAGGTCATATTCTGACTCTGTGCTACTCTGTGCTCAGCAACATCTGGCACCACGGGAGGACACGGAAGAGTGCAATGTACAATCCCTGCCCCAAGGAAAGGCAGGAGTGTGGGGGCCGAGGGCACAACCTCCAAGACAGACCACTCGGGCCAAATCCTGGCTTTATCACTTCCTAGCTACATTATCTTGGGCAACTGACTTCATCTCTCTCAAACTCAGTCTTACTGTCTGTAAAATGAATATAATCATTACCACCTTCCTCAGAGGGTGGGTCTATGAATTAAACTAGTAAGTACACACAAAGTGCTTAACACAATGCCTGACACAGAATAAAAGAGTCAAGCATGTCAGCTATCGTTACAACCCTTTGAGGAATTCACACGTGCACATACAAGCCATTACTAAAATAAGTGGCATAATGATGTCTTTTTATATATATTCTACACTATAACATGTGTTTACAGTTTATCTCATTCTATAAAGTAAAAGAATAAGAAATGACAAAAGACAATTATTTGCTATAGAATGAAATTTATGGAGCTGAGAGTAACCTTAGAATCAATTTAATAAAGATCCATCATTTTGCAGAGAAGAAAAATGAGATTTAAGCAATTTTTGCATACCACACATCTCACTAACAGCAAGTTTGGACTAGATTCCCCACATAATGTCCATTCCCCTACCTCATTAGTACACATACACAACCACGGCAGAGCTGAAAAGATAGAGAAATTCCACTGGGAGGAATCTGTCTGCTTGCTCTTTTCTTGGTGAGGGTAAGAACACAGGGTGAGGTGCTCTCTGAGTTGAGACAAGATAAGTCAGGCCAGAAATCTAGCAAAATCCTCAAATCAAAAGACCTATTCTACCCTCAAAGTGGAGCCATTTTTCTGCCGACCTTCATCGTGTAGAGCGAAAAAGCTTATACTCTGTTAGGAGGCTCAGATTCCAGTCCTGGCCCTGTGACTTACTGGCCATGTGACTCTGGACAATTTGTTTCACTTCTGTGGGCCTCAGTTTCTACATTTGTCTATTCAGATTTACTGAGATTTCATTTACGATAGAAACCACAACTTCCAGAAAACAAAGACTGCATTTAACCGTTTCTTTGATTTTGTAGGGTGGGAAAGTACATTTTGATGCCACCTAAAAACGATTGGTAAGGAGAACTCCTAATCAATTCTGGTTTGGGCGCTGCCCTATTCAAATTGATTTTTGCTCAAATTAACACTTAAAAAATGGTGACGATAAATGCTTGGAGAGCATGCTTGGAGAGCTCTCATCTGGGCATAAGTATTCAATCAACATGTCTAACGAATCAACAGTGAGGGCGAACTTGGTGTTTTCTTTGATCCTGTCTTTGGAATCAAAATATTTAGAATAGTTATCAAACTATTCACTCTTTCGTTAATCATAAAGCACGTGCTAAGTCTTTACACAGGTCTAGGTCTGAGCGAGGCACAATGGAGGAAAGAATAAAGTGGAGTCTAAACCCTCAAGGGTCTACAACACATGTAGGGAAGCAAGACTGTGACATGAAAAGCTGAATCTCCCTATTGACCTTGCATAACACTAGAGGACAGCACATGAGAATCACTTGTGGGTTTTTTTTGTTTTTGTTTTTGTTTTTGTTTTACCAGAATACCGATGCCTGGGTTCCACCTAAGTCATTTCTGGGTTCTAAATCCAGAATCATTTCTGAATCATTCATCTGAGGTGTAGCCATATTACAACTCTCAGGTGATACAATGTACAACTTGGGCAGAGAATGAATAATCCCAAGTAGCTCCCTCATTTTGATGATGAAAAAATTGGGGCCCAGAAGAGTTAAATAATTTGAGGTCACTTCTAACTCTAACTAACTACATGGGCACAACACTGCTTTTCAAACCTCATAAGAACTACATTTGGTTCCCATATGTGAGCCTCTGAGGCAGTGGTTGGTGCTGCCCCCAATATTTCCTATAATTATATTATAATAAGCATAGTCTTCCTCTTTGAACTCAAGGAAGTGCTGGCTCTGTTCTGCCCCTCACTACTTTCCCCTCCATTCAGCCTCAAGGCAAATGACACCCTTAATTTCCTCAAACCCTCTGCAAGTGGAAGGGAGGAAAGAATTAGCACCAGTCATAATGTTATAAATACAAATAAATTGAAGAGTCCAGCCTTTTCCATCTCAATCTATACATCAAATTCTGTCTCAAGTACCATATTTTGCAGCGAAGTGTGGTCTACCTTAGATTAGTTCAACATTTGAGGCTTTCTTAGGAATTAGTCCAGATTGTTCCCTGATTTTTATGCTCATTTGCCCTTCTTAAGATGAGCAGAATGACCAAATCTCTCAGGAAATAGTCACATGGATAGCATATACACAGAAGACAACTTATTGAACAATCAGAACTAAACCTAACATCCAGTGTTAACCAAACACCAACAAAATGACTCTTTCTTTCCCTCAGACCTTTACTAAATTGAATAAATGGGTTCTCTTCGTTGGCCTCTTGTATACAGCCTCCATCAAATTTATTTCTGTGGAAAATTTCACATCAGTGGATATGTGCTCCAAAGAGTATCTGCTAAGATTTTCCTCAAGCACTCCCAAAGTTTCATACACCTGACTTCTGAAGTTTCCACTTCTCCAGATGAGCCATATTGGCCTCTCTTTATTCGCAAGAAAATGAGGAATTCATAACGTGTTCAGCTCCACACTGTGACGACATTCAAGGCCTCTGGATATTGCCTCCCTTTCTTTCTGTCCTAATGACTCAGGCCCTTCCCGAGTTCCAAAGATTCTTGGAATCTGAACCACACTCTGGAGTACACTGCTGTCCAGTAGTGTGGGAAGAGAAATAGAAGGTTGGGGCCATGGAAGGAGAAGGTGGGCAGCAGGACCCCTGGCCTCTGCACTTTTGCGCGGTTTTGTTTCCCAGGGCAATCGCATCCGTGTCTAGACAAAAACATTTTCTGAGAAATAATGGTCATTGCTGTCCTCTTTCCTGGACCAACTTTGGCAGATATTAGCTGAAAACAAGTCTTTTCTACTCTTTACTGGAATGGTATTCTCGTTGCTGTTTCTGGAATTAGTATATTTTTTATGCCTTGCTCCTCCTTACCATAAAGAAAGGAGAGTCTCACTCACTGGGTTGCATCCATTTGTTTGATCCACTCATTCAGTAAACATTCATTAAGTGCCCTCTGTGTGCTCAGACCACTATTAGTACTACGGCATTAGAATTATTAGAAATATGCCCCCTCCTCTACCAGTGATCAGTCTCACCAGGAAGACAAGACAAGTGGGGGAGATAATAGGACCATTTCCAGAAGACAACTATAGTGCAGATTAATGTCACCATGTATAGTAACTTTCTTCAAGAAAACTGTATTCAAAATAATTTTTGTACAAAAAAATTGTATTATAGGTATACTAAGTAAACTTTCTCTTGTAAAATTTATGAGAAAGGACACTTAACCAATACTAGAGAACAGTGGTATCAAGTCCTGAAGACCTTTTCTGCCTTTAAAATGAATTATGCTTTGAGATCAGCCCAGATCTTGCCCTAAGTTTAAAAAGACTAAAAAAAAAAGTGCATACTAGGAAGGTAGAGATATGGTATGAACAAAGTCTGCAAAATACTGAAGTGTAAATTGGGTAAATATAAACTTTATTCAGCAAATCTCAAAATATTAAAATGTAAGCTCCTTTCTCAAAAGTTACAAAAGTTCTGGAAATTTTTTAAATGAATAAATGCTACCCATTTTTAACCATAAAGTGATAAAGTTATAGACCTCATTATAGCCAAAGTTAATATAGCTTGATAATATGGTTAGGATTGGAAAAAAATTTAGATAAGTAAATTAAATTAATCATTTGCAATAATGGGCATGTTTAGGGTTCCCGTGAGGCTAATAGCCAAAAGAATATGTCCTGACCTGGGTTTTATTCCTTGCTGTGAAAAGTCAGACAAGTCATTTTCCCACTCTGGGCCTCACCTGAATATGAGGGTTTGGACTGGATGATCTCCAAGTTCCTTCCTTCTCTGCCATTCTGAGAAATCATTATTTGGAGCTGCTGGAGGAAACAGGATACAGGGCTAAACGCCCATGGGTCAGATGCAACAGCATAGTTCTGGCATTCTAAAAAGAAATTTATGGTAAATTGTAATAAACATGTTTTCTGTATGCTTGTTCATGATTACTTTTACATATACAGTAGTCTTTCCTTATCAGAGGGGGTTACTTAGGTTTTAAGACCCCGGTGGATGCCTGAAAGCACAGATAGTACCGATCCCTATGTATACTATGTTTTTTCTATACATACATACCTATGATAAAGTTTAATTTATAAATTAGGCACAATAAAAGATTAACAATAATAACTCATAATAAAATAGGACAATTATAGTAACTACACTATAATAAAAGTGCTGTGAATGTGGTCTCTCTCCCTGTCTCTCAGAATAGCTTCCTATACTGTTCTCATCCTTCTTCTTGGGGCAATATGAGATGATACAAGGCCTGCGTAATGAGGTGAAGGGAGGTGAATGACTGACATAGGCATTGTGATATAGTCTTAGGCTACTATAGGGGTTACTTGAACACAAGCACTGAGATACCACGGCAGTCGATCTGATAACCTAGATGGTTATTAAGTGACTAGCAGGTGCAGAGCATACATGGTATGGAGACTCTGGGCAAAGGAATAATTCACGTCCCACGCAGGATAGAGCTGGACAGCGTGAGATTTCATCGTGCTTCTCAGAACGGCACACGATTTAAAATTTATGAATTGTTTATTTCTGGAATTTTTCATTTAATGTTTTCAGACCACAGTTGACTGCAGGTCCCTGAACTCGTGAAAGGTGAAACTGCAGGTAAGGGGGGACTACTGTAGAAGCACTGAGAGGTTATAGAGCTATGAGCAGGTATGGAGAGGTTAGAGGGGCTCAGGTTAATCAGGGGGTTTCTTGGAGATGAATCTTCCCTGAGTTTTGGAAGGTAGGTCAGCTGACGGAAATAGGGACCAGTGACAGGTGCCCAGCAGTTATTAAGAACACTGGCCATAGTCATGAATGCCAGCATCTCCCTGGAATAGCCAGCACACACAGCAACTTATATGATGTGATTCAAGAAATTACTGTGGACTCCCTTCTTCCAACCAAAAACATCCCTCCTGCCTACTTGCCTGAAAACTGCCCTACCTGTGGACTTTCTGTAATGAGATAAAAAATTTCATTTTTGTTTAAGAAAATCAGAATCAATGTTTTATGTTATTGTACATTAAATTTCATTTACCTTAGAAAGGGCGATATCATTTCCAGGCTCTGTAGGATCAGAAGACTTCATTTCTGTTCCCATTGTTCCCAGAGTCCTTGGTAGGCCCTCTGTACCATTGAAACTAAGATGACTAAATACAGACAAAGGTTCTAGCAGCTGGCAGCTTGGTGGAGTAAATCAACCAGGTTCTGAAGGCAGAAATAATCCAGTGAGTTCATTAAATTGTCAGTTTCCTCATCTGCAAAGCAGGAATCGTGATATCAATTTTGTAGGGTTATTGTGAGGATTCAATGTGATAATGTATGTAAAATATCTGGTACATAGAAATTAACTCATATTGTTGCCATATGTTGGGAAGTATTCACATTTTCAAAGAGGTCTGTTGGAGGTAGATCCTTGGCATGAAAAAAATGGATCTTTGATACCATCAGAGAAGGTACAAAGCTTTAGCAACTACAGGTTCAGAAATGTGGGGACTTCCTTACAGATAAAAAAAACCATGGCTCTACTTTGCCAAGACTAGGGTTTCTGTGGCAATATGATTCTCTTAAAATTTAGTAAACTTCCATCAGTTTACTGATGGTCATATCAGTAAATATCCCATGGTCAGTTCCATGGGATATTAACCACGGGTCAAAGACTTTTTCTGGATATAATCCCTGAGTCCCCTGAATGGCCTTTGTGCTCTCCCATTCCCCTGGACATAGTTTACAGACCTCTGTCCAGAGGTAATCTATATAATATTCTCAGGCAGGGGATCCTCACCACAAAGCTGATTTTGCCCACATGCTGTCCAAAGTATCAGGTGGAGAAGCTTAAAGGAAATGGTTTGAGAGAGTCCTAGCCAGTAAGGCTTTTCTGGGCCTTGGTAACTCCTTAATATAAGATTCCTGCTTGCTTCTCTGCTTTTGTATGGCATAAGCTTCTCTCTTTCTTAGAGGACTTTACTAACGGCCACAAAGATAGCCAAAACACACCTACACATCAATATCCTTAATTTTCCATCCCTTCTGCTGATACTAAGCCCTCAATGGGCATGCACTTACTGTACTTGCCCAAGGTTACACTGAAAATTGCTGGATCACTTAATTCACAGCCACAAGCAGCGTCTCCACTTTGCAGCCCTGAACAGCAGAACTCTTGATCCTCACTGCCTGCTGCCACACCTCCTCAGCTCACCCATTCCTCATTTGAGGGTGCCTCCACTTCCTCACACCAAATTCTATGGTTAATATGCCTTCTCTGGCTCCATGTTTATCTCCCACAGTGAGTGCAGGTTCTAAGACACATGCTTTGCCTCACAGGACACCAGCTTTGTTGGCCTGCCATCCTTGGCTCAGCCTTCCCACATGTGCTAGTTTCATCTTCGGGCTGGCAGGAAAACAGCCATGGCATTTCCTAATGGCACATGCAGACATGAACACATCTTTCCTACTTTTCTCTTTGGGAGCAGGAATTTTCCCGGAGTCCGCTGGCAGTTTCTCCTAATACCTCATGGGTCAAAATGTTATGTGCCTACTCCTGGACCAGTCACTGTCACTGTAAGGGCAATGGCATCACCATGTCAGTTTTTAAAGTGTGGTTTGGGGCCCCTGGGGTCCCTGATATCCTTTCAGGTGGTCCATGAGGCCAAAGCTATTTCATAACAGCATCGCCTTTTTCTCTCTCATTCACTCACAATGGAATTCTACAGAGACTACATGCCATGTGAAATCACAGCAGACAAATGCAGAAGCAGATATGAGAATCCAGCTAACTTCTATTGAGCCAGACGTTAAAAAGAGACTTGCAAAAATGTAAGAGAATGCCACTCAACATACTAAATATTTTTAGTTTGGGAAAACATAGCCATTTTCATTAAAATATGCAATTTAGGTTAATATACACTGGGCTTATTATTATCTTTAATTCAAAATAGTTTAAAAATTCCTCAGTTTTACGTCAAATACGATAAGTACAAATAGATATAACTCACATAAAAAGGAAGCTCTTTAGGTTTCTCAATAATTTTTAAGAGTGTAAAGAAGTCCAAAGACCAAAAATCTAGAGAACCACTGCTTAAATTAATCAGTTCTACGTGCCCAGGTTGGGATGAAGTCAGCATCCTCTAAAATCCTGAGTTATACAGAGGAGGGTGCTATCTGAACAAATCAGGATTCTGTTAGAAAGGAGTAAAGGGGAAATAATTACTAGCAGACAACCAACAATGTCTACTACAGTACACAATGTTTTTGAGCTAAACCACGAAGTGCAGTGACTTGCCCAAGGTCATACACAAGTCCTGGTGGAGTCAGAACTTAAAACCAAGACTTCTGACTGCTAGTCAGAATTAGTCAAACCTCTGCCTGCCATGCTTTCTGCTAAGCCACATTGCTTTCTTGCAAAAGGGCTGAAAGTGGTTCAGAAATGCTGGTGAGGTTGGAGTAAGTTGAGCATGCTCATAAAATGCTGGTCAGAGTATAAATGGTACAGTCCTTCCAGAAAGCCATTTGGCAATATGCATCAGGAGTTTTTAAAATGTTTATACCCTTTAACCCAGTAATTCCACTTCTAGGAATCTACACAGAGGAAATAGTCAGAATCTATGTACAAGGATATTTGTCAAAATGTTATCTTTGATAATGGAAACAATCTAAATGTTCAACAACATGGGAATTGTTGAGCAAATTCTGAGAAAGCTGCTAGCTGTTTGTAGTGGTTTTCTCTTGAGATGAGACTATAGGGAATATCCATAAACATCAGTATTTTTTTTTTAAAAGCTTATGATACTTTGGTGATCAAAAATAATTATGACTTTGTATATGTGCTGCCAAAGTGAGCACAAACAATAATGACTTTGAAAAATTTTAATGGCATGGGAAAATACAATATGCTGTTGAGTAAAAAAAAAAAAAGCATGGTACAATACTTAATATATGATATGATATCATTTATATATGTGTGGGAAATTTTCAAGAAAGAAGCATTCTAAACGTTAACATTTGTCATTATCTCTGGGGTATGAGATTGTTAACGATTTTGTTCTTTATTCTTTTCTGAATTTTTCAAGGCTCTAGAATGAGCATTTTCTTCTTTTGTAATCATGGGAGAAATTAAGGTTATTATACAAATACAGTTGGCCTTCGAACAATGTGCAGGTCAGGGATGCCAACTGCCAGCAAAGTTGAAAATCCACATATAACTTAAATCAGCCCTCCCATACATGGATTTCCAACCACCAGCTGACCATCAACAAACGTGGGCTTGAACTGCATGGGTCAATTGAAAAAAAATCTATGTGTTAGTGAACCTGCATAATTCAAACCCTTGTTGCTTAGAGGTCAACTGTAGATTGGTGCAGAAAGAGGAGAAAATGCAGCAAAGCCAAACTTCACTGCTTATCAGACAAGTAGAGGAAAAGAGCGGCCCGTAGCCCAGGTGATGGCTGGCACTGTTGGTTGCCTTGGTAATGGAACCCAGTTTTGCTTGGGCTAGCAATGTGCGAAGCTCCAGGCAAAATGCTCATTTGCTCAGGCTTTCTATAGCCTGAGGTGGCCATGTGACACACTTCCAGCCAATGAGACGTGAGCAGAATTCTCCCCAGGGCTCTGGGAAGCTACATCTTCTCTGTTTCCCTTTTATTTCTGCCTTGAAAACGTATGCGATGGCCGATGCTAGAGCAGCCATCATTCGACCACAGGGTGAAGGCTGAAGAATCACAATAATGTCAGCCCTGATATTGAGCTACTGGACCATCACCAGCAAACATCTTACTATGTGAGAAAAATATCCCTCTTTGTATTTGAGCTGTTGCAGTTGGGTTTTCTGTTAACTATAGCCAGATGCATTCTTGATACATCACCATGCAGGAATGTCCAGAGGGTTAAGTGAGACCATGTACTTGAAAGTGTTTTGTAAACTTTAAAATACTATCACAGCCCAGAGATAATGACAACCATTACAAACAACTAGTGAAAAACAGAAAAAATTCCTCAAGACAGTTGTGTGCACTCCGCTGGTGGAACCTAAACATCTTGCTAACCATGACTGTAGACAAGACATGTCCTTGGGGCTGCACATTTTCCATCTAAAAAATGGACTAGGTAACACGAAGGCCCCATTAGCCCTCAGGTGTTGGGTTTTAGCGGTGGCTGCCAAATCCCCGTGCAGGCAGCCAGGGGCCTAGCAGGGACAAGAGGAGCTGCTGTTCTCCATGTGGACAATGAGCACAAGCTCTAGGTCTTCCAGGACAGTCCCAACCTCAGATATCCTGCACCACTATCATTCAGTTCAGACAATGTGTCTTGATTTCAGGTTTCGAATGTTGTTGTGAACATAGGACATCTCTATAGCAAGATATGATCATGTATATAACTAAAATATTATGTGTACCTATGGGTCTATTAAAAATTCTCTTATTGAAGACAAACAAAAACACTCCCTTGCTTTGGATTCTCCTTAGCCTTCTGAGATAAACTGACATTTTCAAATACGTTTCTTAAACACTAAGGAAGAAGCAGCTCAGGCTTTCGATTCTACCAGTACTCATTGGCTCCAGGCCTCAGGACTCCTGAGCCTTGTTCTATTCCACATCCTGTCTGAGATGGTCACTTGAGATCCTCGAAAGCTGGAATGACTCCACAGTCAGCTTTCTGGGTCCCTACCTTCCAGCTCCTGGTTGTCTCCATGAGAATGATGTCATCTTACATTACGCTTTTAGGGGATCCCAGCTAAACATCCTGCCAACTCCATGGCCAAGTTCAAGGACAACTGTAACCATCTATATAAGTAAAATTAGCTTCCTGCTCCTTGTTTCCACATTATGTAAAAATGACCAAAGAGAATTCTTTTAAATCAAATTTAGAGGAATGTTTTAGGATGGCCTGACTTACAAATATGGGACATGGGACTTTTCCTGTCGTCCCTGAATTGTGACTAACATGCAAACTTAAAAATGAGAGGCATCAAGAACCCTCACGCTTGACAGAAAGCTGCTGGTGAGTTGGGAACAAACTCTCCCAGCCCTCACCACAAGGCAAGCAAAGCAGTCTTACTTCCAGACATCATTATCCTTTCACCTCCTCTCTTGTCAATGTGGCATAAAAGACAACTGAGGAAGAAGAGCATGCTGGCCACAAGCCCTTCAGCGAAGGCAAGGTATACAAAGATGGTTCAGAGGAGCTTCATCTGCTCCTGAGGCTTCATGGAAGGAGCTCATGGGTCAGTGAGGTGCAGGAAGCATAGGGCAGCTGTTGGGCTGAGGGATGGGATGTCCTTCCCAAAGAAAATACTGTTGGATGGACCAAAAAGAGACCCAATTTCTCCTCAGAGGGTAGGTGCTCATGGACAAAGTTGAAATTGACCGCCACTCCAAGAACCACAAGCACTCCATGAAGATCATCAAGTAAGTCACCGAGTCCCCTGACAACAGACCCAGAGCAAACCAGAGGAAGGTCAGGGACACCCAGCTACTATCTATACGTGACAGAGCACTCAAGGAGACCTCTGCTTCCAGGAGCTAAGGGAGAAGAGGGTGAGGAGAAGACCCCAAGCTGCAAGCCTGAGATTCTGGTGGAGCAAGGGCAGTGTTAGTGATCGGCTGATATTAAAGTTTTACACTGCATTTTCCTATCCATTTTTACCATCTCCATGGGGTTTTCTCCTCACTATTACCACCAAGCCCCTCCTGTTGGCAAACCAACCATCCCACAGAAACCTTCTCTTGGACCCCCTGGGGGTGGGCTTAGATAGGTTGATGTTTCTCAAAGAAACGTTACCAAGTCTTCAGGTGAAACAGAAAAGAAGTAATGACAGAAGTAAGAAAATAAAAAGGGCATAAAGGAAGTGACTTTTTCAAAAGAAAAGTATCTGGATTCATGAATCTTAGGGAAAACAGTGAAGAGTTTGACTTGTCCTGAACCCCCTGGTTCTGAGGTGATTTTTGTCCCCTGGTGCCCGTGTCCTGAGGTAACTGGCTCTACCTCACTCCTTTCTTTCCAGCTTCCTGGCCTGCTCTCAACGCTTTAAGGAGTTCTCTGGTTCTCAGGACCCCATGGCCCTTTACCCTCTTAGACTGCCTGTACCCTTCAAAGGAAAGGCCTTCAGCTCCCACTTTCATTTCACTGAATAACAGCTGATCCCATGGAAGTGGAGACTGACACCACAGAGAGCCAATGAACAATTGAGTCCAGCTGCTCAGTCCACCCATCCAGAAGGGTCTAGAGTGAGGCAACAGAGCCATCTTTTTTGGGCAGAAGATTGTGTTCCAACGTAACCTTCTATGGAACAGAGTGCAGGGTCAAAATGGCCCTTCAAAAATCCCTCTAGAAGGTACCATATTGGAGATCAACATGTAGTCTCTCATCAAGTCCACCTCTGCCAGTTCTTCTTCCAGAACAGTTTTGGGGAGGGTTGAGTATCAGATGAAGTTTGCTTGTGTTTAGGGATCATGTTACCTAAAATAAGTGTATTCTGTAATACCAGAAGGTGAACGAAGACTGATGGAGTTCTCAGCAAATTTTTATTTTCTATCTTTTGCAGACTCTGGAGCACTTATTCATGGTAGACAAAAGCAAATAATTCTGTACTGCTAAGCTGAATGCCCTCTGCTGAGGTACACATCTGGGACCCTAATGATGTAGTAACCAAAACATAAGCACAAAGAATTACAGAAAGGACTTTCTTTAACAGAACCTTTCAAAAGAAAAATACTAGATAAACTCAAGTTGTTAGTAGTTATTTGCTTAATTACTCCAGGCATCTGCTCATACATTGATGGCCAGCTCTCCTAGACTCCATTGCCAAGGCTGTCACTGACCTGGTTATTGCTGGGAAAGGTCCAAGTACAGTGCAAAATTCAGACAAATCTATGTTTGAATTTCTGCTCTGTACTTACTAGCCGTGTTTGACCTTGAGCTACTCAAGTTTCTCTCTTAGCCTCAGTTTTCTCATCTGGAACATGAATATAATAATTAGAAGGATTAAATGAGGCAATGAGATTAAGCATAAAAAAAACTCTTGCACATGAAGAAAAAAAATGGTGTAGATGATAGAGGCTCTGTTCATTTCTCTGGCAACCAAATCAAAGTTATGACGGAAACAAGGAGCAAGCAGCAAGCAAAAATCGCCTGGGATCTAGATGAATAAGCCATACAACTAGGGAGAAATCTAAGAAATCACCCTGCAATGGCAGAAGGTAGGATGGGCTGAGGACGTGGGGCTGCCCAGTCTCAAGCAGCTGAGACCGAGGCTGTGGCAACAGCGGCAGCAGCAGGGGCAGACGGCTCTTAAAGGGGCCGTGTCTGTGAGCAGATTTTCATGGTGACCGACATGCTCACTCTGAGCACAAGTGCCGATTTGGCTGTGCGCAGGAGGCACCAGGGACTTACAGGGAGACATTAACGGAGTGAGGACCAAAGCGAGACTTGCTCTGTACAGAAATGCCAGCGGTATCCATTGTTCCCTGTTGAGCCCTCCCCCTTGCCAATGTGCAGGACACAGCACTGCCATAGCTGTGACATCATCAAACTGGATAAGAGAGGTTGCTCCGACCAGAGGATTCCCAGAAACTCCACCTCCTCCAACTCACAGACTCACCCAAGCCACGTCCAGGTGCATCCTCAGCAAGTCAAGTGCTTCTTTCTGAGCAGCACCTAGACTCACACTGGAGGCAGCTGGCATCGGTTTCTGGTGTGGCCTTTTGAGGCAACTATAAGTAGTATCTGTGAATTGCTTGCTGAATGTTAACAGGTGGCCTCAGAGGGGTAGAGGCTTGGGCTAAATTTGACCTGCAATTGAACCCCTCTCAGGACTGTGCCACTGGACACCTACCACACAAAGCCACACTAATGAGACCAGGAGACTTAGGAACTTTGCTTAGTACATGGAAACAGACATGGAAAGGCAGCCACAATGGGAAGACAAAGTAGCAGAAACCATATGAGGGAACAGAACAGAGATCCAGATATAATAGAGTCAAGTAATCTAACAGATGCAGAGTTCAAAACACTAGTTATAAAGATGCTCAATGAACTTTTGGGAAGTATAGAGAACTCCAATGAAGAGATAAAAAACATGAAAATGGAAATGGAAATGGAAATGGAAATGATAAAAGGAAACCTGTCTGAAATGGAGAACACATTATCTGAGATGAGAAGTATATTCAATGGAATAAACAAAGGAATAAATAAAGTGAATAAAGAAAAGGTTAAAATGCCCTACCTAGAGGACGGGAAAGCCAAGGACACACAATCAGAATGGCTAGAGATGAGATGCCAAGACTATAAAAATAATTTAAGGAGCACATGGGACACTATTAAGGGTCCAAATATCCATCTGATTGGCATAACTGAAGAAAATCAAGATGTTGAACAGCTGTTTGAAGAAATAATGATGGAAAACTGTCCTCATCTGGTGAAGGAAATGGACATACAACCCCGGAAAGCTCAGAGAATCTCAAAAATCAGGGATCCAAAGAGGCCCACACCAAGACACATCATAATTAAAATGCCAAAAGTTAAATACAAAGAAAGAATATTAAAGGCAGCAAGAGGAAAACAGATAGTTACTTATGAAGAAACACCCATAAGACTAGCAGCTGATTTCTCAAAAGAAACTAAGCAGGACAGAAGGGTTTGGCATAAAGTATTTGATGTGATGAAGACCCAGGATCTACAGCTAAGAATACTTTATCCAACAAAGTTATCATTTAGAATTGAAGGACAGATAAAGAGCTTCCCAGACAGAAATAAGCTAAAGGAATTTATCACCACCAAGCCAGTATTACAGGAAATGTTGGAGGGACTTCTTTAAGAAGAAAAAACATGTATCAAAAACAAGAAAAAAGAATGGTAACAACTACATTCCTATCAATAAGTACCTTAAATGGAAAAGAATTTAGTGCTCCAACCAAAAGATAGAGGGGCTGAAAGGATAAGAAAACAAGACCTCTACATATGAAAAGGAAGGGGATGGCAAAAGATATTGCTTTGACGGACCTAGAAGGTATTAAGTAAGACAAAGATAAACACTACATGATTTCACTTATAAGTGAAATCTAAGGAATAAAAAGAACAAAGTAATCAAAAACAGACTCACAAATATAGTGGACAATTTGGTGATGGATGGATGGGAGGAGGGTTTGGGGGGCTGGGAGTATAGGGTGAAGGGTTAAAGAAGTACAAATTAGTAGCTGATGGATGGTCACAGGGATGGGGAGCACGGCAGAGGGAATGCAGGTAGCATTATATGATGGCTAGGTGGAGGGTCAGGAGAAGGAGGGAGCAATTGGGGGGATCATTTTATGAAATATACAGATGTCTAACCAATGTACTGTATACTTGAATCTAATTAAAATAAATAAATTTTTTTAAAAATCTCTTGCATGGTCACTAGCCCAAAGTGTGAAACTCACCCCAGCTACAACAACAACAAAAATATTAGTTCTCTTCTCCTAGGACAATATTTTCAAATTGTGAGCTTGCATCAGCATCCCTTAGATGCATGTTTAAAATGCAAATTTGTACTCACTTTCCCAGAATTAGACTCTCTGGTGGTAGAGATTGGGAATTTGCCTCCTTAAGAAGTTCACACTTGATTTTTATGCCCACTAATGACTGAGAACAACTACCCTAAAGGAAGATTCTCTAAAGTCAGTTTTCTTTTCTCTGAGATAGTTGTCTCTCCTTTTTACTCATGTAGAGTGGGTTTATAGAATGTAAAGTATTCTTTCACTTAGAATGACATGAAGTTAAACAAAATTGTTTTATATCGTGTACCAACGCAATATCATAGAAATCTGAAACAAACTTTGTTTTCACCAGTTTTGTTAATTTAAGACCTTTGCTAATAAAGCCAAGGTCACACGTTAGACATCTTTTTGAACTAATTTCCTTTCCTCTTATTTCAATGCAATTGACTGTTACTTTAAATATGCCACAAAACTTACTGTCTCCTTGCAAGCCTATCTCCGCAGCTGGATGAATTAAAACTCAAACTCAATGCAACATGTTTCAAGAGCTTTAAGAATGAGTACAATTTTAGAAATCAAATCTCTATTTCCAAAGAATTATGTACAAAGATATTCATCAAAGCCTTATTTATCATTCAAAAAAATGAAATATTGGGCAACCATCAAAAAATTACATTTTCATGAATGTTTACTAATTTGGAAGACATGGTCAGGATTTATCATTAAGTGGTTTTAAAAAAAGAACAAAAAACTATTTATAGAGTTGTTTTGGTTATCTATTTCCGCATAACAAGCCATTCCAAAACTTAGTGGTTTAAAACAATAATCATTATTATTTCTCAAAATTCTGGAAATCAAGAATTTGAGTAAGGATTAGCTGAGTGGTTCTTCTGCTCCATGCATCATCAAATACGGTCATTTCCTTAGTGGTGGTTAGCCAGTGGCTGTGCTGAATTAGAAGGTCCAAGAAGGTTTATTCACATGTCTGGCTCCATAGTGTTTGTCTCTCTCAGACTAACTCACATCATGGTTGTCTCGTGGCATTCAGATTATTTACATAGCAGCTGGCTTCCAAGAGAGAGCATTTAAAGCATGCAAAAGCAGAAGCTGCATATCTCTAGGCTAAGCCTGGGAAGTTATACAGTGTTACTTCAGCCATAAGCTACTGATAAGAACAAGTCATAGGGCCAACCCATACTCAAGGGGAGATGATATAGGCTTTGTCTCTCAATAGAAGGAATGGCAAAGAATTTGAGCCGTATTTAATCCACCATGACAGCAAATCTCAGAAGGGAAATGAGTCAAAATAATCTAACAAAAACCTCTACAGATTTTTCAGACCTATCCTCAGCCTCATCCCCAAACCCAGAGCAAACAGAGGTCTGAATAAAGTTGCTCAGGCATAAGCAAGATAAAAAGAAATGGCATGGAAATTATGCAAACATACTACAGAAGAAAGAAAAAGAGGGAAGGGGAGAAAGGGAGAGAGGCAGGGAGCGGGAAGGAAGGGAGGAAAGAAAATAAAAAGCACAGAAAGAATCATAGCATGCAAATGATAGACAAAGAACCCAGTGTGGAAGAAATCATAACCCAAGGAGAAGAAGGAATTCTCTAAAAGTGTTACACACTAATAAACAACGTAAAAAAGAACATGAATTCAATACAAACAAAAGTCCAAAGATGAGATGATAAAACAATAGAACAGAGGGGAAAAAAGGAGAGCTATTGGAGCTAAGGAAACAAATAGAGAGGCAAAGCAAAATCATTACTGAATAAAAAGATTTTAAAAAATGGACTAGATATACTGTATGTGAAAGTATTTGTTAGTGGAAAGGCCTGAGATAGTGCCAGTGAATATAGAAGACAAAGATGAGAACTAAAAGCAGTTACAGAGAAAATAACATACATGAAGGAAGGCAAAAGACCACTCGACATAAGCTATTTAGTGTCCCTGAGGCAGGGAAGCCAAGAATTCTCCCTGAAATTCAGGAAGAGTCACATCTGCAGGTTGGAAGACCCAGCTGGTTCCAGGGAACTGACACAGACGCTTCAACACCAAGGCATAGCCTCTTAACTTACTGAAATTTAGGAATTCTTCAGGCATTCTGAAGATGATGTAAAATGTTAAATTAATAAAACTCAAGTATTAAAAATAGTTAAACAGTGCTTGGCACTTAGTAAGTCCTTCTAAGTAAAAAATTTAGGCATAAAAAAGCAATTTACCTATAAGAAGGAAAAGTCAAGCTGACTTCAGATGTCCAAAAGTAATATTTAATGCCAGAAAATAATGAAACAATATTTACAAAGTTTTGAGGGAAAAAAATGGCACCTAAAATTATAACCACCAAGAAGTCATTCAACATAAAGGCCAAAAAACAGAATTTCTCAAATCTTAGAGAACTTAGGAAGATAACACCAGGAATTCTACCCGGGGAAGGGAGAATTATCTGAATAAAATTTTATATATTAAAAAATGAATACAAATAAAATTTCAGGAAAGGGAAAACATCTGAAAAAGTACACTGGTGGTGAGCACTGAAACCATTAGATACTGAATGAAAACTGGGCAGTTATAGAAATTATAATTATAGAACAAAGTCTGACAATGTGCAATGCAAACTTTGACAAATTTTTGATAAATTTTGACCATGTAAAATTAATATAATTAACAAAATTAGGGAGTTGTGAGGAGGAGGACATGTCAGAGGTGCTAATTACCTTATTTGTAATAGTGTTTGTTTACCCAATCTGAACTGCCTAATTTAAATCAGTAACCAAAATTACATACATAGGCAATGATTCTAACCTTTTAATGTTTTTCATAAAATTTTCATAACCTATTTTTTTATATGTGGAAGGATTTTATCAAAATGATCTTGTGCAAATGTCATATTTAACTGAAGTTCACCAAATTTCTTCACTAGTTTCACTTGTTTCTTTTACGCTGTTAAATACAAGTAATAGCTAATTAAAACATTTTTCCTTAAAAAGTAGAATATATAGTGATTCCATTTTTACAAAAGTGCTCCTGTTCACATTTCTACCTCTCTTTCTATTTATAAAAATAAATATAGATATATTTTGAATAATGTTCATTCATGGGTAGATATTTATGGGTGGCAAGTTTTTTTAACCTTGTTCTTTTTACTTTATTTTCTTAAATTATTTATTAATAACTTATTTTCACAAACCAAAAATATTAATCAAGAAAGTTCAGAAGAAAATATACTAAGTTGTTATCAAGTAATTATTTATGTTCAGAGAGATTATAAATATTTTTACCTATTTTTTATAGTTTCCAAAGTTGCTCATCTTTCCAATCTCAATTTAGCCATCATCATTTCCTCCTGGTTATTCACTGACCCCTATGCCAGGATTGGACCCTCATAGGTCTGTGTTCTACCTCTATTGTAACATTTATCGCTCTTTAATGTTACTTATAAAACTGTTTTTCTTCCCTGCTAGACACTACCCACTTTGAGAGCAGAGGCCATATCTATCATTTTTTACTGCTAGGTATCGCATAACAATACTACCCAATATCTATTTATTAGTTAAATATACATGTTGAAGTTGTACCATAGAGCAAATGTTACAGCAGCACACAGAAACTGCTTTTTGACTTTCTAAAATGAATCCTCTAGTTTGCCAAACTTATCAGGCTATAAAGTACATGGATATTTTGGAGAAATCTTTTTTTTAAAGACTATTTTTTTTAAAGCAGTCTTAGGTTCATAGAAAAATTAAGAGGAAGTTACATAGATTTCCATATACTCCTTGCCCCTATACATGCACAGCCTCCCCTATTATCAACATCCCCTGCAAGAGTGACACATTTGTTACAATTGATGAACCTACACTGACAGATTATAATCACCCCAAATCCATAGTTTACATTAAGATTACATTGGTGTTGTAGATTCTATGGGTGTGGGCAAATGTATCAGATGACACTTATCCAACATTATACAGAGTATTATACAGAGCATTTTCCCTGCCTTAAAAATTTTCTGTGCTCCACCTATTCATCCTTCCCCCACCCCAATCCCTGGCAACCGCTGATCTTTTTTACTGTCTCCACAGTTTTGCCGTTTCCAGAATGTCATATAGTTTAAACCACACAGTATGTAGCTTTTTTAGATTGGCTCCTTTCACTTGGGAATATGCAATTTAAGATTCCTTCATGTCTTTTCATGATTTGATAACTCATTTATTTTTAAAACTGAATACTAAATATCCCTAGATATAACAGTTTATTTACCCATATTTACCCATTGCCTAGATATAACAGTTTATTTACCCGTTTTCACCTACTGAAGGACATCTTGGTTGCTTCTAAGTTTTGGCAATTATGATAAAGCTGGCATAAAAACTCATGTTCCAGTGTTTGTGTGGACATAGGTTTTCAACTTCTTTGGATAAATATCAAGGAGCACGAATGCTGGACTGTATGGTAAGAATACGTTTAGTTTTCTAAGAAACTACCAAAGTGTTTCCCAAAATGACTGTACCATTTTGCATTCCCACCAGCAATGAATGAGAGTTTCTATAGCTCCACATCCTCGCCAGGCTTTGGTGTTGTCAGTGTTCTGGATTTTGACCATTCTGATAAGTGCGTAGTGTTCTCTCATTGTTGTTTTAACTTGCACTTCCCTGATGACATAATGTAGAGCATCTTTTTATATGCTTATTTGTCATCTGTATACCAGCTTTGGTGGGGTGTCCTTTCAGGTCTTGTTCTCATTTTTTTATCTACCTCTTTGGTTTCTTATTGATGAGTCTTAAGAGTTCTTTGTATATTTTGGATAAGTGTTTATCAGATGTGTCTTTTGCAAATATTTTCTAGCCTGTGGCTTGTCCTCTCATTCCGCTGACTTTGTCTTAGAGCACAAGTTTTTAATTTTAATGAAGTCCAGCTTGTTGATTATTTCTTTCATGGATCGAGCCTTTGATGTTATATTTAAAAGTCATCACCATAGCCAAGGCCATGTAGGTTTTCTCCTGCGTTATCTTCTAAAAGTTGTACAGTTTTGCAGAGGAAATCATTTTTAAATTCAAAATGTATTTTCTGATTTCCAATTTCACTGACTGGAGAAGACAGTCACACCTTAGCCCTGTATGTCCTCCCATATCTAAAAGTCCTGGGATTAGAGCAAGTAAAACAAATGAGAATTAGTAGTAATGTTTCTCTAAAATTTTTCTTGTGGTCTAAATAACATCATTTTCATTTTTAATTTCTTAATGAATTGGCTTAGAACATCACCCTATGTCCCTTCCTATAACTGTCTCTCCATACTTCAAAAGAGTTCTATACTCTCTATTTTCATCTCTTCATTCCCTGTCCTCAGTCCACACAATCTGGTCTCCAATTCTGCTTCGTTGAAATAGCTCTTCAAAAAATCATGAATGAAAACTTGCAAATTCTGTTCTTTAATTTATGTTTTTTCTCTGCACATTTTATCATGTTAATCATATTTTTTTTTTCCTAAAAATCTTGCTTCCTCTGGCTCCCCTAAGATCTCTCTCTCACATTTTTCTTTCACCATTCCTGATAATTAAGAACACACTCTGATTTCGACAGGCAGCTTAAGAATTCCTCTTCACTCCACTCCTGGGAATGGAATCTCAGATGTGAGACAACAACCAAATGGGCTTCTGCTCTGAGCCATACACACTAGGGTCTTAATACTAGAGGCTGGAGCTTTTTAGCAGGAGGAATAAATAAGCTATATGTGGAAGCAACATGAGCTAAATCGCACCATGCCCTCTTTTCAGTCCCTAAGATCCCTTTTATTCTTTCCCTTCTTTCTCTGCCTCCTTAGAAACCTAAGTGGGCATCAAGACAGGGCTGGATGGAAAAGCAACTAGATCAGCATCAGCTCTGCTCCAGTCTTTCAGAAAGGAGCCTTTGATTCTTCTCTTTATTTAAATGTCTTTATTTATTTCCTCCTTTGGGAATTGGAGAGGTAAGTCCCCGAAGATCAAGAGAAGAATGGAAACTTATAGGAAAGAGGCCAAGAAGAAGCTTTCTTTGTCTGTCTTTAGGCAAGATCTCAAAGTTACTGTTGCTCTCAGGGATCATACACTGCCTAGCACAGCTCACCAGGGTGCAAATTCTGGCTTGTAATAAAGACGGTGCACTTGCCTGTGGTATCTTCTGTACATCTTCTAAAAGGAATCCACTGCAACCAAAGGTAATAAGGAATCAGGTGCTGAAGGGTCTCAGCCAAACTCTATGAGCAACATTTCTAGTTATCTTTTGAGCACTCCCGTTCCTCCGCTCTCTTCTTAAACGCTAATATCCTCCCAGCTATCCGGGGCCCTCCCTTTTTAGTCCATGTGCTTTCCCTAGACAGTCCATCCTTAAGATTGTTTTAACTATCACCTGAGTGGTGCTGCAGATTCGTGGTTCCAGGGTAAGGGGTATGAGACTTGGGTAGTTGGAAGAAAATGTGGGGAGCTGTAGGCAACTGTGACATAGCTCTTTATTCTAGCAAGGGCACAGCCCTCCTCACATGGCGGCGGTGCCTTTTATACACAGGTTGAACAGTAGTGGCATACTGCCAGGTAATAGAAGCCTGAGCACACATACCGGGCGCATGGTTCATAAGGGGAGAAGTGCTAAGTTTTTTCCGCTCAGAAGTTAGCTACGGGTGTGGGAGGGAGCCAGACTACGGCCATCTTTCTTTCTCTGCACACCACACCTCTTCATAGTTCTTCCCACACACCTACTGGAGGTTTGGCATGTGATTGCTGCAGGAAGGCAGAACTCTGTACCTATATGCCACAACAATAATACAGGGAACAACAACATGCCACTAGGATGCAGGCTCCACTTCCTAGGAGAGCTAAGACTCAGCGCCAAATGGACTTTAGGCCTGCACACCGACAGTGTGGGGCTTTTATTTTTCATGGCCAAGTCCATTGCACTGTTTCTCCCTTTTTTAGACAAGTAGGAGCAAGTAGGAGTATGTTATCATTGAGGCCATGGCCAGGTTTCAACAGTTTCAGTGGTAGTGACCTGAAATTGAATTGGGGCCATGGCCCAATGTAATAACAGCTCTACCGGGGAGGGGCCTCCAGTTTGAGGTCACTCAGTCAGGCCCCACAACACATTCCACAGGCGGGACACCCAACTTCGCAGTCCCGGGAGATCGACAGTTACTTGCAGGCGCTGCTTCAACAGCCCGTCGTATCACTCAATCATGCCCACTGCCTGGGTCATGCCATCTCCGTTGAATGTCCCTTTGCTTGGCCCACGTTTGAACCTCATGCTTGGTAAAAAGAGTACCTTGGTCACCTTCCACCACTAATGGTCTACCATCAAAGGCACATAAGCATTTGAGAGCTTGGATAGTATGCTTTTGGTCTATGGCCACACACAGCCATGCAAACAGCAACCTGGTAGCTGTGTCCACTGCCATAAGGGCATAAGATGCCCCTTGTGCTTTTGGAAGAGGTCCTGTGTAATCTACCTACCACATGGTTAATGGAACCCTTCCTCTAGTCACTTGCTTCAAGGATGCGGTGTAACCTATCTGCACACTGGACACTCGGCACAGGTATCTGTGACATCTTCCCACTTCAGGGGAAGGTTCTATTGTTGTTTCAGCACCATGCATTGCAATAGTCTGTGGAGCCAGTGTGCCACATCAGTGGCAGGAACCTTTTCCTGGAGATACCAAGGGGACATGATCCATAACATGATAAACAGTAACATCCTTTTCTTGTCCTGTTTCCCATAGGTCTTGCCACATGGCTTGTCCCCATATGGGCCTCTGGCCCACTAGCTAGTTTTGCCATTTCCACATAGGTAACCATAATGTCAAACCTTTAAACACTGCCCAACTATTGGTACAAATAGTCAGTGGGCCATCTTCATGGGCTGTAACCATCCATACAGCCCTTAGCTCAGCCCATTGGCTGCTTTGACCCATATCTGAATCATACCAAATATGGTCAGTAGGTGGTTGCACCCATATAGCCACCCACTTGGTTCCCTGCCTCCTACTGGACCCATCTGTGTACCACGCTTCAGCAGGTATGGGTAGCTTTCTTTCTTTGTGGGGGGACACTTCTAAATCTGTAGGAACTTCAGCATCCAGTGTATTGTCAGTGGTAAATTCGACTGGGCTTAAAACCATCTGTAGAGAGGGAAAAAATGGCGCAGATGATAGAGGCTTGTGTTCATTCCTCTGGCAACCAAATCAAAGTTGTAATGGAAACAAGGAGCAGCGGCAAGGAAAAATTGCCTGGGATCTGGATGAACAAGTTATACAACTAGGGAGAAATCCAAGAAAGCACCCTGCAATGGAAGAAAGTAGGACAGGACCTGGACATGGGGCTGCCCTGGTTTCGAGTGGCTGAGTGAGATAGAGCCTGCGGCAGTGGTAGCAGCAGCAGAAGCCTCTTAAAGGGGTCACGTCCAGGAGCGGATTTTCACGGTGACGGACCTGCTTGCTCTGAGCACAAGTGCTGATTTGGCTATGCGCAGGGGTCACCGGGAACTTACAAGGAGACATTGTCGGAGTGAGGGCCGAGGGGAGACTCGCTCCATACAGAAGTGCCAATGGGGTCCATTGTTTCCTGTTGCACCCTACCCACTACCAGTGTGCTGGACACAGCGCTGCCGTAGCAATGGTGTCATCAAACTGGACAATAGAGGTTGCTCTACCCAGAGGATTCCCTGAAACCCTGCTTCCCCCAACTCGCAGACCCACCCAAACTACATCTGGGTATATCCTCAGTGAGTCAGGTGCTCCTTGCTGAGACTCACACTGGGGTAGGCAGCTGGCCTCGGTTTCTGGTGTAGCCTTTTGAAGCACAGCATCTGTGGATTGCTTGCTGAATCTTAACGGGTGACTCTGGATGGGTAGAGGCTTAGGCTAAATTTGGCCTACAACTGAACCCCTCTCAGGACTGTGCCACTGGACACCTACCACACAAAGCCACACTAATGAGACCAGGAGACTTAGGAACTTTGCTTAGTACATGGAAACAGACATGGAAAGGCAGCCACAATGGGAAGACAAAGTAGCAGAAACCATATGAGGGAACAGAACAGAGATCCAGATATAATAGTCAAGTAATCTAACAGAGGCAGAGTTCAAAACACTGGTGATAAAGATGCTCAATGAACTTTTGGGAAGTATAGAGAACTCCGATAAAGAGATAAAAAACATGAAAATGGAAATGGAAATGGAAATGATAAAAGGAAACCTGTCTGAAATGGAGAACACATTATCTGAGATGAGAAGTATATTCAATGGAATAAACAAAGGAATAAATAAAGTGAATAAAGAAAAGGTTAAAATGCCCTACCTAGAGGACGGGAAAGCCAGGACACACAATCAGAATGGCTAGAGATGAGATGCCAAGACTATAAAAATAATTTAAGGAGCACATGGGACACTATTAAGGGTCCAAATATCCATCTGATTGGCATAACTGAAGAAAATCAAGATGTTGAACAGCTGTTTGAAGAAATAATGATGGAAAACTGCCCTAACCTGGTGAAGGAAATGGACATACAACCCCAGAAAGCTCAGAGAATCTCAAAAATCAGGGATCCAAAGAGGCCCACACCAAGACACATCATAATTAAAATGCCAAAGGTTAAATACAAAGAAAGAATATTAAAGGTAGCAAGAGGAAAACAGATAATTACTTAAAAGGGAACACCCATAAGACTAGCAACTGATTTCTCAAAGGAAACTATGCAAGACAGAAGGGTTTGGCAGAAAATATTCGACAGGGTGAAGACCCAGGATATACAACCAAGAATAATTTATCCAGCAAAGCTATCATTTAGAGTTGAAGGACAGATAAAGAGCTTCCCAGACAAAAATAAGCTAAAGAAACTTATCACCACCAAGCCAGTATTACAGGAAATGTTGGAAAGACTTCTTTAAGAAAAAAAAAAACATGTATCAAAAACAGGAATAAAGAGTGGTAACAACTACATTCCTATCAATAAGTAACTCAGATGGAAAAGAATTAAGTGCTCCAACTAAAAGATAGAGGGGATGAATGGAAAGGAAAACAAGACCCCTACATGTTGCCTATAAGAGACTCACTTCAGATTAAAAGACACAGACTAAAAGGAAGGGGATGGAAAAAGATATTGCTTTGATGGACCTAGAAGGTATTTAAGTCAGACAGAGAAAGATAAACACTGTGTGATTTCATTTACATGCGGAATCTAAGGAATAAAAAGAACAAAGTAATCAAAAACAGACTCACAAATATAGTGGACAATTTGGTGATGGAGAGAGGGGTAGGGTTTTGGGGGTTGGGAGAATGCGGTGAAAGGTTAAAAACATACAAATTAGTAGCTGATGGATGGTCACGGGATGGGAGCGTGGCATAGGGAATACAATTTGTATTAATATGTTGGCTAGGTGGAGGGTCAGGGGAGAGAGGGAGCAATTGAGGAGATCATTTTACGAACTATATAGATGTCTAACCAATGTACTGTATGCTTGAAACTAATTAAAATAAATTAAATTAAAAAAAAAAACATCTGTAATTCCATGGCCAGAGGGCTAGTAGCTATGATACTTCGTTGTTCCAGATAGGCACCCCATTTCATCAGGGGTTTGGACTACCCTTGTTTTGGGTGCCTGTACCTTGTGCGTAACCAGCCTTTGCTAGGATGTGCACCTGCACTTTGGCCATACCAGTCAGCTGCTACTTGCTTCTTTATTAGGGAGTCCTTGCTCTCTGCGCCTTTCTATAGTTGGGACCAAAAACCCACTGGGGTCCTAGTTTGTTAGGAACGTTGCCATAGGCCCAGCCATATCCTTCAGCTGTTACATGCATGTCCAATTCAAAGGATTTACCTGGATCTATTACCTATAAGGCTTGGGCTTCCTGCACCGCCTGCTAAGTGGTGGTAAAGGCCTTCTCTACTGTTTCATCCCAGTCCCAAGTAGCTCCCTTTTTGATCAGGCTATCCAATGGCCATGTCAGCTGTGCTAGGTGGGGCATACTCTCCAGTACCCCAAAAGGCCCACCTAATTCTGCCATTCTTTAACTTTAGTGGGTCGTGGATACACTTGTATCTTATCAATTATAGCATCAGGTATAACTTTCGTCTTACCCGACCAGACAACACCCAAGACTCTGACAGATAAGCCAGGCCCCAGAACCCTGGTTGCATTTACTGCCACCTGTTTTCAGATGCTGAAACAGCGCCGGCATCAGCGCCGCTTGCTCTAGGTCTTTAAGGGAAGCAGAGGCTAACATGACATCATCGATATAATGAAACAACTCCACTGTTGCTGGTCAGGTCCAGGTTGCCAAATCCTGGGCTACCGACACATGGCAAATTGTTGGGCTATGCAAGTAGCCTTGGGATAGTACCACAAAAGTCCATTGTCTTCCTTCTCACGTGAAGGCAAATTAGTCTTGGCTTTCAGGAGCCAAATCTATGGAGAAAAAAGCATTAGCCAAATCCAGAACATAGTGGTATGTTCCCAGCCTTGTAGTCAGTTGATCCATTAGATCATGGATGGATGGTACAGCATGCAGTGAGAGAGTCGCTTTATTCAGTTCCCAAAAGTCCACAGTCATTCTCCACAAGCCATCGGCCTTCTTCACTGGCTACACAGGGGCATTATAAGGACTATGCATGGGGCGCACAGTCTGAGATTTCTCCAATGCCTGAATCATAGCCCCGATTTCATCATTCCACCAGGCAAGTGATATTGCTTAACATTGACAATGTGCCTTTGTTCTGGCACTTCCTGTGACAGGTGATGAATATGTCTCCACCCTACAATTTTCACCACCCAGACTCACAGACAGAATTCACCAGCAGAGAGGTCTGCAGATTGGGCCCTTGCAACACATTCACCCCCAGAATAACCTCCGGCACCAGAGAAACATACACTTTATACAGATGTGGGGGCAAAAGTCCTATTCTAAGAGGCAAAGTCGCAGCTTTTGTCTTAATATATTGTCTCCTTAATAGCCATCTACATAGGCGGATGGTCCAGGGAATCTAGCTCTTTCAGTAGGAGGTTTCTGCCCACGCTTGAACTGCTTGCTGTTCATGTTTCAACTGCCGCCACAATTCTAATAACACCGCATTAGGCTGGAGATCTATCTTGTCTGGATCGACTCCTTCAGCTAGCAAATCAGTCCATATTTGCATTCAGGTCACACAAACAGGACCCTGCCCAAGGCCTTTTTCTTCTTGCCCCTCTGGGGTCTGAGAGTTACCATATGGACACTTCTGTGCACCACGCCGCCCCCTCCCCCGCCCCGCCCCATGGCGTCTCCCCTCTACATCCCACAGAGTAGCCATTGCTGTAGTCACTTCATGTATATGTTTCTCCACATAGGGAGACAGGACAGCAACCAACGAGCTAAAATCATTAGAGGGGGCAGTCCTTAACACTAGGTCCCTCATGCCAATCATAAACCGTTCATCATCTAGTCCCTGTGTATTCAAATTAAACATAGCTTGTCGCATGCCCCGTTCACCAATGATCTGCGCTAATTCAGCCTATGTTTGCCATTTACTCATGCTCTGAGAGTTCTCTGGCATCATTCCAAACTGTCTGCACAGCGGCAGTAAGCCATTCTATCAGGGTGTGCTTCCCCTGACCTTGAGCCGAGTGGCAACTCTGAAGTAGAACTTCTTCGGAGCTCAGCTTCCAGTTGTTGCACCCTTGCATCCAAGGCATCTGCCTTTTGCCAAAGCTTCTGTACCCGTGTGGGCTCTGTGAGAGCTTCATCCATATTCTGCTTCAAAGCCATTAAAAGCACCCAGCCCACTCTGCTGGCCTCGGCTCAAGCTTTTTCTGGCAGCTGCACCTCCAAGGAGCCGAGCATCTTCTCAATACTTATTGGGAACCATCAACTGCCTCCCACGGCTCAGGTAGAGTCTTAGTCATCAATACCACCACCACAAGATACCACATACTCTGTGGGGGCCATATGTCCTTCCTGTACTTCCCATCCTCTGACAGGGCAGACAGCTCCCTTATCTGGGAATCCTGCCTGTGACTACGCCAAGTGTGTTGCTGAGATTCGTGGTTCTGAGGTAAGGGGTACGAGGCTCAGGCAGCTAGAAGAAAATGCGGGGAGCCATAAGGAAATGCGACATAGCTCTTTATTCCAGCAAGGGCACAGCCCTCCTCACATGCGGTGGAGCCTTTTATACACAGGTTGAACAATAGTGCAATCTGCCAGTAATGGAAACCTGTGCATGTGTACCTGGCACCTGGTTCCATAAGGGGAGAAGTGCTGAGTTTCTTCCACGCGGAAGTTAGCTACAGGTGTGGGAGGGAGCCTGACTATAGCCATCTTTCTTTCTCTGCATGACCTGTATGAAAACTACTCCCATTTCTCTACCACCAGGCCTATCTTTCTCCCAAGAGCTACTCACATCCAAATGCTCCCCAGACCCAACAAACTGAACCCATCATCTCTCCAACTAACCCTATTTCTTTCTGGTGTCCTCCAGCTTGGTAATGGTGTCATGGGCCCCTGGAAGCACCCATCATGGAAGCTGGGAATCATCCTTGACAACTCCTCTCTGACCTCCATCTACAATCTATCATTTATTCCTGTGAGTTCTTCTTTCTAAATATTTCTCATAATGCTATTTTTTCTAGCCCCAAACGCCCCCTGCCTTAGTTCAGCCTACTACCTTCTCTCATCTAGAATATTTAAAATGTTTTTCTAACTGGTCATTCTATATGTAGTCCTATTCCTCCTCAAATTCATTCACTACACTGCTACCAGAGTGATCACAAGTTTAATCATGTTGATTTCCCTGGAAATTCTGAATTTCCAGGGTGTCCCCGAAGGCTGAGATTATTACCTAAATTCCTTAATATGCCATTCAAGTTCATCTGTAATCCAACTCTGACCACCTCTCCCCGCTAATTTTCCAATACTTTACCCCTCCTTTTATACTGTGGTTATTTGAAATTCTGACAGGTTTCCAAAAGAGTCATGTTCTTTCATCACTCTATATTTCCACTTGTGATCACCACTTTTAAAATAATCTGCCCTACAAGACTTAAGAAGTACAAATGGGTAGTTACAAAATAGTCATGGAGATATAAAGTATACCATAAGAAATATGGTTAACATTATTGTAGAGGATGAAGTCAGTTTATGTAGTACTTAAAGTAGAATCCCACATTTTCTGGAATGGAAATAGTCCATGTGGGAGGACAGTACATTCTTGTCCTTAAGGGTAAATGGTCATCTTTAATGAGTGAAGACTACTTTTATCTGAAATCACAGATAAAATATGTTTAGCTTTTACAGGTACTGCTGAAATTGTAACAAGAACTAGTCTTTCACTGAGGCATGTATCCACCTTGTCTTACAGTCTGCAGTAAGTAACTTTTTGGCATTCCTTCATCAATCACAGCCTCCATCCCAAATGTTTCAAATCTCTCCACTTGTCCCTCAGTACCTGGACCAAAAGCATCTGCTGCAGAAACTTCCTGCAACATTTTCATTGGCCCAGATCCACAGGACTGTGAAATATCTGAAATCTCCTGCTGTTTATGTCTAACAAAATCTTCTTCATTGATTAATGAAATGTGCTTTGACTTTTCAAATTGTGAAAAATCTGGACTGGTTTCGTGTTGACTGCAGTTTTGTTTGAAATACTATTGCCTTGGGGCGATCACTTTGATCTCTAATCACTATGCTGTACAACTGAAACAAATATATTATTGTCTGTCAACTATAATTGAAAAAAATCATTGAATCATACACTGTAAATATGAGCAACTAATTGTCTGTTATATTTCAATAAAGCTGTAAAAAAATGCAAAAAAAAAAAAACCTGCCTTATATCACACTTTACTCATGTGGCTAATTCTTACTTCTTCAAAACTCTGCTCAGCTGTCAACCCTTCTGTGAAGCCCAATTTGACTTCCTCCAGCCAGTTAGAGGCTCTTCCTGCTGGGTCCCAGAGCCCTTTGAACACAGAGCTTCATGGCACAAATCACACTCAGAGTAGTCTTCTCTCCAGCAGGTGCCTTTCCTCACTATACTGTAAGCTTCTTGAAGGCAAGAATAATGTCTTTTCATTCATTTATCTCTGAATCTAGTACAATGCCTGGTATATACTAGGTACTTAATGTATATTCATTGAATAATAGGATAAATACTCACCTCGAGAGACCATTATGGGAATAGGAATGGAAATATAATGTACACACACTTATCAGAGGTTGGCGGGTGCTTTGAGGAAATATAAAGAATGGAAAGGAGTGCTGGGTACCTACTATGGGTCAAGTATTTGTATATGAGGAAGATAGTATATCCCCATTTTACATACATGCTCAGGGATTCCAAGTAACTTGTTCAAAATGACAGCCAGTAGAGGGCAAGCAAAGATTAGAAACTCCAAGTCTATTAGACAGGAAGTCAGAGCTCCCATGCCATGGGGTCCATCTGGAGAACCTTAGTTATACCACCTCACCTTCAGGATTCTCCAGCTACGACACAAAGAAGAATGAAGAACTGGATATAAAACTTATTGGCTGTGAGACCTTGAGTCAGTGAATAACTTTTTTAGCTTTCAATTTTCTCATTTATAAAATAAGGGTAATAACCTGACTCACCTCCCCCACAGAGCTGAGACCTGAGGTGAAATTCAAGTGAGATAATGTGGCCTTGCTTTGAAAGATGCCTTGCCATAAAATCATGGCGGATGGATGAATTCCTCAAAAATATGAGAACGCTCCCAAAGGAAAAGACTATTGCAGGGGATATTGGAGGAGTGAGTTGAATGGAGACCTTGGGTTCAGGTGAGGCTGATGGGGATGGTTTCCTTTATGAAGTGAGGTTGGCTCAGTTCTGAAGGAAGCGAGTCCCATGCTTTGAGAGAGAGAAGAGAAAAGGAAGGAAGAGACTGTGGCATAGCTAAAGCTAACCTTAGCGCTGAGAACATGGAAAGGGAAATAAATAGAACAGATCTATCTTCCTGGAGTAAGAAATCTGAAATAATTGGAAGTAAAGAATAATCTGCCTAGAACTGTACCATCACAGTTTCCAAAGCAATGTCAGACCCATTGCCTATTTGTTCCTGCAATCTTAGAAAGAAGATTGAGCAGAAGCCATTATCTCTACTAGACAGTTAGGAGACTGGAGGACGCGGTGAATGAATGTCCAAGTTCACTTGGTCAGGTCACAACACTAGCCATGGGGAGCAACTGGGATTTGAACCCAGGTTTTTTGTTTTGTTTTTGCTTTCATTCCAAGTCCAGTGTTTTATCATCATATCGAGCTAAGGGAAAAATTCATTTCTTCATTCCATAAAAACTTATTAAGCACCTAAAATGTGTCAGGCATCAGAAATAACAATAACTCTGAAAGTCACTTGTAAGGGGTTCTGATAGGTGAGAGTCTTGTTGAAACTACCTGAAGCTGTGGTAGGAGGTTGGAGTTTGAAAAAGAGGCAATAACAAAACAATAAACATGACCACTTTACATGAGATGGAGTATTATATGTGTCATATTGTTAGATCCTGTCAGTCTGAGGAGGCAGGTGTGGACGACAAAGAGGCCACACGCCAAACCTGACAAGCTCAGGAGAGGCCAGCATGGCAGGCACTACAAACTCAGAGTCTGAATGTAACCACATAGGATGGTCTGGACAGAAAAATTCCTAACTAAGAGTAGGTCATAGCGATAGTCACGTCTTAGGCCTGTAGCTACCTTGACAAAGGTCAATCTTTACCTTAGGTAAGCCCATCTATTGTCTTTCTGTATCTAAGATAACATACCTTTGAAATGTCAGCGTTATCTTCTTTTCAGACCCCTCATGGCACAACCACTTGCACCAGAGTAAGAGATCACAGGAGCCCTCATTTTTATCTTTTCCCCAAATACCATCACTGTGTATTGTAAATGTTAATTAACTATCTCGTATCCACCAATGTAAAAGAAATATGTGTCTCTCTGTTTTACTTTTTACCCAGAGATTTTCCTGCTTTACTTTCTCCCACTCCCTTAATCTGCCACCAGTGAATTTCATACAACCCTCTTTACTTCTCCTCCTTTTGATTCAAATGTATAAAATAAGCTGTGAAACTGTCATTCTCTGAAGTATTTTCTCAATCCATTGGCATTTTGCTTCCCAGCAACTGTTATCAGTTTGGCTCAAATAAACTCATAGAAATTCTCTACAGATTTGGACATGTCTTACATCAACATAGGCACAATTATATTCTTCTTTTTTACAGATGAGGAAACTAAGGCTCAAAGAGGTGAGGTAATTTGACAAAGATGGCATAGCTGGTATGGATCATAACTTAGTTTCTGAACCAGTCTGCCTACACCAGGGCCTGAATTTAACTACTGAACCATGTTAACTCTGAGCTATGCTAAAGAAAAATAATTTGGGAAAGGGCTATACTGGTTTAGAGTACAAGGAACTGCTGGAGATATGGAGAGGCTGAGTTCTCGCCTCTCCCCTTAGAGAACCCAGCTCCTCCCAATCATGCGGCAGGAGCATCCTGTCTGCCCCCCACCCCCACATCTCAGCAACCATGACCTCCAGCAGGCTGGGGGGATGCCTGCCTCCGGAAGCCCCAACATCCTGCACTCTGCTGAACCCACAACGTGTCAGGCCGCCCATTCCAGCTGCAGCACTCAGCCCGCCTGACCTGACAAGCTGGCTGAATTACTGGCCCCTCAGCTAGAAATAGCCCTCCGAGAAGTATGTGGTGGCTACGTGTCCACAGGGAGGAGAGGAGGCCAGGGAGCCAAGGAGTCCCAGGATCCTGAGATAACATGGTCCGGATGTACAGAGCCCCAAACATGGTGGGCTGGCTTGGGTCACAGGCTCTAAGGAGGTGAGTGGGAACCAGGATGTCTGCTCCCCGACGTGGGCTGCGTGACAAGCCCCAGGCATCCTGAGAGGGTGGGCTGGGTTCCTATGGGCAGCCTTGGAGCACCAATCAGATCACGCAAATTATGTGTGTCCAAAGTGTCTATTGTTCCTTCTCTGGGCAGAATCCAACTTTGGAAGCATCACTGCCTTCCCTCTGGCTTTGGTCAAAGGCGTAGGGTGGGATAGGGGAAGCAGCATAGCAAAGCCCTGCAGGCAGAGTAACTAAGGGCTCTAGAAATTGCTTCTTCTTCCCATCACCTGGAGAAGAGCAAACACCTTCTAGCTGAATCCCTTTCTTTAACACAGAACAGAAATGAGATCCATACAAGTGAGGATAAGATTGGTGGAGGTGGCTTCCAGGACTCCTGCCTCAAGGATTTGCTCTTCCACTACACAGTATGAGTTGGTAAGGGTAAAGTCCAGGAGGAAGACAAAATAATTGTGCAAGGAATGATTCCAGCACCTTCACTGTAGGTACTAAGAGCAGTTAACATCCCTGAGGTAGGGGAAAATGAAACTATGGGAAGCCAAACCTTCCTACCCTTGGGCTGGTGCTAGGACAAGGTGGGCAAGGAAGGATCTATTTGCAAAGAACTCACCCAACACCCAAATGTCATTTCCTTTATCTCCCCGCGTTCAAAGTGGCACAGATGAGGCATGAGCTAACTCTGAGAAGCAGATGAAAAGAATCACCCAGCAGCTAGTCACAAGACAGGCTCAGAATCTAGGTGGCCTGATTCCCTTTCAATGAATTTATTCCAGGAATAGATGTAATTATTCTGTGGTAGAAAGAACTCTTGCTAATGGTCAGAAGCCTGATTCTAATATTAAGTTCTGCCACTAACATGGCTGTGTGACCTTGGGTAAGTCACCTCTGGGCCTCAGTTTTCCTCGCGGTAAAAACAGGCAATAATGAAGATGTCCAAGATTCCTAACATTCAACTATGAGAATCTATGTTTCTATGACCCACACAGAGAGGAAAGAAAGGGATGAAGAGACCCCTTGAATGCCCTGGTTAGAAGAGTCAGTGGGGAGGAAGGGGAAGAAAACGAAGGGGAAAGGGAAGGGGTTCAGAATTCACAAGTCTTCCAAGCTCAGAAACTCCAAGTGGGGTTCCAATTCAGAAACGCACGAATAGGAGACAGGGTGAGGGGGTGCTGGGTGGAGAAAGCTGGGGAACTCAGTCACCCCAGCAAGGGCCATGAGGTCTGGCCAGCCAAAGGGATACTTATAGGAATAACAGTTTGAGGGAAGTCTCTCAAAAAGTAGACCATTTCTGTGAGGAACAAGTGAGATAATCATTATGAAAGTGTTTTGAACAAGTTAAAAAGCCCTATCTCTATAAAGTTAAAAAAAAAAATTCCTTGGTGGGTCGAGAGTATTAAAAAGAAACAAAGGAGAGTTGAGGAGCCCTCTGGAAGTGTGACTGTGTGTAGGGTTTGGAGAAGGGGCTACAGATTGATAAACTTAACACTGAAAATCCTTAATTCAAAAGCTGTGTCCCCCACGCTGCCTCCAGCTCAAGTGTGGCCTAACTCTGGCTTTGTTCTGAGTGAAACAAGCATAACCCTGTTTTATCACCCAACGTGACCTTTTGTGAAATCATTCACATGGGCCTGGCCTCCCCCAGCCTGGGACACATTTTGCCTTATCTCCCACAAGCCACAGAGGTGGAGGCCAAGAGAGGGTTTCCAGTAAGAAGGATGTTAGCGGAGAAGAGGAGGGGTGCAGAGTAAAGAGGGAAGGAAAAAGGACTGAGGCTGCAGCTACAATCAATCACTTGGACCTCTCCTATGTCCTCTGCCCTCCAGCTCCTCTAAGACCTTCAGCTTACTAGGGTTCCCCAGCGAAGGCACCTGCAGTGCTCTAACTCCTTTGTCCTGCAAAATTAGCTTCTGGTTATGGCACCAAAGGCAAGATAGGCATGGCATGGATCCTGTAATATTACAGAAGTCATTTGTATTTCATTTTGGAATGTATAATGAGGGTTCTATTTATGTATTTAGATTCACTTTTGATCATATATGTTGGACTGAGACTGATATTATAGTGACCTTTAATATTAAATTATAAAATATATAAAATCCTATATATGATATTAAATATCAGATTAAAGACATTGTCCTTACTTGAGTTTATCTCTAATCCATTGTGGACATTATGAGCAAGTCAGGGAGAGAGAAACAAACCAATCAGAAGAGAATTTAAACACTTCCAGTCACCATCCACAGGTGGGTAACTCCCAGGTAGATGATCAAGCGTAGCAGGTGACAAAACAAAAAATCTGGGGGAGAGATTGGAAGAAAAGACAGTGTTCTGCCCTCAGAACCACTCTATGAACATCGTTAAAGAAGACTGACTTATATATAAGCATTTAAATGTCCTAAATCTTCTATTTAACCTGGGAAGACAGCACCCAGTCTCTTAGGGACACATCCTGGGTAAAGGCCTGGCTTTCCTAGAGAAAAACTAAAGAGTATTAATCCTTATTGCTACTTGCATTTTCTTATCAAGTCCCTAGCTCTTTAGCTTTTGTCCTAATGTGGTGTGGGGTTTGTGCATCTAGCAAAGTACTTAGCAGGCCTGGAGTCAAACTGCCCAGATTCCAATCTAACCTCTTCCACATACTAGCTGTACATTTTGGGGCATGTTGCTTAAACTATGTGCATCAGTTTCCTCATCTCTACAAAGGAGATAATAGCGTATCTTCAAAGGGTTGTTATGAAGACTTACTACAAGTAAAGCGCTTGCTAAGCGCTCGATAAGCATTAGCTGCCAACATGTTATTATTGGAGAAGCAGCCTTGGGAATCAGAAGACCTTATCCTAGCTCTTCCATTTATTCGATTGACAACTTTGGACATATGAACCCCAAGATCTCCTTCTCTTCATATATGAATTTAAAATACTGATAATGCCTGGTGTGCCTAGCTCACAAAGTTGCAGTGAGGTTCGAATGAACTAACACATGTGAAAATGCTTTATAAATTATAAAAACTTGCACAGTTGTAGAATAACACATGGCACCTCTTTTTGCCTGTGTCTATATGATTGCACATCCCATGTTGTTTTGTATGATGGTTACTTATTTTTATTTGCCCTTTCCATTAGCCTGTGGGGTCCTTGAAGCAGTGATCTCATCTTGCTCTCCCTTCTATTAATCATGATGTCTAGCCTGATTCTACACATCGTATATACTTGGCAAATGAGAAATTGGAAGAGTAGCAGCCTGCTTATGTGTTTGTTTTAACAATATGCATTCCAGTAGCTTTCTCCCTGTTGGACTGCCTGTGCCAGGACTCTCTCTCCACATCAGGAGTAGCTTCCTAAAAGACACACCTCTGAGTAGTATCTGTGAGAAAGAGTCCAGTCCCAGGAGCCAGACACCTAGTAGACACTAACTGTGGGGACCCCTGGCCTGCCTCTGCGCTCTCGGGACCTTCCTGGGCTCTGCCCCCCGTGCTCAGCCAGCAGTCTTCCAATCTTCAGGAGGTCTCTGAATTAGTCTCCATACTATTGGAGAGACCATAATACCAGTTTAATTGCCCTGGACAGTCTAAACCAGGGAAACTGAGAAATCAAACTTCAGCATTTTGTAGAGTATCAGTGATCTCAAGGCTTTGTTTCTTTCTTCCCATTTTGAACTCTTCCCAAAATGGCAACGTTGGTTTTTGCACCTCTGCTCCTAGCTCCCATATCTTCAGAAGAAAGTGGGTTTCAGAGGATGCCATTTACCTGATGGTGCCCTGTATTATTTCTGTATTCTTCACAACACCCTCCTAGTGCTGTGCTCAGAGAAAGCACTGGACACATAGTTGTTGATTGAAATTAAAAGGACTGAGAAAACCAAAATGAATAAACTCGATGGGAGATGAATTGCACAGAAGTCTGTTGACCGCATGGCTGAAGCTGGATTTTTTTCGGAACCACTGACTGCCTTCACATTTCCTGCTGGAAGTGGGACAGGTCAACAGAGAACCCAGAGTTGTAGATAACTTTTGCCCACACATCATTCACTTTTTGAAGCATTGGCTTGAAATTGAGGGGTTTGTGTGTGTGTATGTGCATGTGCGTGTGTGTGTCTGGAATCGACGTGCCTTCCGTGAGCCTCAGAGGTCTCTGCATTCTCTTCAGATGGGCTGATTACAACACAGAGGATGTGGACAGTGGAGGTTTTCCTGTTTGATGTCACACTGCTACCCTTTAAAAGGCCGAGGGAAAAAAAGGAGGGAATCCAGCCTGGGATCCTCATGCCAGATACCCACAAGGAAGAAGAGGAGAAAAAGGCCAGAGAGGCCACCCGAGTAAGGGAGGCAGTGTCAGATTTCAAATTCTGTGCCAGCCACTCAGAGAGCAGTGATGCCGAGGGGCAGCCTAGGGCTCCTGGTCTGCATCCTGTGCGGTGCAGTCAGAGCCTATCCCGATGCCTCTCCGCTGCTTAGCTCCAGCTTGGGGGGCCTGATCCACCTCTACACAGCCACAGCCAGGAACGGCTACCACCTGCAGATCCACAAGGATGGCCATGTGGATGGCACACCCCATCAGACCATCTACAGTGAGTAGGGGCTTTATTCTGGCTGGGAAGAAGCAGGGCTCTTCTGTCCATGATACCTACAAAGAACTTGGGGAGAACCTGAGATAGGAGAGCTAATCCAGCCTCATAGCTTCTTGCCCCAGAATCCACTTATTGTGTGTACCTGTGTGTGTGTGTGTGTGTGTTTAAACCTTGAGAGAAGATTCTATCACCTCTCTAATTGGCGTTTACTTGTTTCTCCCAAAATGAATAATTTCTGCCTTAACGAAAATCCCTCTTCCCACAATAGCAGCCACTTTCTCTTTGTCCTGTCCAAAGAATCAAAAAATGCACAGAAAGAAAGGCAAGGAGGCTGAGAGGAAAAAGCCAGGTAGGTCAATAGACACTGAGTTTTAGCTCATGAACCTTGGATTGGCTTAATGGTTGTGAAGAAGATTACTGTATCAGACCAAGGTTTGGAACAGATAAACTCAGGGGCTCTTTTCAACTCTGAGCTTCTTGTATTCTGGCTTCATAAAAATGTATTAAAGACAGACTATCCAAGTATGTCATCTTGATGAGTCTGACCAAGTACACAAACCATTCATGCACTCATCTATCCATGCATGCATGCATCTAACCATTCATCCATCCAAAGGTTTACCGGGGTATTCAGAGGTACCCAGTTTGATATGAATTGTCGATTCTTCTCTATGGAGCTGAAAGTCCCACTCAGTAGAAAACTGAGCTAGCTGGGAAACTCTTTTGCAACATGAGACAACTGAAATGTTTTTAAAGATTAGGTTTGTGGAAAGTTAGCTCACCAGTCTACAACAGTCAATTGATTATCCTAATGATTCAAGTGAGGGATCCTTGGTGTGCACCTGTATAAGAGATAATGTGGTAGCAGGGGGGATGAATACCGAAGTAGAAAAGGTCTTCTATTTTATGAGAATATGTAAAAATTACTCTAAGGATACATAAAAATGCAAATTGATTCAACACAGATCAAATTAAAGAAATAAAAGAGTAATCACAGTCTCTATTTAACTAAAGAAAACTCCTTATAGGAATAACGATTTGCCCTTTATTGTTGTAGTAAATTATTCAGTAATGTTGCTGTGGCCTTGCTGTGTGCAAGACATTAATTCTGCTAAGAATCAAAGGTCCTCAAACCTGGTAGCAAGATACCTGCACATGCAAACCCAACAGATCAAACCTCTTCAGGTGTTCAGTGGATGGTGATAGGATATGAGGAAGGAGAAAAGGTCTCTTCAAATATCAAAGATTCCGGAACTCAAAAGGATATAGTAGGATTCAGGAGCCAACATCGTGGAAGCCATGTTTGAGTCTAAAGGAAAAAATCTGAAATAAATCTGGATACACTCGATGTATCCAAAATGCTGCTCCAATGGATAGTTAATGGAACGTACAATGTGTTTGATACCATGCAAAACTCTGACTGCAAAGGAAGACATAGCCCTTCAGGCACCTCGTCCTATCTCCCAGCTCATTACCAGACTTTTAGAAAGTACAATTTTGCACTTCTCATGGAGGGTCACCCTTACCTCTACTGCAAGATAGGTGATTTAAAATGCACAACAGAGGATTATGGTAAATTATTTTGATCTCCATAGATGGAAAGGGCTTCATATAACTGGAGAATGCTTATAAAACTCTCCCAGAATCATGGAATCCCTTCACTGAAAGGACACCCCACACCCACCAAAGACATGTCCTCCTAAACACAACATAGAGTAGAACAGTGTGAGCAAGCTATGGTGGGCTGAACACTCCAATGTGGGGGGCTCAGGCTGCTGAACAGGCAAGCTGGATTCTAGAACTTTCCCACAAATATCCACTGGCATCAGGCCCAGAAGAGGCACCAAGTACTGGTGGGAATGAATAAAATGACTGAGAAGAAGAAAAATGAATTGAACTGATTTCAGATATTTTTTGTTTAAAGAAAAGTGATTTTGTTTGTCAGATATAGACACTAAATAAGCATTTTGTCTGGGAATTAACACAAACCTGGGGAAGGGAACTCAGGTCAGGGTGATGGGAAGGAGACACCTTTCCTAGTTTATATAACCTTTGTGCTATTCAAATCAGTTATCAGGTGCATTGCCAAAAAAAATATATACTAAAATAAAAAATTACCGAAAAAGAAAGAAGAAACATTGGTGCATGTAGATAGATAGCACAACTAATTAACAGAGGATTTATAATTACCTCCTCCATGAGTGTAAAGCAATACTTTTACAATGACGGGAAGGTGAGGTGGGTTTTTCCCCTCCTAATTAATTATGAATTTTCCAGTGAAATCTGTTTCATTTAATTGTTGAGCTTCAGTAAATTCTTGATTAATAGTTGAGTGCCCAACCCATCTTTGGGTTGTTGGTCAGTGTGAAATTATCTCCCTACAAGATTCTATAACCTCCTTACAGACTCACAGTGCTCATGTCGGGGAACCTCTCCAATGTCTGTGTGTTCTATCCTACTTGAAAAAGATCACCCTCCCATCTCCCACTATCCCCTCTTTGTAGAAATAGCAGAAAAGAGATGCTTTTTACCCTTGGTTAATGTCACTTCCTAGATTCTGGTATTTTTATTTCTTTCATCTTCCCCACTGGCATTTTCTTTACTTGAAGCTGAATTATCCTCAGACCCCTCAATCCTTCAAAATCGCATCTTTGTTTTGGAGAGCTCAAAGCACTTTACATCTATTATCTCATTCGTCATTTACTGGCTGTGAGACCAGAATGAGCAGATAATTTTCTACTTTGATAGCAGAGGTGAAATTAAGTGGTAATATAACAATTACCAGCATTCAGAAAGTGCTCTTATGTTAGATAAAAATATCATCTCATTACATCCTGAAGACAACCAAATGAGGTAAATGACTCTACTACATATGAGAAAACAAAGGTTAAGGAACTTAAATAACTGGCTCAAGGTCACATAGGTAGTAAATGACCTAAAAGACACCTTCACATCAAACTTATGCTTCTTCTAGGGACACATGCATCACCCACAGCCACTGAAAGAAATGACCATTAAGTCTCCTGGTTCCAACAGGTTATAGCTCAAGCAGCCCATGATTTTTGTTCCTTCCTTCTACTGAATTCTGCTCTTGAATCTGTGCGGATGGTGAAAATATGCCTTCTGAAGGAAATCTGTCTCTCACATTCTCTAAACTTTCATATTAGCTCATGTTGGTTTGATTCAAGTCTAGGCATCCTCCATAGCACTTGCTCACTGTTCCAAAAGCTATGTTCTATTGGAACTGGCCCCAGGGATCAGGAGCAAGTATACCAAACACACTGCCCACAGTGACCCCAAGCATCAGGCCAACATGATTGCCAAAATATGGGGTTGTCATAGTGTCAGGTCAGCACATACTATATAATGCCTTTCATTTGCTCAATCCTTTCAAGTCATTTTTACAACCATCATCCCATTTGATTCTAATCATGACCCTATAAACTTAGCAGGACAGCTATTGTTATTCTCTTTTCACAGCTGAGGAAACTGAGGCTAGAGCAATGACTTGTCCAAGGCTATAAAGCAAGTAAGTGGCATAATTGGGACCAGAACTCAAGTACTCCAGTTCTCAATTCCTGGCTCAGTGACCTTTCCCTGACCCACTCAGGGGCATGGTGGCTTAGGGTTCTCATGGCCTGCAGCATGTATTTTGGCACTTAATTTTGTCTTCTAGTGCCTATAATGATTTCTGTTGGAGGGAAGCTATAGGGTCATAGGAAGTGAATGTTAAAGTCACTGACCTGAGTTTGAATCCTGCCTTGGTTTCTGTATCACTTAAATTGGGATACTGCAACTACCAATATTAATAATATTAACAACACAGCAGTTGTCTTGAGAATTTAAAATATGTAAAGTACTTAGAGCACAATCACTCAAAAGCAGTTACTCAATGTAATTTTTCCCTAATTAAACTGAAAATTCATTAGGACAGAAACTATTTCTTATAAGTTTCTTATGTTTCTCTCAAGGATTACCACAAAATTAGCCATATATTTAAGACACATAGGCGGACCCCATTATGAGGTAATTTAAATATCCTCTACACCTCTCATACCCCACCGTACTTCCAGAAGCTTCCCTTAGACTAACCCTCAGCCAAACTTGGAAACAAATTAACGTCTCTCTTTGGCCTCTTCTTTTCTCTTCCTTTCTCTTCTTGCTCCCACCCTCGTTCCTTCTGTCCCACACCATTCCAATTTCAGTCCATATCAGGATTTATACTCAGCTCATATCTAAGTATTGTCTGCAGCACTTCTCAGAGGTCTTATATTGAGCTTACATGGAGTAGGGAGGGCGACTGGCTGTAAGTCACCCCACAAGGTTCCACCATTTACTGAGCTCATGACATTTCTAGAAGAGGGATTCGAACCCCTACCTGGGGTCCTTCCTTGCGGCCATGAGGACAAATGAGATGCAGAGGGAAACTCTACGGTAAGCAAATGGAAGTGGCTCCAAAGACTTAAGGAAATGATTTTCAACAGAAAGTTTCAGGTAATTAAACAGCATTTGGGGCAGAAGTCTTGCTGAATTGCAGCCTTGTCATAAAACAGAAAACTTTAGGCTTTATTTAACTAGTCATTAGTACTTGTTAAAATTGCAAGTTTACACTGGAGTATATGGGGGGGGGGTCACACTTAAAGCTGTTATCAATTATTTAAGGTGTAGGTAGTATGAATGGGTTTTAGGCCTTTGTTGTAAACTAGTTTTTGAGAGGGACATTGAAAGACCATGAGGGACTGTACCTAGAGGGGACACCGCCTAGTGAAAAAAAAGACAAAAAATAGCAATAAGGACCCAAGAAGAAATTCCATCCATCCCCAGTATCTATTAATGGAAAGATAAACCCTCTGCTTCTAAGTAGCTCCTTCTAAGAGAGGCACTAGATACGTAAACTTAGTTAAAGCAAGGTGAATGAAACACGTGTTATAATAGAGGTGTAGGCATTGTTCTGGGGGAGCTGAGAAGAAAGAACAATTAATAATTAGGGAGATTCAGAAAGTTTTTATAGAAATAGTGACATCTGAACCTTGCCTTAAAGGATGAGTGATTTCAATAATCAGAGAAGGGAGGGGATGATCAATTCTAATACATGATAGGTGTTGACTGATGAGTCAGTGGCTATTACACGGCTACCTGGGTGGAGATTCAGGCTCTATATGCAAACTGGATCCTTGAAAGACATCTCAGTACAGATTTTAAAATCGCAAAGGCAGAAGACTTGGGAGAACATGACTACCACCACAAATATGAAGAGGTATTAGCCAGGCAAGGGGAAAATAAAGACAACCCCGGCAGACAGAGGAATATGTGTATGGCACCAGTGAAAGAAAACTGAGAGCTCAGACTGCTCCATGTAGCAAGAAGATGAGGGAGGAAGAAATTGTGGAGTAGAAGAATGGGGGTTCCCGAGAGAGAAAATCAGAAGAAATGAGGCTGAACAAGTAAGTACAAGGGAAGAATTATATAAAATCATCACCGCCATTAAAATCAATCAAGGGAGTATTCACGAAGGTGGGTTTTCAGGACATGCTCGAAGGTGAGAATTGAGTGTGCAGCAAGAATTTGACATGAATAATTTTCTCCTCAGGTGCCCTGATGATAAGATCAGAGGACAGTGGCTTTGTGGTCATAATAGGTGTGATGAGTAGAAGATACCTCTGCATGGACTTCAAAGGCAACATTTTTGGATCAGTGAGTTTCTTTTGTGCTGGTCACTATTTGCAAATAATTATCTAATTTCTTTGACAGAACATACATAGTTATAGCCTGAAGATTCCATTTGCAGTATACCTTGATTTGTTTTCACTGAGTACTTTTTTAGTCTAAGTACTAAAGTGCTCAGGTTTATACATCTTGGTTTGAACCTAGGCAGTCTGGTTTTAGAGCACAGACTCTTAGCCTCTAGTCTGAACTGCCTGTTAGTACTCATTTTTGTGTCTAGCACAGCAGCTTGTATGTAGCCGGTATGTCCTTTAATCATGTAAATACATGTTGCAAAGTGCATTAGAAAGGATTAGAAACCATCGGCATCTTCTTGATTCTGTTGTCTTTTTGACTTTGGGCGAGTCCCCTCACTTCTCTAACGTTCAGTTTCCTCACCTGGAAAAAGTGCAGTGAGATGGACTGTGTGCCCTCTGGGTGCCTCTCCCCCCCTCACAGCGCACGCACGCCAAGACACACACGCACACACACACACACACACACACACACACATGTTACAGATCTCAAATTAATTATCTCTCTGCCCCAATTGTGATGGCTGGTCCTTCAGATTGCAAGCAACGGATTTTCAAAACTACAGGTTGCAGGCACATGCCAAAGGATTTTGAGATAGTACAATAATAGGGCTGCCTATCTCAAGAGCCTCTTACCATGGGAGAGACCTTAGAAATTTCATTAGAGCAATAACTTTCTGTTTTGCTTACTGCGGTGTCTCAGCATCTATAATGGTATCTGGCCCAGAGCAGACAAATATCTGTTGAAGAAATAGAGACAATAAACAAACAAATCTGTTGACCTTATATAGGCATGTAGATAGTTCTCATCTGTAAAATATTACTTTGTGGAATTTGAAGATTAAGTTAAATAATATGTAAAGGTCCTGGCAGGCACTCAATAAAACCCCATACTAGTTGGTGGCAGAGAAAGGGCTCAAACCTAGGTCTTCTACTGGCAAAGTTCATGTCCCTAATTCCCAAACTATATTATCTCTCCGATGTGAATATTCTCACTTATGTTTGACCCCGCAAACTCCATCCCATCTCCTTTCCTCCAGGTAAGGAGGCAGGCCCAAGCCACCATTTAGCCAAAGGGGGGTTCAAAATGGTAGAGAGTAGGAAGGACAAGATTGCATTTAAGAGAGCCCTCTCTCCAGAAACCAAACACAAGAAGTGCTGCCGGCTCTGAACACGTCTAGCCCAAGCAAGCCCTGTGCCAAGCCAGCTGGCGTCCAGGTAGGGAGCTGTGAAGTCCCGGTGGCTGCCACTCCCTGGGAGTGGAAGCAGTATTCAGTGCTTGGGCGATTTGGAAAGCACTAGTCAAAATCACGTCTCCCCAGCAGGGCACCGTGAGGTTAAATACAGCGACCTAATAGCTCCTCCCATCAACGACTTCCCTCCAGGGGTCCAGGCTGGTCTGCACTGAGCTCAGAGCCCAGGGCAGGGGGCTCCGGTCCACACTTCCCGCCCTCACCTGCATCGCTTTGCCCTTTCAGCATCACTTCAGCCCCGAGAGCTGCAAGTTCCGCCAGCGAACGCTGGAGAATGGCTACGACGTGTATCACTCGCCCCAGCATCACTTCTTCGTCAGTCTGGGCCGAGCTAAGAGGGCCTTCCTGCCGGGCACGAACCCCCCACCTTACTCCCAGTTCCTGTCCCGAAGGAATGAGATCCCCCTGTTCCAGTTCAACACCCCGCGGCCGCGGCGGCACACGCGCAGCGTGGAGGACTACAAAGACTACGATTTGGACCCCGACCCGCTGAAAGTTCTGAGGCCCCGTCCCCGGTGGGTCCCCGCCCTGCCCTCCTGCTCCCAGGAGCTCCCGAGTGCCGAGGACAATAGCGTGGTGGCGAAAGACCCGAGTGCCGAGGACAACAGCGTGGTAGCCAACGACCCGTTAGGGGTGCTCAGGCCCAGCAGGGTAAACATATACCGTGAGAGAATGGGCAAGGGGAGGTGCCGTCCCCACCCTGAGTTTGTCTAGGGATCCCAGAAAGGAATCATTTTCAACCACCTTTCAGAAAAGTAAACTATCTTTAAAGGGACCAGCGCCCGCCAAGGAAGGGAAGGTGGTTTGACCGGTGGAATTAGCTGCTTCTCTCCGTTTCCTTTCCCGAGAAAGCCCTTGAGAATCTAACTTTGAGGCCTGAGAAGTGGGAGTTTCACTGCCTTCTTCACCCCACCTATACCACCTTTCTGCATTAAGAAGCCCCCATAGGTAAACAAGAGATTTCCGCCTTTACTAAAAAGGAGAGAAGGAACTTTTCCTCCTTCCCTCATTCTTTCTATATGCCTCTTTTCTTAATCAGTTTAGCATTAAAAACAAAGGAATGGCTTGGTGTGCTCACTGCTTTGAGGGTGAAGGGAAGAGCCAATGCCAGCAGCTTCTCCACTGCTCCTTGCATTTATGCTCTCTTGGCCCTATTGGCATTTGAGTGTGCAACACTGACCCAGGGCAGTGACAGCTGGATAACCAGGGCACTAGAGTGTGGGACTGAGGAAAAGACCACACTGTCAGCTATTCACCATGATCTCTTTATCGCCCTGCAGCAGTGGCTAGGGGCTTAGGCTGTTTGGCTGACAGGTCTGGGTCTTAATCCACTTGGAAATTCTGGAGGCATTAAATGAACATAGCTTTCAGGCCCAGGACCCCTAACTTTACCTTGAAGAAACCAAACCTCACTTGCCAAACAGCTGAGGAGCACCAAACAGATGGAACTGTTGCTCAGTCCTCACCCTAGCCTTACTCTGTGATTTAGGGTCTTTCTACAATGGGAGCCCATTTTCCTACCTCTATTTAAATGGCTACCCAAAGAGCAGAATATTAGCAAGCAAAGTATTTAAACAGCTGCTTCCCAGTCACCTTTGTTCCCCACCGCTATCATGTACACCTTAGAAACTGACTCATACTTTTGACTTATGAGAGAAACATTGAACAACTGTTTTCACCTGATGGTTTTAAGCTGCACTGGAAGGACTAGTTCCTATTTTGAAACACTAAAACTATAATACTATATAGCAGTGCATGGCAAATATTTTCTTTATATAGTTTTCATTTCTCATTGGAGATTATACTGCATAAAAGCTATTGGAAGCTCCCCATTACTGATAACTAGATGCAAAATTCTCAAAGGACTTGGGTAGAAAACTGATTGTAATCTTACAAGCTCAATACCATTTATCAGGGGGTTTCTCTTCGGCAGAGCCAAGAGAGCCCCACAATCTCCTACTTACCATGTGGCAATATTTATTTATTTATTTGGAAGATTTCACCTATCGCTCTATATTTATATATATTTAAAAAATGTAACTCCACCTTTTTCCTTTCTTCTGTTTAAAAGAAAAATAAAATTCATTTCAGCTTCGGTTAGCTTTTCCTCTCTGTATTACTACATAAAAGCAGGTCGGAATATGAGAATAAAAGGAATTATAGGAGGGAGCATTGGGAAAATATAAAGAAAGCGAAGTTGTAAAAGAATATTACTATTTTAAAACGTTCAGTTTTTCCATTCTTTAATACCCAGCAATTTTGATTAATTCAGACTGAATTATTGAAAACGAAGAAAAATTTTTTTTATCAATATTGGATTTCTGATCACTCTACCTCTAAAGTATTTCTTTGAAAGAATTTTTTTTTTACTTGAAAAATACCCACAGACACAACCACACAATCCCAGTAAACCAGATACTCTGTACTTAACACATACACAGTAATACTGCGCTGTGAAATTTGATAGTAGGACAAGATAATGAATATACATGTCTTCTCTTTCTGAAATTTGTGTCCTCAGCATCCCTTCTTTAATTTCTATGACCAGTAACCAAAACACAGGAGGTAAAGATGCCTATTACACATTTACATCTCTGCATTCAAATTGACACTAGCTGGAGCTTACAGTTCTTTATGACTTTAGCCATCAGTGTCTCTCTTTTAACAATTAATATAAAAGAACTTTGTATAGGGTTCACTATTTTGACTGGCATTCAAATGACCTTCTGACAAAGACTACTAAGGGGATTGTCTTCTGATTATGTCCCTTTAAGAATCTGAGTACCAAAGTCTTTCAAACTGTAGAGAAGGGGAATGGATAGCCATCAGGATAGATATAAGAGTACAGATCAAATGCTATATATCTTTGATCACATAAAACAGACTTATCAAAGGCAGATTATTGTTTTAAGAGTTCTCTCCAGTCTTTTTTTGTTTTAACAGATAACTTGGACTCTGAGTATGAGGTTCATCCCTCCATATCATTTCAGTTTTATTTCTGGCCCAAAGACTTTAAAATTTGACAACCCATGGAATAGAGCAATACCGAAATTATCATTTGAGAATAACACAGGCCTCCATTCCATTGTAGAAGGATAATTAAACATTGTAGAGATAAAAAGATATCCTGTAGATATGTCTCTTTCACAAACTTAGAAGTTTCTCTGTCCATGAAATTTCTCTCTAAAGAAAGAAAATTTTAAAGCTTTTAACACAACACAGTTAGTGGGGTGAGGATGGAAAAAAGTAAGGAAAATGTGTGTATATGTGTGTGTGTGTACATATACTATATATATACACACACACACACACACATATATATATATATATTTAAGTTTTATTACAGTATATACATCTGACTGGTAGAAACTTTACAAACCTAATCACAGGTAGGGTTTATAGTAGTAAAAGCCCAATCTTTATCTTGTCTATAGAATTATCGATCCTTGCTGAATAAAGATATCATCACAGCCATCACTCATGTCTGTAGAGACACTTAGTGTTTATATAGAACTCTTATGCATCTTAACTATAACTACATAGCTTCCACTTCTAGCTGTGAAAGAAGAACTGGTACTAGACTTGCTGTCCTGCCAAAACAATTATAAAACAAAACATATGAGGCACTTGTTTTCAGGCACGGGGTAGCGCAAGACTATGACCTTGGGAGAAGGGGAACTTATAAGTTATGTCTCATGACCATCCTACTTTTCTGCCTTAGGACCACTTGCCAGGGAGAGGGAACCCAGGCAGAGTGGCAACCTCACTGAGCTGAGAAAGCAGCTGGACTTTGTGGGATAGGGTAGCTGAGAAAGGGGAGCTATGCAAAGGGGAGATTTCAGAAGTCTGCATGAGCATTCACTGTAGGCCTTTAGACAAGAACTGGACCACATGTATATAGAGAAAGATTCAGCAAGACCTAACAAAGATCATCTGCTACAGAACTGAGGGAGGTGAAGAGTGAATGATACCAGAGTCCATAAAATGCTAAGAAACATTAAAAATTCAACTAAGCCAGGGTAAAGAGACTCACTAAGTGCATCAGCTTTTAACTGGGACCACAGAAAGGCCCTATCTTAGGTGGAAGGACTAAGGAAATAGAAAGGAATAGATCGTAAAACCAAATTTAAAACTGAAGCTAACCTGCTCTAACAGAGAATTATAAGGAAGTCTGACAAGACCACCCCAATCTGCCAATAGTTTATCTGTCTGCCAGGACAAAAATCAACACCCTTTAAAGGAAGATGACATAATCTAGACTTAATAAATGGTATCATCCACACTTTATGAGAAGAAATAAGGAAAATGGCCCACAGCAAGAGAAAATGCAATCACTAGAAACCAACTATGAAGATCAGATGCTGGAATTAGCAGACAATAACTTTAAAGCAGCTATTATAACTAAATTTAGGGATCTTAATGGAAAGTTTTATCATAATGAACAAACAGATTAGGAATCTCAAGAGAGAAAGCAAATGATAGAACCAAAAAGAAATCTAGAATTGAAAAATACAGTATCTGAAATAAAAAATTTATTAAATAGACTTTATTGCAGTTGCAGATGAAAGAAGAAATGTAGCCATTTAATATAAAGAAAGTTAATATATCTAATCTGAAGAGAAAAAACAAGTTTGAAAAACAATGACCAAGTTCCGGTCAAGACGGTGGAGTGAGTAAATGCTGTGCTTGCCTCCTCCCACGACCATATTGAGATTACAACTAAATTATAGAACAATTAACCTGAAGAACTATCTGAAGACTAGCTGAATAGAAAACCTATAACTAAAGATATAAAGAAGAAGCCACATGGAGACTGGTAGAAAGGGTGGAGATGTGAAACAGGCTGGTTTCACATCCATGCAAAAATCCAGAGGGATATCTCAGCTGCAGAGGTCCCCGCTGAACAGCAAGGGATCCCAGCCCCACACCAGGCTCCCCATGGCAGAGCATCAGGGCCTGGAAGAGGAGCCCCCACAACACCTGGCTGTGAAAATCAGCAGGGATTCTGGGTGGGACAGAGGGATGCTAGAGACCCAGGCATTTCTCTTAAAGGGCCCAAGCACAGATTCTCTCAGAGCACTCACCCTGGGCTCTGGTGGAGGGACAGCAAGCAGCTTGGGAGGTGTCAGAAACATACAGGGAGAGATTGAGTTGAATGGCTCCAGAGCAACAGCTGGAGGGACAGCTTCCAGTGTCCCTGTGTTGAGCCCTCCCCACCATGACCAAATCTGTACCTGCATTGGCCTGGTAAACTCCACTTGCTCCACCCTGGTGACTCCTTGCGACCCCACCTTACCCAACTTAAGCACCGCTAGAGGCTTTTTCGGCAGTCAGTGGCCGCAGGCAGCTGGGATTGGCTGGTGCTGTGGACTTACTTGTACAACTCTCAGGGGTCCATGGACCCCAGGCAGGCAGATGGCTTCAGTGTGCTCTGAGCCTTTTGAGTGGCTCCAGGATCAGAACTGATACCAAATCTGAATCAGCACTAACCTGGTAAACATGACTTGTCTCACCTTGTCTCTCACTCCCTGAGACCCCACCCCTTCCAAGTCATGCACCACTGGAGGCCTTTTTAGTAGCTGGTGGGCAGCCAGTGTTGGCGCTCACTGCTGAATTTCCTAGACAACTCTTGGGGGTCTGTGGGTACCAGGAGGGTAGTGGCTGGCCTCAGTGTGCTCTGAGCCTTTTGAGTGGCCCCAGGCTCAATACTGGGGGCCAAATCTGAATCTACAGTAACTTGGTGAACACAACTTACCCACCCTGGTAACCCCCTGAGACCTCACTCTACCCAAGTTGCTTACAGCCCAAGGCTCTTTCAGCGGATGAGTAATAAGTTCAGCTGGCAGGTAGCGGTAGATCTTGGGGTGCCCCAGGACTTTTGCTGAGCTGCCCCAGGCCTTGTCCTGGTGGTGGTTGGCCTCTCCCACATGACTCCAGGTCCAGCACAGGCAGCAACCAACTGCAGATCGCTTTGGAGCTCCTACCAGGTAGCCCCAGGCCAGTCACAGGTAGCAGTGAAATTTGGCCTATATGGGAACCCCTCCCAAGAGGCCCTCAAATCAACACACCCAGAGGCTGGCTTCAGTCCACAGTAGAGCACCACCCAATTAGTCCCACAAGCAGCACACTTGAAGGGTGGTCTCAGCAGGCACCAAAGCCCACTGGGGAAAATCTCACTCTGTGAGGTAAGCCCCCGCACAACTCATATGCTGTGGTCATGGCCAATCCTCACAGTCAGTCACCCTGAGAGTCAGTCCCACCCACTGATGTGCCAATAGCCAAAACTCTAACTACAACAGGAGAACACATACAACCCACCCAAGGGACACTCTAGGAGCATCTGGCTCAGGAGACCAGAGAGACTGCACCATTGGACCTCACAGGACACCTACTACGTAAGGCCACCCAACCAAGACTGGGAGATGTAGCAGATCTACTTAATACACAGAAACAAACACAGAGAGTCAGCCAAAATAAGAAGACAAAGAAACATGTACCATATGCAAGAACAGGAGAAAACTTGAGAAAAAGAACCAAACAAAATAGAGGCAAGCAACCTACCAGATACAGAGGTCAAAACACTGGTGGTAAGGATGTATAAGGAATTTAGTGAAAACTTCAATAAAGAGATAGTAAGCACAAAAAAGGACACAGAAACCACAAAAAATTATCAGTCAGAAATGAAGACTACAATAACCGAAATATTCAAAGTGATGAAAAGCAAGGACCTACAACCAAAACTACTCTACCCAGAAAGGCTATCATTTAGAGTCAAAGGAGAAATAAAGAGCTTCCTAGACAAGAGGAAGCTAAAAGAGTTCATCACAACCAAACTAGTGTTACAAGAAATGTTAGAGAGATTTCTTTAAGAAGAAAGGATGAGGGGGAAGGATAACATAATTATAAATAAAATGACAACAACCATATACTTATCAATAATCGCTTTAAATGTAAATGGATTAAATTTATAGGCTTCTAGTAATATTTTTTTCCAATATATCTTCTCGGGCAAGGAAAACAAAAAAATAAATAAATGGGATTAAATCAAACTAAAAAGTTTTTAGACAGCAAAGGAAACCATCAATAAAACAAAAAGATAATCTACTGAATGAGAGAAGATATTCATCAACAATAGATCTGATAAGGGTTAATATATATGTGTGTGTCTGTGTACACACACATACACATAAACCTCATACAACTTGACACCAAAAAAACAATTTAATTTAAAAATGGGCAGAAAATCTGAAGAACCATTTCTCCACATAGGACATGCAGATGGCCAATAGACATGAAAAGATGCTTAATGTCACTAAGCATCAGAGAAATGCAAATTAAAACCACAATCACCTCACACCTGTCAGAATGGCCATCATCGATAATTCAAAAAATGACAAGTGTTGGTGAGGATGTGGAGGAAAGGGAATCCTTGTGCACTGTTGGTGAGACTGCAAATTGGTGCAGCCACTATGAAAAACAGCACGGTGTTTCCTCAAAAAAAAAAAAAAAGAAAAGAAAAGAAAAGAAAATAGAACTACCTTATGACCCAGCAAATCCACTTCTGGGTATTTATTTGAAGAAATCCAAAAGACTAATTGAAAAAAATATATGCACCATGTTCACTGCAGCATTATTTACAATAGCCAAGGTATGGAAACAACCTAAGTACTCATCAATAGACGATCGGATAAAGAAGTTGTGGTACATATATACAATGGAATACCACTCAGTCATAAAAAAAGAAAGAATGAAATTTTACCATTTATGACAACATAGACCTGGAAGGTATTATGCTAAGTGAAATAAGTCAATCAGAGAAAGACAAATACCATATGATCTCACTTCTATGTGGAAGCTAAAGAACAAAATAAATGAACAAACAAAAAAGAAACAGACTCATAGATACAGAGAGCAAACAGATGGTTGCTGCACTTGGCGGGGAAAATTGGGAGGGCTGGGTAGAAACCATGAAGGGATTAAGAAGTACAAATTGGTAGTTACAAAATAGTCAAGGGATGTAAAGTACAGCTTAGGGAACATAGTCAATAACATTGTAATAACTACGTATGGTACCAGGTGGGTACTAAACCAATTGGGGGGATCGCTTCATAAATTATGTAAATGTTTAACCACTCTACTGTACACTTGAAACTAATACAAAGTAATATTGAATATCAGCTATAATTGAAAAAAAATTAATTAAAATAAAAGGAAAACAATGACTAGAATGTCAATAATCTGTGGGACAGTATCAAACTGTCCAAAATACATACAAGTGGAGTCCCAGAAGGATAGGAGCAGAAGAGATTTAAGAATAAGAAAATATTTAAAGTTATAATGGCTGAAATTTTCCTCAAACTGGTAAAAACCAATGTACTGATTCAAGAAGCTCAGCAAACCTAAAGCAAGATAAATACAAAAAAACTTCATTTAGGTATATCACAGTCAAACTTTGGAAAACCAAAGATAAAATCTTGAAAGCTGCTGCAGAAAAAATGCCACTTTACACAGATGAACAACTGTAAGAATTACGGCTGATTCTCATTGTAACCATTGAACCAAGTCCAACTGATCCTATCCTGTTTCTAACAAGACTTGGAACCAAAGTTTAAACTTTGGATACAGCACTAACGAGTAACACTTGTGAACCTAATTGCTCCCCTCAGTGGCGTTCAGGTTCTGGTCATGTCTTGGTCTGAAAAACAGTACCTCCAAAGAAGGCAGAAAAGAAAGAATAGTAGAACAAATATCATATGGGACAAATAGAAAAATAACTGACTAAATCCAATCATGTCAATAATTACATTACATATAAATAAAATACTATATATAACTAAAGGCAGGGATGGTCAGACTAGAATAAATAAAAATGCCCAACTATATGTTGCCTAAAAAAGATGCACTGGAAAAAAAAGAATGGAAAGATGTTGCACTAGTTTGCTCTGGCTGCCGTAACAAAATACCACAGATGGGGTAGCTTAAATAACAGAAATAAATTTTCTCAGAGTTCTGGAGGCTACAAGTCCAAAACCAAGAGGTCAGCAAGTTTTGTTTCTTCTGAGGCCTCTTTCCTTGGCTTGCAGATGGTTGCCTTCTCACTGCGTCCTCACATAGTCTTTTCTCTGTGTACCTGTCTGTATCCCTTGTATCTCTGTGTGTCCAAATTTCTTCCTCTTATAAGGGCATCAGTCAGATTGGATTAGGGACCACTCTGCTGGCCTCATTTTAACTTAATTGCCTCTTTAAAGGCCCTAACTACAAAAAGTCATATTCTGAGTTACTAGGGGCTAGGTCCTAAACTGGGGGCTAGCCCTTCAATAAATTTTTTCTGGGGGAGAGGTGGGGGACACAATTCAATCCATAATAGACAAATACAATGAAAACAGTGAGCATAAAAAATATGGGCTTACTGTATTAATATCATATAAAAGAGGCTTCAAATTAAGGAATATGGCCATAGGTAAAGAGGAATGAATATTTTGTAATGATTAAAGGGCCAACTCATAAGGAAGCCATAAAAATCATAAATGTTTATGTTTCTAAAAACAGAGCAACAAATGAAGCAAGAGTGACAAAACTGAAGAGAGACGTGGACAAGTACAAATCTTAGTTGGAAATGTGAACACCCCCTCTCAGTAATTAACTAAGCAAGTAGGCCAAGTAATGAATTTCTTATAATTTACAATAATAGAACACTAAACTCAATGACTACAGAACATACTCTCTTTCCAAGTACAAATGGAATGTTCATCAATATAGATCACATGCTGGGCCAATAAACAAGTCTCAATTAACTCAAAAGTTCAAAATCTTAAAGAGAAAATGAATTGAGTAAATAAATAAATGGAGGAGAAGAGTCCAATTTCTCAAGCAAAAGAACTTCAAATAGTTAATGTAGATACTCTGATCTCAAGGACAGTAGCATAAACCCTCACTGTACACAGTGACTTCTTTCTGAAGGTATAGTAAGGAAAGCAGGGGAAAGAGTTTACAGTGAAAAAAACCTGACAAACATCACCTCAGTCAGGTGATCAAGGTCAACATCAACAAATCAAATAAAAATGATACTTTGCCTCTACGGTATTCCTCTCCCAAAACCATAACCTCACTCTAATTATGAATCAGACTCCATCAAATTCCAATAGATAGGCATCCCACAAAACTGACCAGTATTCCTCAAAACTGCCAATGTTATCGGAAAAAAAAAAAAAAAGAAAGAAGAAGAAAAAAGTCTGAGAAACTGTCACAGCTAAGAGGAGCTTAAGGAGCCATGACAACTAAACATAATGTAGTATGGGATGGGATTGGGCATTACAGAACAGAAAAAGAAAATTAGATAAAAACTAAGGAAATCTGCATAAACTCTGGACTTTAGTTATTAACGATGTATCAGTATTGATTCATTAATTGTAACAAGTGTGTCATACTAATGTCAGATGTCAATAATAGAGGAAACTGAGCGCAGGGAATAAGGGAACTCTTGGTACTATCTTCTCAACATTTTGTCAATCTAAAAACTATTCAAGTCTATTAAAAATATAGAGAGAGAGAAAACAAAGGGCACGCAACAGCACAAGAAAACCAAATAGACCTGCACTTACATAGTCAATTAATTTCTGACAAAAGAACCAAAGAAACCCTGGGGGAAAAGAAAGCCTGTTCAATAAATGCTACTGGAACAACTAGGTATCCATGTGAAAAAGCATGATCCTCAACCACTTACCTCACACCACACACAATTAATTAATTCCAGATGGATCAAAGACCTAAACACATAAGGTAAAATTATAAAGCTTGTAGAAGAAAACAGAATATCTCCGTAACCAGGGGGTAGTGAAGATTTCTTAGACTATAGAAAGCAATAACCATAAAACAAATAGTAAATTAATCTGATCAAAATTAACATCTCATTAAAAATACTATTAAGAAAAACGTTTTATAGATTATTTTAAAACAAAGTTATAAATATATAAAAGTGTGTGTGTGTGTGTGTGTGTGTGTGTGTGTGTATATATATATACACACACACACACACACACACACACACATACAGCTGACAAAGGACTTGAATCTCCAAAATATATAAAGAACTCAAACTCAAAAAGAAAAAGACAAATAAAACTTTAAAACACAGAGATTTCACAAAGGGAGCTATAAAATAGCCAATAAGTATGTGAAAAAGTGCTCCACATCATCAGATAACAAGGAAATGAAAAATTAAAACCACTGTGAGATAATAGTACACATCAAACAGAATGGCTAAAATTAAAAACTGATAACATCAAAAGTTGGTGAGAATGTGGAGCACCCAAAACTTGCATACTTTATTGGTGAGCATAAAATGGTACAACTACCCTGGAGAAAGGTCTGATGATTTTCTTGTATATGGAGCATACACCCACATCTACCCCTCTATCTTAGCAATTGCACTCCTAGATGGTTACTCAACAGAAACAAAAACATATGTTCATAAAAAGACTTTTACAAAAATTCATAGCAGCTTTTTCATGACATCCCCAAACTGGACACAATCCATGTGTTTACCAATAGAATAAACTGTGGCATATTCATAGACTGGAATTCAATGCAATAAGAAGGAAGACCTGATTAACAATGAGCACACTTAGTTTCCAGATCTTGGTTTCTGAATGGAACAGGGGCTCTTTGTGGACAAAGTTGATTTTTGGGACTGGGGCTGGGAAAGAGTAAGATGAGTCTGGACTTTCTTATTATGTCAGAGAGTTAAAAAGTGCTTAAAGAATGATGGGAATATGTCAATAGAATACAAGAAGCATCTTGAAAGAGTTCTCACAGAACAAATTGGAGAGCATAAAATAAAATAAATGAGAGCATACTAATTTTAAGTCATTGACCGAGTTTATATAAGGACTGAGTTTATATGATATAAATAAAGTAGAGAAAGGAAAGTTCTTCCCTAATGGGTAATGCCAACTAATGAATATAGAAACAAAGAGTCATAAAATAACCAACAGTGGCTAAAAGAGTGGGTGAAAACTTAATGAACCAGGTAAATGGTAATTTTATGGTGGACAGACTTGATATAATATTATATCCCTCCTGACAAGATTCAACAAGGACACATCCTTTCTGAGGTGCTTCAGACAAAAATTCATCATCTGAATATCATAACAAGAAATATCAGAAAAAAACAATCAGCCTTTTTTTTTTTTTTTTTTTTTTTAATAACAAGGTCAAGAAAGGCAAAGAAAGCCTAAGGAATGGTTTCAGATTAAAAGAGAATGAAGAAACACAACAACTAAATGCAGCATATGGTCCTGGATGGGATGCCAGACTGGGGGGAAAAAAATTGTCATAAGGAACATCAATAGAATAACTGACAAATTTTAAAAATTCAAAAATTTAAAAATTTCATGAGACAGTATTAAGTGTTGACAAAAATCCTCAGAAGTAGATAATAGATTGTATCAAAGTCAAATTCCCTGATTTTGATATTTATTCTGTGGTTATACACAAGAACATCCTTGATCTTAAAAAAAACTTGACATTTTGAGAGAAAAATGGCATGGCATCTCCAAATTACTCTCCAATGTCTCAGAGGGAAAACATATCTATGTAACACACATATACATACACACAGTGACAGGGAGAGAATGACAAAGCAAACAGGGCAAAATGTAAGCAAGTGGTGAATCCAGGTAAACGGTATACAGGAGTTCCTGGTATTATTCTTGCAACTTTTCTGTAGTTTTGCTATATCAAAACCAAAAGGTTACCAAAACATACTTACACATACATAATTGTAATTATTCTCCACTTAATATGGAGAAACAACAGCTCGGGATATTAAGAGACTTTTTCAGCCACAAAACTATTAAGAGCCAGGCTTAGAACCTGAATGCAGGTCTGACACCTTTCCTGTGTCATTGTCCAGTCCCATCAGATATTAATCAATCAGCAAATTACCCTATAGACCTTAGCATAGACCTCAAGCACTTCCCCATCCCTTAGTTCTCTGCCCTCCCTCTTATTACTCCTCCAACTCCCCTTGCACAGGTCAAACATGCAAAGTATGAGGCCTCCTCAGGGCATCTGCTCTCTACACCCGTCTAGGTTGCTCTCTTCCCAGAGATCAGCAGAGCTCGCTCATGTCCTTCAGCACTCCGACATCACCTTAGAAAGTCCTGTTGTTGCCCTAAATAAAGCAGACAGCATCCCTCTCTCCAGTCTCAATTCCCCTTACCCTGCTTCATTTTTCTCAGCACTGACCACACTCTGACATGTTATATATTTATGTGACTTCCTTGACAGAATATGGGGTTCCACAAGGATGGGGACTTGGTCTATTTTTTGATTACTGCTATATATTTGCAGTTCTTGTAATAGCCTGGCATGTGTATGCCATGCTCAAAAAATATTTACAACTAGATAAATGAACAAATGCATGTGATTCCAATTAAATATGCAACAGAATTTTTCTGGAAATTGATCGATTGGCTCTAAAATGTATATTAAAGAATAAGGGTGCACAAATAGCTAGACGACTATAAAAATGAAAAAGAGGGGGTACTCACCCTACAAGATAGTTGCAAATCTACAGTAACTATGATATTGTTATGGGACTACATGGATCAGTAAAACAGAACAAAGTCCACAGACAGACTAGCAAATATGGGTACGTATGACAGAGTAGAACCACAAATCAACTAGGAAAGGAAAGGCTCTTAACAGTGGTGTTAGGTAACTTTCACCACATGAGAAAAAAAATAAAATTGAATCCTGACCTTATATCATACAAAAATAAATTCCAGATAAAGACTTAACATTCAAAAAGTCCTCTAAAACTATAAGAAAAAAGATTACTATAGAAAACATGGTAGATAAGATTTCTTAAAGACACCAAAACAAATCTCACAAACCACAAAAAACAAGATATATAGGTTTGACTTAAATATTAAAAAGCACTTATATGAAAAAAACACATGATAAACATGTAAAAGGCAAATAAACTGAAAGTTATTTTAATGTTACTCCTGCGACTCACCAAGAAAAAAACAAAACAGCCCAAGAGAAAACCAGGCAAAGTATACTTGTGATTTACCAGTGAAGAAATCCTGTCAGCACACACATGAAAAAAAAAAAAAAATACCCAGACTCATTAGAAATCGCAGAAAAGCACATTAAAATATTTTTTCACTCATCAAACAAAATTTCATAGGACAGTAGCAGGTGTTGACAAAGATGTAGAAAATAGTAACTTTTGAATGCTGTAGTGAGCCTGGAAAATAGTACAGCCATTTTGAAGAACCATTAAGTTCACGCCAAACTGGAGGTGTCCATTTTTTACGACACAGCATAATGAGAGATGCAAAAGGCTGTTCCTTGCAGCACTGTTTTTATAGGAAAATGCTGAATATACCTAAATGTCCACTAATATGAGAATAAACAAAGGGTATCATATTTATTCAATAGAATACAGTGGTGATAAGTAAATGTATACAAATCAACATAGATATAACAAGTGAAAATAAAGGATACGGACAGTTTGATGAGATTTACATACATTTTTAAAACACCAAAATAATACCATTCCCTTATGATATCGGGTAAAAACATAAAGGATGAATGTATACACAGACTCATTGTGGTGGATGCCTCTGTAGAGTACCAGAAAGGAACAAGACTGTGAGAACTAGTGAAAGGAATTTTACTTACATCTCAACCTGTTATTTAAAATGGGGGGAGTATTACTTCTGGATGGTGGGGAATGTGGACATTTTTCATTTATCCTTTTTGGTTATTTTTCAAATTTTTTCATTTGCAGTATACTTCCTCTGGCACTCAACCACAAGCTCCTTCCAACAGTGGTAGGAAAACTAGTGGTGCTAGACACACTGAAAACAGCATAATGCCCAACTTTATACATGATTCAAATAGTGTCCAAAGTAAATGTTGACTATACATGATTTTAGCCTTAATTGAGAAACTTTAGTGTTAATTCTTTTATAAATTGAGATTCACAGCATTCATCAACATGAAAACTGAAAAGCAAACTACATGTAAAACATTGCTTCATTTAGACAAGGATCTTTGAAGGTCCAATTATATATACAAAATTAAGTTAACCAAAATCCCTTTTCTCCAGTGCCATCTGGTGGAAAATAGAGGCAACGTTATCTGTACCCTCCATAAAAACCCCACAGCTGTGGTTATTAGGGCACCATTTTTTTTTTTTTTCAAAGAAACACCCGCTCTTATTCTGAGGTAACTGTGAAGTACACCAGTAACTGTTTGCTTTCTTTAGAGCCTTCCTCAAACTAAATTCTTCAGACGACAGGTTAGAGAAGAGCTTTATCTTCCCCTACTCAGATTCCTACTTTAATGTTTTTAAATCAAGTGATGCTTTAACTTCTTCCTCACCAGACTGCTATACAATCATAACCTGCATTCATCCGTATTTTAAACCTGAGTAAACAATCCCAACAGCTGATTTCTATATTAAAAATTTAGTGTCATTTTGCCTTACAAAGCATTTTTCACTTAAAGAACTTTTAAAATATAACATGTTGTCACTATAAATATGCAGTGGGAATTATAAGTAATTCCTTCTTCTGAGCACAGGATTGAGATAGTACAAAACATGCATTATCTTACCGAGAGCCAACAAAATACACTAGATTATTCAGACAATAAAGAAAAATAACATAAAAAAGAATGAAACAAAATAACCAGGTTATTAATCCCCCGATTTGCAATACTGATTTCTTTCATCCATCTACCCCAGAGATATAACTAAGCGAAGTGGTAAAATTATCCTCGAAAATGCCAACTGTACTCAGAAAAATAATTCTAAATGGTTTTTCATTAGTGTTTTATGTGGCTATGATTCCATTTGAGCTTTATAACCTGTTATAACCTGTTTTATTCGTTTCCAAATCAGATCTACCTAGCAAAGGATGGAAACAAAGTCAAAGGCACTCCCTCCCTTACAGGCTCAAAATTGTTAGATTTTCATATACATTTAATGAGTTTCAGTCATTCCATTTAAATGATCCCGTAGATTCATACAAACACACTGAATTGTTGGTTTAACTTTTTCTTTCTCAAAATTTATGATAAAGAGACTAATCCCTGTATTGGGACTGACTGATGTAAAGTCTGATTTGCTCAGAGTTGCTGGTAAGGAACACTTAAGGTCAGTCAGAAAATAATCAAACAGGATTTTCATGCAAGCACTATGACTCACGACTAAGACATTGGCTACTAATTCTGTTGCGCCACTGTCTGAATTAAATTTGGAGGCGCAGTTTTTTCCTAAAGGGAAAATGTCTGCCAAAGAAGTTTCCATACAGTTGCTTGCAGTTCCTGGGGAAAACTGTTGTTTTTGATCTGCTTCCTTTAGGATCAGTTGACAAAGAAATTCAAAAAAGTCTTTTACACGCATCTTCACCTACAAAGAAGGAAGGAGAGAAAAAGTGAAACAAAGTGACATTAATGACTATCTTAAAACATAACTGACTGGATTTTTCTATATCAACCTTAGCACTACCTAAGCAGGTGAAGCTCTATATTTCTAATCACTCAATCAATAGTTCCACGGACATTAGTAAGTACCCACCATAATTCTGAAACTATGGAAGCACACTGGGGACAAAAATGAGTAAGAAAAAATTCCTAATTTCTGACTTCAAAGCACTCAGAATCTAGTTAGGAAAATACACAAGTAAACAGAAGCCCTTAAATAGTGTTAACGAAGTAACTACATCTGACACTCAGTTCGATTAGAATGACAAAGACAAAAATATCTTTCCTTTAATAAATTAACAGAAAGTCTTTACAACAAAATTGTGAAAATGAAGAATAGGGATAAAAATCCCCACTATTTCAATTCAAAAGCAGAATGCTCCAAAGGAATGCAAGCATGGTGATGCCATCACTTACAGAGTTAGAGAGGCAGTGGGGCCTGAAAATTTCAAGTCTTGAGTTATTGTGCCTCTCGAGTGTTTTGCCTATCATTCTCCTTGAAAGCACCACACACTTGCTTTACTGACTACCATTACTGAAGTTATTGCTTCATATTCAAAGAGTTTTCTTAATGGTTAACACCTAATAACACACGTCCTTTAAATCCATTATCAGTTATGGCTGTCAACTTAACAGTCAACTAAAAAGATAGGATAGCTTTTTAAAAAATTGACATCAGAAAGAGTTATTTCACGAACCGAACAACTTTCAAACTGCTTAGCTGAAATTCAGAAATATCTAATTTACAAAAAGGTCAGACTGCAGCTACTGTGACGTTAGGAAATTCATCAGTCAACAGGCTACATACCTGGTCTAAAGTCTCTGCTCCAGGCGGTGTGAACGTAGTGTATTCTTCTCCAGCTGCTTTGGCCATTGCCCTTAGCTCACTGTGTCCCTTGCCTTCTACAACCCCGTATTTCTGAAATGGTCCAATGGACAAAAAGTGCCTCCAATGAATTTGCAATACAACAATTAAGTACAAGTTTATGACAAATTTAAAACAACCACCCCAGGAAGAAGCATGGTTTTCTTCTACTTAATGATATCTCCTCTGAACTGATAATTCCCCACAATGATAATGGATTACTTGCATAGTAAAATATGCAAAGAGACAAATAATTATTTATGGTTTACATCGATGACACCAGAAGATTCTAACACCACCATCGGATAGATTTCAATAGTAAAATATTATTTTTAAAAAGGGTATATGCACATTTTGCCAGGTGCTCTTATAATCCTCAAGTCCAAAAGTTCTTACATCATCAACTATATCTGGAGCAACCTCTATTACAATGAAGAACATTAATAATCATCACTTTTCACTTTTTTAAGAATAAAAACATCTATTGGTTAAATATTTCAAACACTACACTAAAGCGTGTTAGGAAATGGTGCCACAGCAGTGAAGGAGAGCAGGGTGACCCGTGGCTCGCCGCCCCTGCTGAGATCACAGGGTCAGGGGATACTAACCCAGGAACACTAGTGGAAAAGTGCCATGACAGAGGGAAACACTGAGCACAGACACGCACAGCACAGACACCTCATCTGGACTTGGGGAATCACAGAAGGCCAAAGCCTGGGGGTGAGTGGAAGTGGGCCAGGCATAGGGAGCAAGTAATCCAGATGCGGATTCAGAAGATCAGTAAGGAAAGAGTATGGAGTGTTTGGGCACCTCAAGAAGGTCCTTGAGAGGCATGTGATTAGTAGCCCAGAGCATGGACACCAGAGCCAGACAGCTTCGATTTTTAATCTGAGCTCTACCACGAACGATCTCTGTGACCCCGGGCATGGACTTAACTTCTGTGTGCCTTTGTTTCCGCACCTGTAAAATGAGGACTAAAACTGAAGTTTTTAAATCTTCACCCCATCAGTTGTTGTGAAGATTAATAAGCCTGCAGTGCTTGGAACAGTGCTAAAATGTGGTGCACATTGTGTAAATGTTCACCTCATATTATTACTAAGACTGGGCACCAGGGCCAAGGAAGGACAGAGATGGAGGCAACAGATCAGATCTCACAGCATGTGAGGAATAGCTAAGACCTTGGACAATCTTTGAAGATAAAAGAGAAGTAGTGAACTGCTCTATATAGGGGCATAGCAACCAAATTTTCCAAAGATTACTCTGGCTTGCAGTGTAGAAATTGGATTAGCAAAGGGGGTACAGTGAAAACAGGAGAATCACTGTTCCAGTGATCTAGGTGACAGATGACACTGACCTTCAATAGGATGGCAACAGTGAGTTTGCAGAGAAATGAAGGATTCAAGAACTATTTAGAGGTAGAAGTGACAAGATGATAATTCGAAGTACAGTGTCAGAGACAATGAAGTCAAGAATGAACGGTTTAGGCAACTGGATAAAGCAGGCGTCAGGTAGAGAAAATTCTCACTCCCCTGAGCTGAAAGTAGATGTGAGGCATTCAAACAGATATTAACGGGCAGCAGTTTCATGTGTGAGTGTGCAGCTTACGTAAGAAATCTGTTAAAACACCTCTTTGGAAATCGTCAGCCCATTAACTGAAATCATAAGGGAGGATGAAATTACTTGGAGAGAACACAGAAGGAGAAAAGATGAGATGGCCCAGTCTGATAACATTCCTGCCATGTGATGATAGGCCCTGTTCAGTGTTTCACTGAACTCAGAATGTTTTCGTTTGGAGCATTGGTTCTCCGGCACAGAACAACCCTTTCCAAGCAGTATTTACGCTGGAGCTCTAGTATATATGTGGAACTATGACAGAGAACACATCCAAGTTAAGAAAAGAAATTCTTTAAAGATGCCCTAGCTATTCTGTTACATTTCTGTCCAGGTATAGAAGAAATCACAGCGCTGACAGGGACATCGACCAGCTTATATAGGTCAGTGTTATAGACCATAATAAGAATACTGCTCTAGGAGGAGACTTAGAGTCAAATCTCCAGATTTGAAATTGTTGTATGGCTTTAGCTAAATCTCAGTTTCAGAAAGATTCATCTCTGGTATATAAAATGGGTATTTATGCTTATAATCAAGGAGTAAGATTGGGAGGCCGAGGGAGAGAACTTTTCACTTTTAAACTCTGCTGTACTGTGTTAAATTCTTATGAGTGTATCTTGCTTTTACAATTTAAGATGTAAATCATACGATTTTAATAATTAAATAAGATACTATCTATGAAAGTATGTAACAGTGACTGTTGAATCATAGATTGTTAACAGATGTTAGCTGTTTCCATATTCCTAGCAGGAAGGCATTTAATTTTTAGCCATGTGATAAACTGATGTGGTTATTAATAATTTACGATAAAGAACATGTAAGTTACTTACTCTCTCTCGAAGTCTTGAATCATATTCTACTGTCATATCTTTGCAAAATTTGTTCTTCTCCAAAATCCCATGCACGGTCTGAAAATCAAAAGACAACTGTTTCTCATAAAAACAATTATTCTGGCCAAATCATCAAAACAATACATGCCTTCTTAGTGAATAAAAAAGAACTAGAAATAATTTTCCTTTGCAAAAGTTGCCTCTCTTTGTACTGCTCGTCCTTTGTCTCTTCATGTCAGATTTTCATATTTCCTTATAAACTATCTTCTAGTTCAGAGGTCAGCCTATAGCCCAAATCCAGAACATTACTTGTTTTTGTAAATAAAGTTTTACTAGAACACAGCCATTTATGTATTGTTTATGGCTGCTTTCACAGGACAACAGCAGTTGAATAGCTGTGACAGAGCCCATACGGTCCACAAAACTTAAAGTATTTATTATCTGGTCCTTTACATAAAAGCTTCTAGTTCATCAACTTTCCATTTGGGTGTGTCTAAATTGCTATTAAACGCATCCATTAAGACTTAATTTCAGTTATATTTTCAGTTCTAGAATTTGTATTGGATTCTTGCTTACAGTTTCCAGTAATCCACTGATTTTCTCAATGGCTTTTATCTCTGCGTTAAATGGTTATTTCAAAGCCTACATCTAATAACTCCTGTTATTAAATAATTCCTGTTTCTGTTTCTGCTGTCTTCCATTTTTGCTCATTTTCAAATTTCCTTCTCGTCATGCATCTGGTTATTTTTGATCTACAAGAGACACTGTATTTGTAAAACTGGAAATTATTTAAATCTAAAACCTGCCTTATAATTTGACCCCCTCCCCACAAGTTAAATTATCATCATTATTGTTTTATTTGTCAATAGTCATACATATATACCTAAACCTTTAGCAGTTTCTTTCCTCACTATTCTTTTCTGAAACTCGGACCTTCTTTCAGGAATTATTTTCCTTCCTCAATCATCCTTTGAATGTTCTTTACAACCTGTTTGTATGAAATGTCTTCATTTCACCTACACTTAGAAAATGTTTTGCTAGGTATAAAACTCTAGGTTAATCCTATTATCTCTCAACACCTTAAAGAAATTATTGATACTGACAAATTTGCTTATAGCCTAATACTGGCCTTTAGTAAACGATGTTTTTCTTTCTTATTCTTTGGAGTTTTGCAATTTTGTTGTAAATGTAGATGTGAGTTACTTTTTATTTATCCTGAAGAATTTGTTATACTTTCTGGATCTGATCATTTATCTTCCAACAAGTCTGGAGAATTACCAACAGTGACCTCTTTGAATATTGCCTCTTTTCCATTCTCTCTGATACCTCCCTTTGAAAGATATTAGACCTCATCATGTTCATGTCTTTTAAACTCTCCTATTTTAAATCTATTTATCACACTGTGCTATATTTCAGTTACTATCTTATATTTATCTATAAGCTAATGATTATTTCAGCTATATCTAATCTATAATTTAGTACTCATGGCCCCAGGCAATCTGCTTTATGTAGAATAGATTAGTCTTTTCCAGAGTCTCATCTAAATGGAATCATACCATAGGTACTCTTTTGTGTCTGGCTTCTTTTGCTCAGCATAATGCCTTTAAGACTCCTCCATGTTGTTGCTAAGTTGTATTCCACTGTATAAACATATAAATAGTTCATTTATCCATTCACCTACTAATGGGCACATGGCTTGTTTCTACTCTTTGCCCATTAGTTGCTATTAAACAGTTGTATACAAGTCTTTGTCTGGACGTGTATTCTCATCTCTCTTGGATAAATTCGAGACTGAAATTGCTAAATCATATAGTTAGTGTATGTTAACCTGTCAAACTGTTTTCCAAAGTAGTTCTTCCATTTTACATTCTCATTAGCAATGTATGAGTTCTAGTTGTTCCACATCCTTTTATCATCTTAATTTTAGTCATTTGAATGTTTGTATAATGGCATCTCATTGTGGTTTTAATTTATATTTGCTATGATTATGCTAAGCATATTTTATTTCTGTTTATGGCCTTCTATGTATCTTCTTTTACAAAGTGCCTGGTCAAATTCAAATCTTTCACCCATTTTTACTTTTTACTTTTTTTTTTTAATGTCTGTAGCACCTGGTATTCCTAGGTGGTCTCCCATCCAAGTATTAACCAGGCCCGACCCTGCTTAGCTTCTGAGATCAGACGAGATTGAGTACATTCAGGGTGGCATGGCTGTAGACCTTTCACCCATTTTTAAAGTGAAGTGTTTGTCTAATTACTGAGTTGAAAGAATTCTAGTGCTTTGTCTTAAGAAACCTTTATAAAGATTTTTCTCCTGTGTTTTCTTATAGAAGTTTTATAGATTTAGTTTTTAGATTTGTTCTATGATCAATTGCAAGTTAATTTTTGTGTGAGGTAAGACTCAAAGTTTATGTTGATCCATATGGATAGCCCATTGTTTCAGCACCCCTTATTGAAAAGACTACCCTTTAAACCACTGAATTACCCTAGCACCTTTGCCAAAACTCAACTGAGCCCCCCACTCCGCCCCGCCACAAAAAAAACCCTCAAAAACAATTGACCATATAAGTGTGGGTTTATTTTAGGTCCCACAACTTTTGCTTGAGAGAAAAAGTCTATTTCGCCTTAATTTTTCAAAGTATTTTCACTGGATAAATATCTGGAATTTTTTAAGTCATTATTTCTTCATAATATATATATTTTTTATCTTCATACTCATCTCTCACTCCCACTTCTCTTTTGAAACTTCAACTACATGTATATTAAATTTCATTGTCCTACACTTCACTGAGACCGTTTTTCCTTTTTTTAGTCTTTTTTTCTTTCTATATCTTCATGTTCACTGACCTCTTCTTCTAGTGTCCAATCTGCTGTTAATCCCATCCTGTGAAATTTTCATTTCAGAATATTATATTTTTTATCTCTGGAAGATGAATTTGGTTCTTTTTTTATATCTTCTATTGCTCTCCTCATTATGTTCCTCTAAGGATAGTTTAGCCTCATGATTAAGGTGTAACCTTTGTGACATCTCTACCATATGCTCTATGTATTCAATGAAATCTCTCTACTTTGGCTGGTGAGAACTCAAATTGATTCCTACACCATGTGAACTCTAGGAATTGTTCAGCTTACAACTCCCCAGCAATTACTCTCTCCTCTGACATTGTGTTTTGCTTGGCTTCATGCAGTTTCACCCTATACATGCACAGATTAATAGTCTATCAAAGATTTAAGGAGATCCTTATACATATTTCTAGAGTTCTTTCTCTGTGCAGCTCTCTCTCCCAGTACTCTGCCCCACAGTTAAGTTATTTAACCATCCCAAATTCCAAGCTTTGTCTCCTGAATTCACTGATACCACTGGATTCTATTTGGCTTCTCCTACCAGAGTCTGGACACTGCTTCAGCTGGAAATCCCGGAGAATCCCTAGGGTTCTCCGGGATTTCCAGCTGAAGCAGTGTCCACTTCATTTGGGGATCATACATCCACACTACCTGAAGTCCAATGTCTGCAAAAGTTGTTTCACAAATTTTGTCATGTTTTCTAGCTGTTTACAGGGGGAGGCTAAATTCCAACTCTGTTATTCCCTTATAGTTGTCACAAAAGTCTCCTTCCACTGAGCTTTTAGAAGCTGCTTTGGTTATTTTTAAAACCTCTAATGTTGTTTTTATAGCAATCTGTTCCCTAAAGATATTTCAAACACGTTTTATTTCTTTATAGTAACATTGCTTGTCTGTTTTAATTGTATCTAGTAATTCCAACATCTGATGTCTTTGTGGGTGAAATTCTCCTGTCTATTGTTTCTGCTTGGCTCTCTCATGACACCATGTCTTTTTTTAGACATTTTGATAGACATTTTCCCTAAAGCTACTCTAATTTAATAATTACCAAACCAAAATAAAGTTAAATTTAAAAAAAGAAGTTCTGTCAACAGGAAGAGAGGGTTGAGAGTGATGTTTGTGTGTGATTTAATTTCCTACAGAATTTGGTAGCAGATTTTTCAAAGTTACAACTATGGAGACTTTTGGTTCATCAGCCTAAACCTAGACTCTAAATTACTTACCTGCTTTGTCCTTATGAGATCACTGGCGAAAATATGAGTAAACTTCACATTATTAAAAAATATACCAGCAGCAGCTACTTGTTTAAATCCAGTTTCTGAAAGAGACTCATCTATTCCTTGCCCTGTAGTATTAGGAGAAAGAACAATACCATTCAAAGATATATATATATATATACACACACACACACACATACACACATACATACATACAAAAATGCAAATTAAGTCACATGTAAGAGAATATAAATAGTGTTTATCCATATTTTATTGAAATATTTCCTTGGGTACTTTTCCATATAATTTGTCAGAGAACTAACAAGTAAAATTAAGCTATAATCCTCTAAAGGCTCAGGTATTCAAATGTTTCCCAAAAGAATGTTTGCATAATGAGAATTAGATGATGATGAGAATTTAACTGTCTCAAGTTTTCCCCTCTTTCACATTTGCCCATCCCTTCATTAGCTACAGTTTATTAATGCTGGCTCTCATCTTCTGTTCTCAACTCAGATGTTATGTTTGGGTGGTAAGATCATCATCTAAGGAATTTTTTCCTTCTTTATCTCCATGGTCCAAATGTTCTATATTGTATTATTTTCTCTCCCTTCTTTCCTTCTTCACTTAAAAAAGCATTTTGGAATTACCACTTCCTGGAGGAAGGCTGATTAGAATACTCTGAAGGCTCCTCCTACTACAAAAGAACTAAGTGTGCGTGCGTGCGTGCGTGCGTGCGTGCATGCGCGCGTGTGTGTGTGTGTGTGTGCGTGTGTGTTGCATTCCTGGGCTCACAGGATATAAAGAAAATCTCCAAGAGAAAAGTAAAGCAACCAAAAACCCTCAAGATGAATCCTGAATATTAAAATGAGAAAATGGGTTGCTGGGGTGGGGGGAACACGCTGCTGCATGAGACAGCAAGGTAGGAGAACTGAAGAACTAAATCTAATATTCCTACAAATCAGGAATCCTGTAAGAAAGCAAATGTAGTCTCAGGTCAGTGGTAAAATCAAATGCAAATCCTCATCACAGCAAATCATTCTCATAAAGGCTAACAAGTTTTCTACTAATTTAGTTCAGTCAAAGACTTAACACACAAGAAATCATTCCATCATGAATGAAAGGCACAGAAAAAATAAGCAACAGATTTAGAACCATTAAAACGTCAGACTTTGAAATCAGCAAATACAGACTAAAATAACTTATGATTAAAATATAAAGGCAGAACCACAAAAATAAGCAAATAACAAGAAGTCATCAAAAACAACCAGAGAGCTTTCAAGAGAACCAAACAGATCTTTTAATAATGAAAAAATGAATTGCTGAGGGAGGAAAAATCCCTCAGTGGATCAAGGGAGATCTAATTGTAGGGATGCTTTGTAAACTCCAAGACAGGCCTGAAGTCATTACCCAGAATGCAGCATGGATACAGATGAAACATCTCCAATATAGCACAGTAACGACAGAAAGAATAAGCATTCCTAACTTACATCTAATTGGAACTCTAGAAAAAGAAAAAAAATAATGGGGTAGAAGAAATATGAAGAGATTATGGCTGAGAATGTTCCAGAAATCTACAGATAAAGAAAACACGATGTACATCAAACAGGATAAATTTTTAAAAATCTTTTGTGGATATATTAAGGGAAATTGTAGAATAACAAAAATCAAAGAGATTTTAAAAGCAGTTATAGAGAAAGACGAATTACCTACCATGAACACCATTTGGCTTTTTAACAAGAACAATAGTATAAAACAGCAAGTGCTAAGTGACCTGTCAGCCTAGCATATCTAGACTAAAAGTGATTAAACAGAATAAAAATATAATTGTCTAGACTAGAAATGATTGAAACTATCTTGACCATTAACTAATCTACACTAGGAGAACTTTCAAAGAAGATACTTGGGGAATGAAGGTCTGGGATACAAAAAAAATGCTAAGAGAAACTGGTAAATATATATGTAAATCTGAACAAACACTGTCTAAATAAATAATAGCTAAGTCCTAGGTTTAAAAAAGGATAGGACTGAGATACTAAACAGTAAGTTCTTTGTATTTTTCAGGAGAGGGAATATTAATCTTATACTTTATTAGGTATGAACGGTAAAAATTTAAAGATAACCATTAAAAGAACAGAAATGAGAGGTTCTCAGAAAAAATGGCCTAGATGGTAGAGGCTTTGTTCATTCCTCTTGTGACCAAATCAAAGTTGTGACAGGAACATGGAACACAGCAAGGAAAGTTGCCTGGGATCTAGACGAACAAAAGCACTACAACTAGAGAGAGAAATAATTAATCACTCTGCAATGGTAGAATGTAGGAGGGGATGAAGACATGAGGCTGCCCAGTCCCTAACAGCTGAGTGGGACAGAGGCTATGGCAGCGGCAGCTTCGGACGCCTCTTAAAGGGGCCGTGTCTGCAAGCAGACTTTTGCTGTGATGGATTTGATCACTCTGAGCACCCATGCTGGGTAGGGGGCACCAGGAACTTACAGGGGGACACCGAGTTGTCGGAGTGAGGGCCGGAGGCGAGGCTCTCTCTTGAGCAGAAGTGCCGGTGGTATCCATTGTTCCTCTGTTGAGTCCTCCTGCCCCCACGTCCCCTCTCCCCGCTCCATGTGTAGACGCAACAACGTCACAGCTGAGATGTCACCAAACTGGGAAACAGAGGTCACTCTGCCCAGAGGATTCCCTGAAACTCCGCCTCCCCCAACTCACAGCCCCACCCAAGCCACATCCAGTTGTCCTCTGTGAGTCTAGTGCTCCTTGCTGAGCCAACTCCAAGACTCACACTGGTGACAGCGGGCCTCAGCTTCTGGCATGACCTCTTGAGGCAATTATAAGCACAGCATCTGTGGGTTGTTTGCTGAATCCTAATAGGTGGCCCTGGAGGGGCACAGGCTGAAGCTAAACTTGGCCTGCAGCTGAACCCCTTTCAGGACTGTGCCACTGGACACCTACCACACGAAGCCGCACTAATAAGACTAGGAAACTTAGCAGCTTTGCTTAATACATAAAACAGACACAGAAAGGCAGCCAAAATGGGAAGACAAAGAGCAAATAATAGTTCAGTCAAAGAGAACAGAACAGAGATCCAGGAATAATGGAGTCAAGCAATCTAACAGATGCAGAGTTCAAAACACTGGTTATAAAAATGCTCAATGGCCCTAGGGGAAATATAGATGAATTCAGTGAGAACTTTAACAAAGACATAAAAAAACAAAAATGGAAATGGAAATTATAAAAGGGAACCAGTCAGAAATGAAGAATACATTATCTGAGATGAAGAATATATTAGAGAGAATAAACAGAATGGATAAAGAAGAGGACTGAACCGCCAATATAGAGAATGGGGAAGCCATGGACAGTCAGTCAGAACAGCAAGAAAAAAGAAGTCAAGGCTGTAATAATAATTTAAGGGGCCTATAGGACACAATTAAATGTAAATATATCCATGTCATAGGGGTACCGAAGAGAAAACGAGAAGTTGAAGAGCTATTTGAAGAAACAATGATGGAAAACTTCCCTAACCTGGTGAAAGAAATAAACGTACAACCCCAGGAAGCTCAGAGAGTCCCAAAAAGGATGAACCCAAAGCGGCCCACACCAAGACACGATATAATTAAAATGCCAAAGGTTAAATACAAAAAGAGATTCTTAAAAGCAGCAAGAGAAAAGCAGTTACCTATAAGGAAGCACCCATAAGACTGGCAGCTGATTTCTCAAAAGAAACTATGCAGGACAGAAGGGCTTGGCAAAAAATATTCGACAGGATGAAGACCCAGGATTTACAACCAAGAATAATTTATCCAGCAAAGCTATCATTTAGAGTTGAAGGACAGATAAAGAGCTTCCCAGACAAAAATAAGCTAAAGGAAATTATCAACACCAAGCCAGTAATACAGGCAATGTTGGAGGGACTTCTTTAAGAAGAAAGAACAGGAATAAAGAATGGTAATAACTACATTCATATCAACAAGTACCTCAAATGGAAAAGAATTAAATGCTCCAACAAAAAAGATAAGAGTGACTGAATGGATAAGAAACCAAGACTCCTACAAAAGACTCGCTTCAGATTAAAAGACACACACAGACCAAAAGGAAGGGGATGGAAAAAGATATTGCCTTGATGAACCTAGAGGGTATTGCGCTAATGAAATAAGTCAGATAAAGACAAATATCGCATAATTTCACTTACATGTGGAATCTAAACAAAATAAACACAAAAATGGAAATAAACTCATAGATACAGAGGATATTTGAGGGTTACTAGATGGGAGGGGAGTTGGGGGGCAGTGAAAAAGGGCAAAGGGACTAAGAAGTACAAATGGATAGTTACAAAACAGACATGGAGATATAAAGTGTAGCAAAAGAAAAAACAATAATGTTGCAATAAATATGTAAGGAGGAAGAGGTATACTAGATTTAGTGAGGTGATCATTTTGTGAATTATATCGATCTCTGATCACTATGCTGTACAACTGAAACTACTATATTATTGTATGTCAACTATAATTGAAAAAAACTCATTGAATTGTTAAAAAAAAAAAAGATAAAATAAAAGATAGCATACCCCTCCCCCCAAGGGAGGGGTGGCTTTTCAGTTAAGAGAGCTGTGAACAGCCCAGAAGTGGGGGGTGGGAGGAAGAACAGAAATGGTTTATTATTTCAAAGCCAGTAGGGAAGGTAAGAAGAGGTTGGATAAGGAAAATAAAGATAAGCACTTAATAAAAGTAAAAAGGAAAAGGGAAACTATAAAAAGAAGGTAGAACAGAACACCAAAGGAAAAAACGAACAAACAAACATAGCACTAATCAGAATAAAATAAAAGGACTATTCTTGCTAATAAAGACAGATTGTTGTTGTTGTTGTTTTTTTTTAAAGAACGAAAATCAGCTACCTAGTATTTATAAGGTAATAACACTTAGGTATCAGTACATAGAAAAATGGAAAGGAAAGGGATAGAAAAATATATACCAGGCAAATCCAATCCCAAAACAGGTGGAGTAGCTATATTACTCCAAGAAATGGAGCGTTTCATGACAAAAGTCTTAGGAAGAATTGGGAAGATCACTATAATAATCATTGATCCAATTCACTAGCAAGATACAACAATTTTTTAACTTGTACGTGCCTAAAAAAAGTAGCCTCTAACTATATGAAAGTAGAACATACAAAGCACAAATTACTAGAATGTCAGGTATCAAAGGATAAATTTGCCATTACAGTCAGAAATTCAACATATTTCATTCATAACCTGGTATTTAGGTCATATAGGCAAATTAGTAAATCTACAAAATTAGTAAAGTATAAAAGATTAGAACAAAAAAATCAAGGTTGATTATTTAATATGTAACTCCAAACCTAACAATTAGAAAACATTGATTTTGCTCAAGCATACAATGGCAGATTTATAAAACTGACTATGTTAAGTAATTTCAAAGAAGTATTAACAAATAAACCATTCTGTCAGAACACAAGCAATTACACTGGAAGTCAATCATAAGAGATGAAGGAGAAAAAAAGCCCAGTCATTGGGAAATTTAAAAAAATAGTTCCAAATAACTCATAGGTCAATGAAGAAATCAGAATGGATTTGAGATTTGGTAATATGAAATTACTACATACTAAACTGTAGGTCTGCAACCAAAATGGCACTTAGAAATATAAGCTTGAATGCTTAAAAAAAAAAAAAAAAAAGAGGCTATAACTTAAAGAACTAAGCATCTAACTTACAGAGTTAAAAAAAAAAAGAAAAACAAACCTAAAAACGCAAGTGTGAACACAAAAACTTTTATTTATATTCCATTGTCGACTTCTAATGAAATGAGACAAATGAGCAGTAGCAAAAGACAGGGTGGTCAGGAACCTAAGTCTAAAAGATAACGGGCGGGGGCAGGGAGGGGCACTTGTCATCGATAAAAAAGTTTCATTTAATTATTAGTTTCTAGAAGAGGGAGTTAGGCACACTGGATATGAAAATTGTTTCTGCAAATTCCAGATGTCTCTAACCAAAAAATAAAACAAAATGCTGTTATAATCACAATACAGAAATAGCATGTCTAGCTGAAAGTTCACCAAAATATTCTCTAAAAGCCAGACCAGCTGAATCATAGGGAGATTAAAAGATCTGAGCCCAAATTAGCACAAGGGAAGGAGAGTCTGTTCAAAATAAAGTAAGCATCCCATGTGAGAAAAGGAGTTATCTTTTTTAAACCTCTTTGTTACTATTAAAATGAAAATATTTTAGCAGAAAAATATCATTAATGCCAGCTAATAAATTTTATGTTTCCAAACATAAAATCATCTTAAGTCTCAGCAATTATATTTTAAGACGGTTTAATCGGCTGCCTGGGCCACTTTGAAGCTACCCACAAACTACGTGGAGTAGCATTCTTTAAATCCAGTTCGCTTCAGAGTCTCATTCCTCCTGGTTACTATCTGCTCCGATCATATTTCTGTGACTATGATGCTTTAATTCTGTAATCCCAACTCACTATACAGAGCTGCCCCGTTCACCCTGGCCTACCAAATCTGGTTAACTCACTGATCTTGATAACACTAAAGGACAGAGCTAAAATAATAGTATACCAACCTTGAATTATTCTCTCCTTGTTCAATCTTGTTTCTCCACTAAAAGAGAGAGTAGGACAAAATAAGTAAATAAACCTTCATTACCAAATTAGTTTATTTTTGAGGTGAAAAAAAATCAACGATGAAAGATGATGATATTCATAAAGATAGCATGTGAACCTTGTAACATACTTCCTAATCTAACCTAATATTTGAGTAAATTAGATAAAACTGAATGAATACAATAAAATTTATTCTACATATCTGCAATCATCTAATTCACTAACTTGATGAGTTAAAAATTTCAAACTGCCCAAATTAAAATGTATAGATCACAAATCTTAAGTGAGTTGCAGGTGGAATATTTTATTTAAAAACATACATGTATATATATATATTTTGTTGTTGTTGTTGTTGTTAAATATTCTTATTAAAATAACTATGGTGACCAAAGCATCTTTCACAGGCAGCAGGAACAAAATGTGAAAGTCAGTCCATTCATCGCTGGGCTGAATGAGCAAGCACAGAGACTGCAAATGGAGTGGGAAAGAAGAGCACAAACCCTCAGATCCCCTGCCTTCTCCTAGGTCCTAGGTCTTCAGCTGTTCCATTTGTAGTGCTGATAACTATCTTAAAGACCACATTGAAGAACTGAGGTTTGGGTAATAAATTTTTAAGAATTAAAAAAATTTTTTTTTTTGAAGCAACCAGAAAGGTGAAAGGACTGGAAACTTTGTCACAAACTAACCATCAATTGAGACTTGAAGGTGAAGGAGGCAGCGGAATATGGATAAAACTGAATGACAGGAAAGAACTACAGTAAACGCCATCATCACATACACGAAAAGCTATCAAGGAGAATTCAGTGAAACTTCATTGAGCTTTCTGTGTGATAAGTACAGTGCTAGGCATTGGAGACACAGAGATGGTCAGTGGCTGCCCTTGAGAAAGGAGTTGGCTTGTTCTTTGTGGACACTACACGTAGAATAGGGAATGGGTGGTAAAAATAGTAAACAGATTTCTTCAAAACAAGTTATTTCCTCATTTGGAATCAAATGTCTACAGCCCACATGTATATCCTTCTATGTCAATGAGAGGTGAAAATCTTTAAAGTAAACTCCATTGCCATATATCAGGCTCAGATACATTGCTTTGGTTTCACACTTAACAAGCTTGGTTTAGCTCAAGTACTTCGGTTTCCTCGTCCGTCAAAGGAAACTAGTAATAATCTATCTCACAGGACTCTTGTGATAATTGAGTGAATACAGGTAAAGTGCTTAGAATACTGCTTGGCTTTTAGTAAGCACTCAATAGTCCTTTCTATTTATAGGTCATTTTTGGAAGAAGTTTTATAGAAATCAAAGATTTAACTTAATACATTTTTTAATCTTTTAAAAACTGTGAAATAAACACATAACAAATAACATAACTATAAAGCCAACACCCATATAACACTACCCAAGTTAACAGATCACTGCCAGCCTCCTAGATCCCTTTCCAATCACAATATCCTTTCACTCCCCCGCCCCCCTTCCAAGGGATCTATTACCTGGATGTTCGGATGCTCATTTGCTTGCCTTTCCTCATAGCTTCCCCACCACACGTAGAGCATGGATTAGTTTAGTTGTTGTTGAACTTTACAATGAATTGCTTACTATGTAGTCTTCTGCATATTGTTTCTTTTGTTCAAAATTTTAAGACATTAATATTGTTGAATGCGGCTGTGCTCCTTATATTCTCATTACTGTGTAATACTCCACTGTAAGAATTTATCAAAATCTATTTATATGGTCTATTGTTGACATTTAGAGTGTTTCCAGTTTGGGGCCATGCTGCTATAAATATGTTTGTACACAGTGGATCATATTCTCTAGGGCAGTAGTTTTCAAAGTGTGGTCCCTGAACCAGTATCTCTAGCATTGCCTGGAAACTGGTGGAAAATGCAAAGTCTTGGGCCCCACACTGAATCATAAATTCAGAGGCTGGGGCCCAGCAATCAGTGTTTTAATAAACCCACCAAGTGATTCTGATGCATGCTTATGTTTGAGAACCATCCAAAGATTGGCAAATAATTCTTTTGGTAAACAAAGTTTTATTGGGATACAGTAACACTCATTTGTTGATTTATTGTTATGGTTACTTTCACACTATAATAGTGGAGCTGAGCAGTTCAGATTGTAGAGCCTACAGAGCCTAAACTATTATCTGGCCTTTTAATTAAAATTTGCTCACCATGCCTCGTGATATATACCTAGCGTTAGAATTGCTGGACCATGGGGTATGCAAATATCCAGCTTCATCAGATAATGCTGAAGCAGTTATACCCATTTATACCACTCTACAGTGTTCCACATCCTCACCACCACTTAGTAGTATAAGGACTTTAGATTAGTGCCAGTCAGACAACTGAACAGTTTAACTCACCTTAATTTTAATTTGTATTTCCCTGATTATTATGAAGGCTGATAACACCTACATGTGTTTAAATAAAGCTCTCGTTAAAAAAAAAAAAAAATCCCATGGGATGGAGCTACTTGGATCCAGAAAGGAACTCCATCAAACCTCAAAGTCCATCAAACTCCATCAAAATCCAAATGCTTCCTGACTATGCAAGAATCCAAATGCTTCTGCCAAGAAGTCTAGCCCTTTATAGGCTACAAATATGCGTTATTCATTTTGTAGATTATCACACCATTCTTCACTTAAAAAGGTATTTGATTTTGTTAGCTTCAGTTTATATTCTGTGGCATTTCTTTAGAAATCATACAGAAAGCTTAATTTCCCAAGCATATCCTTTTAAAGAATTCAAATTCAACAGATGAGCACTCAGTCTGTGCCACAAGAAACAAATCATGAGAAATTAGTATACATTTGAGGTAAGTTTTCAAAATAGATATGTTTTAGCACACATGAAAATGTAAAGCCTCACCTGATATTTGATCATGAATTATCCTAATTCCTCTACACTAATTAAGTCACTTGAAAATATAGAAGATTTCAAGGGCTAGTAACATGAAGACTTTCTCTTGATGTTTGAGAAGGGGAAGGAAATAGACAACTCATGATATATTTTTATTTATATATAGGTTAGTTCTAGGTGCAAAGACTAGGATCAACCCCATTCCCAGGAAACAAATATCACAGTAACGTAACAGTTACATATTATCTTTATAAAAGTTTACAGATGGTCCAATATCTATTTTGCATGCTTTATTAAGACCAGAACAATGATTAGCATTCAACAAAAAGTGAGTTAACTGATGTTAGAATAGAGTAAGGAAAACATCAGTCTTGCTATTAATATGGTTTTTTTCCACCGATTTTCTTAAATTTATTAGGGTGACATTGATTAATAAAATTACATAGGTTTTGAGTGTACGATGCTGATATACATCATCTGTATATTGCAGTTATCAATACGTTTACTAACCCATCATCTTTACACCATTCAAATTAAATTTAGTTTGTAAAAATAATTTTAAGTTTTAAGAGCTAGTTAAAAATGGAAGTGAAACAGATGGTTTGCAGGCAACTGATTGCAAACACCTACAAATAACATTTCAAGGGAACTAGGGTCTTCAATGTACTGTGAAGGTGATGGAAATGTCAACCTACATACCAGAGTTTTCAACAATGCTGTGCTATAAGATCATGAGAAGTTACAGTTTAATAATATAGTAGACTTGAAGTATGAAATCTTGGGCATTCTATTCCAAAAATGTTACACAAGATATTTCACTTTCAAGTATGATGAAGAAAGGTAAACACATATAGTAACAGCACGAAATTCATAAAGGATTTGGATGAACTTAAAGATATTGCTTTTAAAATGTTCTCTTGCATTACTTAAAGAGGCACTGCTCAATAAAATTATCGAACTCTTATAAAATATTGATCATGCCAACATAGTATTTCAAGATGTCTGAGTAACTTATAGAGTTATACAGAATCAGGTAACAAAACTCCAGTGCCTATTCCCAAATTGTGCTGAATAATAGAATTTTGCTAATTCCAATAGTCATTACATATAACTAGGGTGATTATCAATCAAGTTTGAAATCATTTTTTCCCTAAAGAATCATCAATTTTAGCTTTAAGAATTCTGAAGGAGAAAAGATAGTTCAGACACTATTCATTATTTCAACACTTTCATTCCACTTTCCCAAAAAAAACAAAAACAAAAACAAAAAAACAGAACAACACAAACTATTATCACTCTTTACAATTCCATTAAGAGAAATAAAAAGTAGCCTCTAAAATGGCTGGTGATATTCAAGCAATCTACAAATACTGGTCTTTAACTTAAGATGTAGAAGAGTTCAGTGTTAAGAGGATGGGCTGTAGAGTCATGTTGCTTTGATTCAAATCCTGCCTCTCCAATCTGCCATGTGACTTTAAGCAAGTTACATACCCTCTGTTTTTTTTCCCTTACCTGCAAATTGAGGAGCAATCCTTACCTCACTGGATTGTTATCAGAATTTAATTATAACAGTGCCTGGCATTTATTAAGACATTTTTAAATTGGTTTCTATAGCTATTCTATGAGGAATCAATTTAAAAATCAAGCCTTTTTTAAGAATCAGGGAAGGGATAAAAATTCACATGACTATTGTCCATTAAGAATCTAAATAGGGATCACCTGATTTGTCAAGGGTTGGTTTAATCCAAATTTCTTACAACTTCTGAGCTTCAATTATATGTCAGACACTGTGCTGGCTGGGTCAAGGGAGCCAGAAAACGCTCTAATATTCAAAGAAAAGGCAATTAGGATTCTAATTCCTGTTTCATTACTGATTAGCTGTATGACCTTAATTGGTCATACAAGGTGATAAAGCATTCTATAAAATGAAGAGGGGTAAGGCAGAAGAGATAGAGAGGAACTCAATTTCTAGTTTAGTCATTAAAATCCTGTGAATCCTGAAAGGACAATTTCAGATGATTCCCAAGATTATCTTCCTATAAAAGAACAACAGGACAAAAAAGATAGAATTAAAGTAGGCTTGACCAGGTTAAATAATATTAGTATTTCTTGTGAGTTCCATAAAGTCAAAAATGGCATCTTATTTATCTGTGTAACCCAGTCTGCTGGCACATAGTACCTATTCAAAATGCTGCTCTGATAAACTATGCATACTTATTTGTGGATTAACTACATTTTTTGTTAGAGCTGTCCTTATAGAAAGAGAAGTTATTTAATTCTCATATATATTTCTTCCCTACCATTGTGCTGTAAACTTTACCTTTCTCCCATTTAATTCTCACACTAACCCAATGAGGTAGGTACTATCAGTATCTCCGGTTTATGTATCAGGAAACTGAGGTAAGAAAGGTTAAATCGGTTAACAGAAGGCCAGGTTGCAAGACTCCTAGCTAGACCTTGATTCTTACCTAGGTCAATATTGCTTGAAAAATCTGTGCTCTTAACCACCCTCATTTCACTTCCCATGAAGAGCTGCCAAATAAGTGTTGAGAAGGAAAAAGAGACATAAAGACATTTCAGCATTTTGCTCCGTGTAATGTTAACGATAAAAATATTTGTTCGGGTGATGTGGTCGACTGAGACGCAGGCAAAGGCTGTTTTTCCTCTTCCAGTAATGTAACCTCTGGAGGGAAGAAATAAATCTCAGATACACGTCCGTGGGGTAGTCCCCAAGACAAACAAGGGGGAACAGCAGAGACGGAGAAAGGGGAAGGCAGCCAGGATCACAAATAACAGGCTTGGGCGAGCTATTCTGCAAATTCTTCGGAATCAGCTGGAAATTAACACGGTGCATATAGAAGTCCGAAGACAAGGTTGTCTTTCTTCAGCTTTAGCTCAGGCATCAAGTAGCTGGGAACCTTGATCATTTACTTATCCAGACCTGACTCTCCTCATCTGTAAAACGGAGGTAATGATATTTGACACCTGCCTCCCTTCCTCGCTAAGTGTCGCTGGGGGAAGGAAGAGTCGAAATGATATAACACGTACGAAAACAGCTAGAAAATAGCCCGTCCCAGCCAACTCTCCGAAGGATGAGCAAGCAGAAAAAGAAAGGGCGACAGATCAACGGTACTTCACCTACTCCAAAACACACTCATTGAAGAGGAGAGAAAGGCACTCTGCGACAGCAATACTCACTGCCGGACAAAAGTCAGAGCGAAGCGTGTCATCTTCCTGGTACTCAGAGGAACGAGAAGCAACAGCCACAGCTCGACGAGCGTCACCTGCACTGTGCTCCGCGGCTCCTCTGCATTGCGGGATCATCTCGTCCATACCACTTCCTCCAACCCCATCCGGCCAGCGGGCTCGGCTGCCATAGGCCAAAGCGGCCGCCTACGTCATCTCCGAAAGGCCAATCAGGCCCGCAGGTCGGAAGAAACCCGCTACAGCCGAGGCCCCGCTCACGGTCATGGCGCTTGCGTCCCTGTGCGCGGGCCTGTGATTGGCGCGCGGCAGGTGCGGGCGGAGTCCGCTCTGTAGTAGCCGGAGGAAGCTATTCTTGTCCCGGCGTTCCTCTTATCTTTGAGGCTCAGCGCGGATAAGGGACCCCGACGCTCGGATTTATGATTAATCTGTTGTAAGGTTGGAATGCAGCCAGTAGTCTTACTTCATGGGTATACAGTGCCTGATGAATCGAGTTATATGAGGTTTAGCTGTTCATGCCTAACACGGAGGACGTAAGGTCAGCAAGGTCTGCAGACTTAAACCACCCAGTTGCAGTCCCCAAATCCGCATTGACAGGCATGCTCCTAGAGCAAACTGCAGACTCTTTTGAGCCCGCTTCTAAACTAGGCCTCATACTTGGCCTGCTGAGCCCGGTCTTCCCAAAGAATCCTGCGAAGCCAGCTTATTGAGAATACCCTCACCCTCAGTATCTAATGAAGCTCCTTTCCCACTGACCCTCGTTATCTAACCAGTTCCTCTTTAGTAAATTTACCCCATCGCAGGTCTTGACCTCTAACTGCAGTGGTCTTGAGTAGAGTCCTCCCCGCTTCCGCTGTTTTTTAAAAAGTAACTAGTGAATAAGTTCTCTTTAACAGCCTTCAGGGACTTGAGAGAGTTACTTAGCCTCTCAAACTCTGAATAATAAGTAAAATGAGATAACTAGCCATGACACAAGTAAAGTTTAATAAGGTTAGCTTTATATACATGGTAAAGCTTAACGATGTGGTCTTTACATTGTCTTCCATGCATTTTTAACCTAAATTCTCTTATTTAATAATGCATTTGTTTCCATGAATCCTCAATTATGTAGTAGAAGATGGGTTTAAAGAACTTAAGTGAAACATGGGCCATTTGGATTGATAGGCACACATTTCAAAAGTTTATAATCCCATTTGGCCCTCAGAACAACTCTGAGGCAGACAGGGTATGCTATATTATCTTCACTTTAAGAGATGAGAATTCTGGCTAAGGGAAACAAAGCAATTTGTCTAAGCTCACAGCTGTTCAGTGATGACACGGGACTAATTCAGAGATTCTCAAAGCTACCTGCACATTGGAATCATCTAGGATTTTTTGAATTCCAGCCTACACCGCAGAAAAATGAAATCTGGACCTCTGTGGGAGGGACCCAGGCAACAGCAACTTTTTAAAACCTCCAGCTGTTTCCAATGTGCAGCCAATTTTAAGAGCTAGAAGTTTAAAGCAGTGCTTCTCAAATTTTAAAGGTGTACTCAGATCACCTGGAGATATTGTTGAACTGTTGATTCTGATTTAGTAGGTTTGGAATGAGGGCCAAATTCAGTATCTCTAACAAGCTCCTAGGGAAAAGGGAGCATTTTCAGGATTAGGGTAGAGGAGTCATTCAGAGGGCTCCAGTGGAGCCCTGATTACCACGGGGGTACACTGCTTGTACATAGTAAATGCTCCATATATATGTTCTGAATGATCGAATGAATAAACTAGTCCGACAGATTTTCCTGGAAATTTGACCTAGAAAAATGAAAATAAGGTAGTTAGCTGTAAGGACTAAAGCAGAAAGAAATCCTAGAGAAAAACCACAACATAGAGCTATGAGGGAGCATGTAGACTGAAGCAATGAAGAAACAGAAACCACAATATAAGCTTGAGAACAGATTTGTAGGTAAGGACCAGCAAAGGTAATGGAAGAACGTAATAGACACACAGACAGAAGCAGATCCAAGTGAGTAATGCAGAGACAACCTGGTCCCTAGTCCCTCAAGATGCCATTGTACCAGATACCTTGTAGGTTCTAGTTTTTACAGTAAAACTTTCTATTTAAGGGGTCTGAGTGAATTTCTAAAGCCTAATTAAAAACAGCCTTCCACTTTGTCTTATTTATGTCTTATGTCTGTAAGTTATGAGTTATTTCAGTTTTACAGATGAAGAAATTAAGATATGTAGAGGTTAACTAATTTCCCATCTCTTAAGATCTCAGAACTGAGTTTGACCCCAGGTAAGTATGCTCCAAGTAGTATCAAAACTACAACAATGAGAGTAAATACTGGCTCCGTTTCATCATTTCCCTGGCTCCTATCAAAATGTTTGAAACAAAGTAGGGACTCAATTAAAATTTGTTAAATGAATGAATGAACAATTTCTCTTATGATCAATTTGTCGAATGAATCATACACCTAAAAGTAGCTGATAAAATGGGAGATGGTTGCTGTAGGAGAAATTTAGGAAATTATAAAATATCAATATTCATTTAAAAAATTATCCAAGAAATATGTATAAAAACAATGTCTTCATAAACTTTAAAAATCTGGAGAAAGTTAAAAATCTTTAAATGAAGGTTGTGGATCTTTTAAAGAGTGAACATTATCCTGCATTTTTCACAATGGTTCAGGGATTGTCATTCAATTTATAAAATGAACAGGGAGTTGGTTTAAACTTTGTTTAGATAGCAGCTAGAAGTAACCACTGATATACCTTTGTTGACAAGCTATCAAATCACATCTGCCCTTTTTGTAAAATGAAAAACAGTGCTTTGTTGTGGTATTTCATATGATGAAAATCTGAATTATTCAGGATAGGCCAAGTTACGCTGAGGTAACAAGTTAACCCTGAAATTTCTGCGACTTAACCATTAAATTTTGTTTCTCATGCTACATGTCTGACATGGATCAAAAAGAGGCTTCATATAGTCATTCAGGACTAAGGTTGACAGACACATTGACATCAACACATGGATTCATAAATTACTGGGGCAGATGATGAGAATGACTGAGTGTCTTGAACGAGCTCTTAGATGCTTTCTCTATTCATTGTTCAGAGCTACTTACATGGCCCTTTCTAACTGCAAAGGTGATGGGAAATGTGGGGAAATGCATGAATGTTTGGTGAGTAGACGACGCCATAAGTACTGTGCGTGTTGGAGTATCCCAAGATTCTGCCCTTGGCCCACTTCTCTCCTCCATCTCCATGAAGCAACCATCTCCCATTTTATCAGCTACTTTTAGATGTATGATTCATTCGACATTATGCAATTATGCAATCTCCGAGGTGATCTTATCCACTGTATAGATCTTATTTATATCTCCCGCCTATAATTTTCCCTGATCACTTCATTTATTTATTCAGTTACCTACTCAGTTACCTACTTCAGTTACTTATTCGGTTACCTACTCTAGTGAGCATCTCAATGTAACTTTGTCCACACACACACTTTGATTTTTACCTCCAAAGACTTCTCACTCCTCTTCAAGTCTTTCTTATCTCAGTAAATGGTGAAATAATCTACTACTTTGCTGATGTAATCTTTGATCCTTCACCTTAACCTAACGCTCGCATCAAATTTATGACAAATTTCTGTAGGCTCAATAATTCAGTGAGTGCTGGACTTTTACTCATGTTTTCAAATAAAGATTTAATTATAGTCTTCACTGAAGACGAGCCAAGTGTGATAATACCTGATCTACTTGGAATGTGGGACTGGGGAAGAAGTGTGAGTTGACATCAGTTCTCCAGGTATTTAAACACTTTCAACGATAGCATTAAGGATTAAATTAATTATATTGGACCGAATGCTGGCATGTTGGTTAATTAGAGTTAGCGAATTTCTATTCTTGTTTATAATTTTTTTAACTGAGAGTTTTCTTCTTATTCTGATCATAAGACTCAGTTATAGACTTAAATCTTCAGGACTTCAAAGATCTTTAAATATATACATCTTTGAAATTTGCGGAGACTTCTTTTGTGAACTAGTCTATGTCATTGTGTATAAATGCTTCAGGTGTGAGTGGGAAGAATGTGATTCACTCATTATTGGTTGCAGAGTTCAATATATGTCTGAATCCAAGCTTATTTATTGTGCTTTTCAAATCTTCGTAAATAAATAAGTAAATACATCTAAAAGCTTTTTTAAAAGTTTATGTGGGCTCTATCACCAAATTATGTCTTGAGTCCACTACTCTTCCTATGACCTTACTACAATCTATGCTAAGCCTCCATCATCTCTTGTCTGGATGACTGTGAGAGCCTGTTAACACAACTCATACCTTATAAACCATCCCCTACTCAGCTGCCCAAATGATGTCTCCATGATCATATCACTTGCTGGAAAATTCTCTAATGATTCTTATTGCAACTAGAATAAGTCCCAACTCTTTATGCAGCTCCTACAAGGCCTAGGTGACTTGGCCCCTCTCTAGGTCTCCGGTCCCATTTCCCTCTTCACATTCTCTCTTCACCAAGCCACAATGCTTCTCTCTGTCCCTAGACATGTCATGATCATTCCTATCTCAAAGACTTTGAATTTTCTGTCCCTTCTGTTTACACAGGTCTTCCTAAGATATTTGGCATGGTTATCTCCTGCTCAGCCTTCAGATCTTAACTCAAAAATCACTTCCTTAAGAGGCCTTTCCTCAAGCAAAATAGCCTGCACAGTCAGTATCATCCTATATTATAGCACTTGGATCTTAAATTATATCATTTATTTACTGTTTTTACAGGTTCATTGCCTATTTCTGTCTGCTAGAATGTAAGTTCCTTCAGTGCCTAGAATAGTGCCAGAAACATTGTAAGAGCCCAATCAATATTTGCCATCATTAGAAATCATGTTCCTAAATAATATTTAATTATAGAATGACATTCCCCCAATATGTGTTAAATGAAAAAAATTAAAAGTAAGATAGAAACCTATTCATTATGAGACAGATTTTATAAGAAAAAAATACATGCATTTAAAAAAAAGACAAGAAGAAACGTCATTTGCATCAGTTTCTCTAGATAATATTTATAATGTTTAAAATACTTGTGCTGTATTATTACTAAAGGATTTTTTCCAGTGATATATACATATAATTAAGCAAGATGTCTTTCACAAAGAAGATTATCCAAAGGGTGGATAGGGGAGAATGCATATACCGTTCTATGTATGTGGCCACTCATATATACCAAGACAAGCCAACTTACTATTATTACCATTTAATAGAGTACAATTCTGAATAGTCAAAACAAATCTTAGTTGATGGGTATGTGTGTTCTTGGTATTTGTTCTGTTTACTTATGATTATGTCATTTTATGATTCAAAGATAAAGCTCTAAAAGACTCACAAGAATAGAAACAAAAAGATTTTAAGTTTAAGACTAAAGATGGACAGACAAGACTGACATCAGATGTTAATATAGACTGAGAGTCTTTGGGACCAACTGAGAATTGTGGTTTTGAAATTACCCGAGTTATTTCTAACACCGCTACTTTACTTTTTTCTTCTATTGCTTTTAAGTTGGATATTGTAGTGGTTTATGCAAATTTAATAAAAGAGAAAGTCTTGGACTTTTATTGGCAGGGATTTTCTTGCACCACCCACTGTCATAATTGATTACATGCTGTACCCTGATGGAGGAACAGAATTTCTCGGCCAACAGAAAATCACAAATACATGGTAAACCATCTGTTTTGTCCAGCGACTGAGAAATAATAATGTGACCAATGATCCAAGCAAGAAGGGGCTGCCAGTCCAACTGTGCCCAGTCCTCCATCAGCTTGATGTCTGAAGGTGGAGGAAGATTTGTTTTGGCAGCCATGCTGCTAACATCTGACATCTGTCGCCCAGAGTTCCCCATTATTGCTAGTTCCAAAAAATCATATCTGCCAGTCAAACAGCTTTTCTGCTGATGGACAGTCGAAGGATGCCTTCTCGGCCTGACGTGCTTCTGGGAAACTCCCCTTTATTTGAATACATGCATTCACTAATCCCTTTTCATGCCTTGCCTTTTAGCCTGTCACTTAATGGGAAAAAGATCTCTCCCCAAGCCCAAGTTCATTGCTCTTTGGAAGAATGGCCAAAGCACAAAGGGGATACTAGGAAAGTTGTAAGTGCTTACGGTTTTACTCTCATGGGGTCAAGAGTAGTCTCCATTGGGATCCACAGGAAAACAATATCACCCCACCCCCACCCCTGCCTATTGGGAAAGTTAACATTTGCATATATAACTCCTTTAAAAATAATTAACATGGTACTTGATGTGTTTGAGTGTATTCTTGTTGAAACTTCCTATGTATTAGGCACTTTACATAGACTACCTCATTTAATCCTCTTAATCCAGCGAAGTTTTGTATCTTATAAAAGAACAAGCAGAGGCCAGAGCTCTTATAGCTAGTAGGTGGCAGCTCTGGGATTCAAACCCAGATCTTCTTGCTTAAGTGAAACTCTCTTTCCACTGCAGCATCCTGACTCTCCCTGTCACATATTTGTGACAACTGATATATAATATATAAATGTCTGATAGAGTCAACAATACTCCAGGCAGATAGCAAGCACTAGAGGGCATTTCTTGGGAAGGCCAGCGCTCTTGCTTTTGCCACAGCCCTGACAGGCATGCTAAGAAAAAGAGAAGACCTTTAGAGCCCTAAAATGCTGATCCTCTGGCCTTGGTTCCTGGAATGATTTAGGGTATACAGCATGTAACGTGGCAGGAAGTACCGCATTGGTGCTTCTGTAGTCTTTCCATTTTGATTTTACAGAGACAAACCCACACTAGAACGCAAACTTGGGAGCAGGGAGAACTGTGAATGGCTCCACAGGCAGATTCTTCCAGTCAAAACAAACTTTAAGGGAAAAGATTGACATTCCGGTACATGTGATTCTGGGCTGAAAATCCATGTGGCTACACGTTTTTAAGCCACATGTCCTGATAGAAACCTGAACAGAATTACTGTGAATAATAACCAAGAAGTAAAGCAAAAATGCCGGGAAAGAAAATCCCACTTCCAGACTATAAATGCACTGAAAAACTTTAGATCGTAAGGGCTTTTCTTTCTTTGAGGACTTTGTCTAATCCGAAGATGACATTCCATCTTCCGATGATTTCAACAGCGATATCATCATTCAATTCACCCCACCTTGGCTGAACATCTCACTCTTTCAGTTCAATTCTTGGTAAGCAAAATACAAATAAATCGAGCAGCCCTGTGTGGTGGAAGATGTGTGATATTTGAAGCCACCTCTGGGTTCCAGTCCCAGCCCTTACTGTGAGCTGCGTGACCCTCAATTTACTCAGCTACAAAATGAGGTATCAAATTTAATAATGGGTTGTGAGGATTACAAGAAATACTTGTGAAACGCTCTTTTAACACGACAAAATGTACTTAGCCAATTAAAAATTCTCCCTCGTCTCAGTGCCTAAATTGGCAGTACTGAGTAGCTGAAAGATTGATTGGTATGTGTCTATAAAATTAACTTTTAAAAAGACTGAATTTCAAGTTGCCTCTCTGGCACTCCGCTTTTAGCCTCGATGACAGATAACATTCATCAAGCTCTGGCTCTGTCTAGGTATCGTGGAAGCACAAAAATGAATGAGCCCAGGAGATAGTTACTATTTAACCCCATTTCACAGATGAAGAAACCCAGTCACTGAGAGGCTAGTAACGTGCCTACGATTCCAGAGCAGGCAGTCCCCCGGAGCCCTTGTTTTCCTTACCACCAGATAAAGAGCAGTTTGTTCTGTGATTTCTTGTATGTTTCTGCCATTAGCCATTGAGATCGAGGAGTGCCTCAAAAAGCAGGGGCCAAAGAAACATTTATTGAACGAGGTATCTGGTACAGAGTACCCAGCATATAACCAAGCCCTCCTATTGAATGAATGAGCAGAGCCCAGAAGCCCCACTTGGGGAAGATGTTGAAAAGTCCTTGTTATTGACTGAGGGGATGATTGATACATAGCCATGGGATTTGTACATTTTTCGATAGATTAAAAAATCTCACAGGTTTGTCTTATGGGTTCATTAAGGTGCCGTGAGAACTAAAAGCGACTGCAAAAACAAATGGACAAACAGCAGAGAAAAAAAATGATCTTTAACCCAGCCCACCTGGCGATCTCAATATGGGCTGACAACACGGTCTCAGAGGAATTTCAAAAAGCTAGCCCAGGCTCCATTTATCTGAAAACTAAAAACTCATAAAGCGATCAAAGAGATTACAAAGCCTAATGGGGAGTGCAGGTCTTTTTTATTTGGGCTAGAAAAGCGAAGGGAGGGTCTCAGGCCTTTGTGTTCCACCTGGGGCTTGCAAGAGTCCTACTTCATAGCCAGAGAGGTAAGACAGACACATTTTAGGCTGCAGAGCTACAAACTCAGAGGACAAGTGAGCAAGATCATTGAGTGAAGCAGGTTCGGTGGGTGTTGAGGGGTGATGGGGAGCAGAGAAGAGGGCCAGAATGACCTCAGCTACAGCTCCTACTGCCTCTCGGACTTGTTGCCAGCACGCAGATTTCCCAAGTAGTTAAAATCCTAAATTGTACGTGAAAGCTCTTATATTAGCAAGAAATTCCAAGGCAATTTAAATCATGGTGGGAGTTAAACTAAATACACCTGCAGGCTGGATTTGCTCTGTAAGCTGCTGGTTTGCCATCTTCGCATTAGACACTGAAAAGAATCGAAAGGAGTCATGAATCGCACTAGCCACTCCCAGATGGAGTCAGAATGTGCTAGTAGTACCCAGAAGGAAGCAGGTGAGGGAACTGCTGGTCCTGCTGGTCTGCTGGAGAGGTATTCTGTTCTGGACAGTCCTGCACCTGGCTGGCTGCAGTTTTCTTCTGTCATTCCTGTCTGTGGCATTGGTGCCACCTGGTGGACTTCTCAGGGAGCGCCCTACGTTTAGGCCATGATGACTGAGTCCTACAAAGGCCAGAGGTAGTGGGGGACCAGGGCAGCAAAAGCCAGAGGCAAAGCAAATCATCGCAAATGAAATGGAAGCTGTGTTTGGATAAGCATAAACTCAAAGCAGCAGTGGGATACCGAGGTAGGGTCAGAGGGAAATCAGTAGGGCCCTTGCTGTTTTCTTAGTTGGCTCATTCCTGCCTGTCTGAGCCTGCAGTCAGAGCTGAAGGATTCTGCCCCTCCATTGTGGGGGAGGCCCCCAAATCCCAGAGCCTAGAGAGGGGAAATATGCAAGTCATGATTGACGTCATCATCTTGAAACTGTCAGCCTTATTTCTTTAAGCCTCGGGAGAAATTAGGCAGGCGGGAATCCCAAACCAATGCTTGTGGCTGAGTTTATCCTCTTTCATTGTTTTAGGAGGACAACATCTGTGTTTATAGTGTTTAAAATCCATTATATCGTGTGTGCTCGTCATGCTATTTGAATATTTTCTCTTCATTTTTAAGATCACTTCCCAGATTTTTATTTTGGGGAAAGGTCAAAGTTTGTGTGTACCGTTTACAAGCGCTACTGCACCTTACACCAAGAGTGTTTTCCTAAATCTCACTTGAGGAAACCTGACTCAGCTCCTCAGAAAGCACCCCCTCCCACACTTCAGCATCAATGTATTCTGCAGGCATTGGCAATTGCCTTTATTCCTCTAGGTACTCTTGTGGGCTTGTGTGTTGTGTCTTCCCATAGAAAATTTCTTAAACCATGGGTTTTGTTTTCTCTGCTTTTCCTTGAAAGTCTGATGCAGGCCCTGTACACACGAGTTGGCTATGAACACTCAGCTTTTTTTTTTTTTCTTGACACTTGAATCTTCATGCCCATAGTCACAAGCATTTTTGCTCTTTTATTGCTATAAGAGCAGGGGAGAAATAATGTGGCATAATATTCAGCTTTGAACATTTGCTTCATGACAGTATGTTGAGAATATTACCACGCCGAATGGAACATTTTATTTTGGCATTACCTCTGTGTACTGAATGAAAGTTCTAGATCTCTGGAAAATGGTTGGAAATACAAAAGCACTCACTAGAGCACAAACAAAAGACCTAGGATTTCTAAGTCTTTACTCCGTGACTTCCACTTTCAGATAGGGCATTGTTGTCTCAAATTTGAGATTTTCTAATTTTAAGACCAAATGGGTCTGAAAGAGCATGGAAAGGGGCCATTAGATGTTAATAGTCACCACTGTGTGGAGTGCATGCTTTGTCTTCTCCCTTCCCACCCTGAAACATCCATAGCTCTAAATGAGAAATGTCCCTGGTGTTACCAGATGGCACTTGGAAGGAGTGGAGTTGTAGTGTTAAGATAGAGCCCCAATTCTGCAAGGCAAGCAGATAGGGGAGGGGAGGGAGAGGGATCTGGCTGTACTATGGGTTGTACAGAGGGCGGACGATGGGTGAGAGTGGCAACCAGACTCCAGGAGGCAGAAAGCCAAGAAAAAAGGTATCTCTGCTTATCTGTCAGAACAGGGATGTCAGTGTGGGATGGAGACAAAGGGGAATTTCTAAAGTCCTTGCAGGACTAAAAATCCCATTAGGCAGAGTTAGTTACTTGAGATTAATAGGCAATGTCTTAATCTGGACATTTCAAATGAGCAGCATTAATCTTACTGCTGACAACTCAGGTCATAATTAAACTGGAAAACAGCCTTCAGTGACTTTCAAAGACAGAACTAGAGAGAAAATACATTTTTATAGTAACACCAAAATGGCTATTAAGCCACTGCCTTCTGCATTACCCATCACTTGCAGAAAGGAAGCTGGTCTGAGGAGCTGAGGTCCAGAAACAGCTGGGACCAGGGCCTGGCAATTCACTTATGCATTGACTCTCCCACCCCCTTCCCAAGCTCTGCCTCACCACTCCTCCACCAAGAGCAGTTGTGTCCTGGTCCTCATAGGTCCCACAAAGGCAGGGATTCAGAGGGATACAGAGCCAGGAATCTGATGGGATCCAGGAAAGCTGCAGAGTTAGGGCCCTCAGAGACCACACCCCACAGAATGTGGAGATGGCACTGAGGGCTTCTGGCATCTCCCAAGCCAGGAGATGCTCACTCACAGCCAAGAGCGAGTAGCTGGCAATAATCAAGGGCCAGAATCTGAGGCCTTGTCATGAGAGCAGTGACTTAACTCATCATATAAAGGTGGGCTAAGGCTTCTAGTTTATAAGATTGCTGCATAGGCAACCCAAAAGGAAAAAAGTGTCAGCAATTATTTGTGTTGCCGTAACATGGATGCACAGGTAGATTACCTTCCAGGTTAGGATTTGTATCTTACACCATTACCGATTGTTGCCAACAGAGTTCTGACATGAGAAAGATGTATTCCATTCTGAGGACTTCTGGTCTATAAATAAGTCAAAACAACCAGAGAATTTAGGTCAAGGTGAGTTTATTGTCCAAATAGCACAACCTAATTGCATCCAAACCATTTTCAAATCCATCTTTAAGCTAGTCAGAATAACAGGTTATATTTCAAATCACTTAACACTGAACAGATAAGCCCTCTTAAAAGGCAGCTGACTATACCATGTCACCATCATAACCAATAAAACATTTTCCATACTTCCTAAAAACCTTTCATTTATACTGATCATGCTACTTTAGCACTTGCTAGCATCCCGACCAAATAAACACCCACACCTCTTATAGAGTACATTGTGAGAGAATTACATTGACTTGATATGGCATCACACTCGTTTAAAGCAAAAAAAAAAAAAATTATAATAATAAAAGAAGTCCAAGACGAGAAACTGTAACTGAGAGAGATCTGAGGTACATGGTACAAGGGTAATGAACATAATGGAAAAAATCCAATGGCCCGGTGATTTGCTGGGGATTTAAGAGTTGGCCAGCAATAAGAATTAAACCCATTAAGAAACAAAAACAAAAAAAAAAAACTTTTTTTTTTTAGGACAGGAACCTGTCAAAATATATTGGATACTGTAATGGCTACAGTCAGTAAGGCACTTTTTTCCCCAAAGTAGGCTGCAGGCAAAGAATAAATGTTGCAGCATGCATGGATACATTTGCTGATGGCTTCTTGAAACCTGAGCCAAGAATCATGTCTGATAGCCCAGCCACGTCTAAAAGCAGAGACACACAAATGTAGGAAAATAATTTTGTCTGAAATGGCTGTTCTGGGTTTAGAACCTAGAATCATGAAAAGCCATGTGGTGTGAGGAAGTCATAAATATCCTCTTGAGTCTCCCTGCCCTATTTTGTACAAATGGACAGCATGAACAGCTCTTGAAAACTCCAAGCCCACACCAGTGGAAGCCTGCACTCATTCTATAGCTACAGAGTTTGTTGGCTTAAGGGGACTTTACTGTCTCAGCATTAATTTCCCTTTTAAAGCTATTCTCAGGGTTAGACTGTCTCGAAGATAAACAAAAAGGAATCCTTTTGGCTTAGAAACCAATTGGCTTACTCAGACTTCCTCCCCATTCCTACCGCCCATTCCCACACTACCAATATCTTCTTGAACTAGAAAATCATTATTTACATGACATAAGGTGCAAGTCTGTTTCTTCTCCCAGCCCTGCCCCCAGTGGCCCATGGAGAGAAAATCCCCCTGCCCTCTTTGAGAAAAATCATCCGGTCCTGCCTAATGTTCTTAACCTGTCTGTCTCAGAACTCCCAGAGCAGTGTGGAGAGACCCTAAGGCGTCTGGATCTCAGGAGAGCTACAGCTCCTCTCATTGAAGAGAAGCCCACCCTGTTAGCAAAGGGATGTTGTGTGACGCAGTCAGGTCTGTTTCCTCCTCCAGCCTTGTCACTTAAGCGCCTGCCAGTCTTTGAGCTATGAGTGCCCCTGACTTAGCTGAGAAGAGACAGAACAGAGCCTCTTGTATGAAACAGAGACCAAAGAGGACCTGGCTGTAAGAAATGCTGAGCTATTCAGGGGGTCCTGGGGCAGGTCCAGAACAAAGCCTCCTATAAAGAGCAGCCCCTACTCTGAGGAGCTGTCCCCTCAGCACATGGGAGATAAGTCTGCTGTGGTATCTGTCCCCTGCTTTTACCTCCAGGCTTCTTGGCTGTCATGAACCCGCATGGAATTGAATTATGCTTAGTATATATTTTTGGCATACTAGGATTCTCCCCCCTAGGACCTGGCCAAAATAGGGGAAAGAAATTTGTCAGGCTTGGGGAACAACTTAGCCCCCACTGATGGAGAAAAACAAAAACAAACACAGAAGTAAAGAAGAGATTTAAAAAAAAAAAAAAGGGTAGAAAAAGACAGGAATAGGTGTGGAACCCCTTTAGTAGGTGAGAGAGAAAAAAAATTCACAGGGAGAACTGACTCCTTTGGGACAGAATCCCCTACCAAGGAAACCAAGCTCTAAGGAGAAGGTATTAGTCACTTAAGCAATCCAGAGTTCCTTCTTTTATGGAGGAAACAGGCAGAAAAATCCAGACAACCTAGCACCTTCCCCATCAGCAACCCCACACCTCCCACCACACTAGGCCCCGAAGGTAGGAAGAAGAAAAGGCTAGTGGCGATCGGAGCGTTAGGAAATGTGGAAAGTTAGACTGCAGGGAGAGTCTGTTGGCCTGTTCCCTTCCTTGATGGGTTCTCTCATTTGCTGCTGCTCTTTGAGCTTAAGGACTAGTCACTATGGAATGAGTTTGTACTTCGTTTTGTCTGTAGACTCCGAGACGCCCCCAGAACTCCAGGGACAATGCTGTCTTCCATTCTATGGAACGCCTCAGGGCCCAGAAGAGTGTCCTGTGCAAAGTGAGCACTTGATAAAATACCGCCTGCTTACTTTTCCTCTCCAAAACTTCAGAATTCACCTACCACCCCACCAGAAACTCCCTAGAATTTAGGGTCATGTTAACTCGCCAAGTCCTGAACTTTCTCTAAACACCCTGCAAGAAACCGACTCATCTGGATTTGCATCTATGTAAAGAAGCAGCCTCGCCACCTCCCTTCAACTACCATCCAATAATCATCTGATCTATTTTACCAATCACGCCAATTCAATGCCTAAAAACCATTTAGTGTCGCTCAGCAGAGGACCTGGCCTTGCACAGCACTTGCTGCCAGTCAGACAGGTGAGGGAAGGAACCTCCACAACACTGCAGGCTGCAGATTCAGACCAAAAAACCTCTGAGATTATCCTAAACTGGGAATGCCTATGTCAGGGAAGGGGAAAGAGTGTAAAGGTCCTTCAAGATGAGAGGACCCTAAGTGATGAAAGCCCTGCTTTAGAAAGGGCTGTAAGATGAGGGTCTCCAAGTAGCCTGTTGGAATTCTTTAGTCTGTCTCCTGATACCTAAGTGCAAATTATGACTTCCTTGTATACTGTGTAAATGTCTGTGCTGAATGTCTGCCTTGTGGGGGAGGGGAAATCCCTTGGTTCAATTGTATTTTTTCCATCATGATGAGGATACCGGAGTCAAAATGGAAGCCTGATGACCTTCGCGACTAACAAGGTCCCTAGGTGTGAAACCCTGGGCCAAAACCACCCCACCTTCCACCAGAAAGGGCACGCGGCCTCTTCCTCACCGTCTCCTTTCCCCACATTCATGGGCTCCCGAGCATAGACTGTATGATTGTGAGGTATTATGAAAACAAAAATGTGAATTATTCTTTTGTAGCTATTGATTTTATCCAGTAAACCTGAGGTAAAGAATACTCTGTCTTTGAAGAATGTGATCAGAAGGAAAAAAACCCAAAAAGAAAAAAAAAAATCAATCATGAATATGCTACCAGAAGAAAACAAACTATGGAAAGGCTTTTCCAGTATGAAGAACTCATATGTCAACCACCTACTTCGGGACTTGGTATTTAAGCAGTAAAATAATATATTATAAAAATGTTTATAAAATAGCAGCACACTCTGTGAAAAACATTACAGCTAGGTACTGTTAATGTGAATAAGGATGAATGATCTTAGCTTCTTAGCAGCGCAAAAAAAAAAAATAATAATAAAAAAACTGAACACAATAAAAGGAAAAATAAGAGACCCTTTGATTTTTCTCCATCTTAACCCTCAAACTATGAAACAAGGCAGAATATGTGTATAAAATTCTTCAAATAGCCCTGTTCTGATTTTTCTTTTTCACTTAAAAAGGCAAATATTTTAACAAATAGCTTCATTACCTGTCAATTATAATTGTGCAAAAAAAAAAAAAAAAAGTTGTTGCTCCAACCTCTTTGTTAACTGCGTGTGTCTAAGAAGTGGAGAGGAAAAAAATTCAAGTACACTGAATACAACTTTGCAATGAAATGAATAAAATATGGAAAAGGGAACAAAATGCCACACTGATGTTTGGCTGTCTGTCTTTGCACCAGCAATAATTTTTCTTTACATGTCCAAAGGAGAAGTATATAGGTGGGAATTAAGATCCTTCTATGCCTTCAAAATGGTAACAGATATTTGTTTTTAGGCTTTTCTGAGGAATGTTGTGATGGGAATGTCAGCGGAAAAGGGTATCTCTTGAGTCCTCACAGGGACACCAGAACTATGTACCAGAGAATGTCAGATACCAGAAGTGAATAGTACCTGGACTGAGTGTATGTGGGGAAGGGGCACCAGAGAAAAAGGGAGGAGTCTATTCAGCATGATTTGCATAAACCATCCCATCTACCCCTCGGGAACAATTTTTCAAAGTGCTTTTCGAATGGAATGGTTTATAACAATGCTAAACTGTGGACCAGACATGCCAATCAGCACCAAAAATTAGTTGTTTCCTAATAAGGGATGCCAAGGTCACATTACTCTCTTTAATACAGTAAGAGAAAAGATTCCATTCCAGATCCCACCCTTGGTCTCCATCTGCCTCTGTTTCATGAGTTTGGTAATGGCCTGGAGCTAGATTGCCCCTTTAGATAAAAATGTGGTGGTGTCTACAATGAACCATGTTTGGAAGAAGAAGCAAGATATCAAAAAACATGGAACCCAGGATCCAATCGCCTGTGTCCAACTGGAAAATAAAACATCTTTTTTAGGTAGCAGCTACTGTAGACAGCAAGAGTTCGTAACAAGAGATCCAGCAACAGGTGGCTGACTTAATAATAGGTGGTTGAGAGCAAAGGTGCTTCTACATCCAAAATGGTTCAGTCATGTTGAGAGATTGCTTTGTACTCCCTCCCCATCATGTCCCTCCTTATTTCTAATTCCTTCTTGAGTTCATTGCTTTGCAATCTAATCATGCCATAAATAGCATACACAGTTCCTTGAAATTATCCTAAAGGGGGTGTATATATGCTAGTTAACATGAAAAAAAGGTCTCCTCTAATTTGTTCCCATATTGCAGGCGTACATTTTCTCTAGCTACTCTGCAGGTATTTCTGTAAGCATTTTACTATTACTTTTAACATAATCAAATAATAACTGTCCACATACACAAGGGATTCCCTCCTGTTGTACTTTGAATAGGCACCAAATGCTTTTAATCATTCCACTTTTATAGGACCTTTGTCTCTCACTTCTAAAAGACCTTTCAATATGATCTAAGTGGGGGCAGAATTTTTTTTTTAAGTTTTATCCTAAACATAAAGAACAAAACACAACCATAAAGAAGGAGAGAGCAGATTTGAACATGTCTCTCCCATTCGGCCCGACTGACATCCTCACAGGTCAATATCCCGCACATCTGTAGGGGTGCTGGCTTGGTCCAGTTCATCCTCCGACTTGGATCCATCCCCCTGGTCCTGACGGAACTGCTGCAGGCTATTGAGCAGCACCACCTCAATCTGCTCCTGGCAGGCTTTGAGGCAATCCTAGGAGGAGAATGGTCCAGACCAGAGAGCTGTTAGCAACATCAACAGGGCACAGAGCATTTTATGAAGAAAACATACACAGTTCAAGCCTCGCATAATTCCATGCTAGTTTTCCAGTAGGAATAAACGTAAAGGAAAGGAGATGCGTTCTTGAAGCGCCACAGAACCTCACTACTCCAAGTCCATGCTTCGGCGTCACCTGGGAACTTGTTAGAAATGCAGAATCTTGGGTGATTCATAAACACCGGAGCATCTGAGAAGCACTGACATAGATAATGAGCCACGGATGGACATGCAGTGCCTGGTAATCTAGGGGCCATGAGATGCTTTCTGCTTGGGGAAGTTGGGAGGTGACAGAGAAAAGGGGAAGGCCAGTACTAGACGGTGCTATAGGACTAGACGAACAGTACCTGAAGTATAATTAAGAAAGAAGAGAATGGACTTAACTAAACTGACCATCACATAAACTGTATAAATGCTTGCAAACAAAAACAATCTGTTTTTCTGCTTATTTATCATTCCCTTAACTCTCATAAAAAAACAACACAGAATGTTTACAAAATTCTGGACACTCAAGCCATCTAATTTGGGTATAAGAAAGAATTTGCAGTATTGCTCTGATATTAGTCTATATTTGGTAGAGAAAATTCAGAATGTGTTTGCCCCAGGCAGAAGCTTCTGTCAGCTGGTTGACGTGGAATGCAGCGGCAAGTCATGGTGCCTGTCACCAGGGAGAGACTATGGTTCCCACTAGGAAATTGCTCTCTCCACTGCAAGGCTGATTTTCTGCACTCTGTTCAGCAGCATATATGTATGGAAAATAAGTGAAATGGAATCTGCCTGGCTCTTTCCACAGGTTAATATATGCTTCCCATTTGTTTCGCTGTGTAATTTTCCCTGCCTAGAGGTTACTGTATGCCAAGCACAAAAGCATTATCTTTACTTTCCAAAGAACTAAAATAGAATTGGAATTAACCCCTCAAGAATGCCAAAATTTTCCTTTCCTCTATCTCATCTACTCCACATTTCCAACTACAGCTTTTCATGAAAATTAAACTAGGAACAATGTGCTAAGGGGAGAGAGGAAATATTGCCCAGAATGTAAAAAGGTGGAAAAGAGCAAGGGTGGGTGTTCGCTGTCCTCCCACCATACTTAGGGCAGCAGCTAAGTTATTTAACTTCTCTGATCTCAGTTTCCGTGCTTGTAAAATAAAGATAATGAAATCCTCATAGAGTAAAGAATGACTGAGATAATATGTATGAAGTGCTATAAGTGGCAGTTCAATAATTGATGATTATTACTTATGAATAACAATAAATCACTCCAGGAATCGGAAAGAATTCTCTAGACGTCTTCAAGACGAGGTATGCATAAGCATATGCTCAAGATTGGTGGAGGGGCATTGTGTGACTGGCACTGGGGATTGAATGCTGAACAAGACAGACATAATCCAGCTGCAGAGGTCCTTGTGCCACCCTGAACAAGCTGAGGAGTCAGGGACTGGCAACCAAGGACCCATGGACATCTCTCAACTTTCCCGTGGCTTCTCCTGGTCATACCATCTACCCTGTCTGACCCCTCACTAAGTAGTGATTAGGAAGCTGACGGGTCCCCCCGCCTTCCTGCCTCCCTGCTTAGGTCTTCCCTGCAGCCCGCCTCCAAGGCCACACTGCAGCACTGGTGCTCCTAGGTCACTCACCACTTGCCAAAGGTTTAGGTGGTGAAGGCTAAAGGAATAATGTTTCCTTTAAGGGCACCTGCATTTTAGTAGAAGATATTTAAAAACATTAAAGCCTTAGAATCTAAAAAAAAAAAAATTACAAGTCAAAGCTAAGGTTAGGGTTAACATATAAGGCAAGTCCTGCATCAGAGCTGGACAGTAAGTCCAACTCCGTCAGTTTTCCTTCTAAAGCTGAGATAGCTTGTTCTCCACTTGAGCCCCATCTAAAGGAGCTACCTTGCTCTTAGGGGCCATGTAGTCAGCATAACATCCATTTTCAAATGCTAGAATCCTCCATGAGAAGTGAGAGGAGCAAAGACTCAGAACAGCAGCATCCCCCCCGCAATTCCCCTCCATTCCTCACTGAGAAACGTGAGGCCACAGAACAGAAGTTAATATTGTCTTCCTCTTTCTCTCTTTTTTTCTTGCAGAGAATGAGTTGAATATAGGCAGTTACTGTGTGATGCCACCTCCCTGCAGAGGTACTTCAGGAGCTTGAAGGGTATGTTTAAGATTTTGTTTCTAGGAGGCAGGGGAAATGAATCAGAACCCTTCCAAACCACAGATAGTAACTGTGGCCTCCACAGAAGGCAAATCCTACCCAAAGCAAATGGCACGAAAGGGCTTTTGTAACGTAAAAAGGATGGCAGAATTCTCAGCTGATTGAGGGACTATGTAAGCACGTACACACACATGTGTGATGTGTGTATGGACATAAGCATAAGCATTAGATTCAAGAAGAAATGCCTGTTAGGTGTCAGCAATGAGCTCTCTCTAAAGAGGGCTTGACATGGCACGGCCGCTCGGTGAGGACTTCCTGCTGTGATGTTCGTGTGGAAGACCTTGTCCCCTAACAAGAAAGCTAATGCCTCCCAACCAATCCTGTCCAGCTGTCCTTCCTCAGAGGCTGTCTTGCCCCCACGGAAAGATCATCCGGTCAGCACATCCCTTACCCCAATAATATGACCATCACCATGTCAGCCACACCAGCATCCCTGAGATAGACAGTGAGGAGACAGGGCTCCAGAAAGCTAACGAACTTGATTTGGGGCCATGTAGAGTCTTCCCTTTCAGGTCACCAATGTTCCTACTTTTCCTGGTATTAGCCTTCCCTTCTAGCAGCCTGAGATCTTAAAGAAACATTTCCGAGAATCCTACAGGGAAGGCTGGGACATTTGGCAGTCACTTCTACTGGATTTTCAGAGCCATGGGACTTCATCTTAACACATGCATCCAGTGTCATATTGATGTAAGTTCCAACCAAGAACACGTGAACAGGTTTTTCTGAATAAAATGAAGGAAGATTTCACACAAAACACATAGTCTTCCCTTTTCTTCAGTCTCATTTCAGTCTCAATCTAAATCATGACCGACTCTGGCCCATTCTCGATCTTTGATCCTTTTACTTGAAGAGAAAAATAATGACGAAAGCAGTTATCTCTAGAAATGAGGGACCCTGAACACTATTCCCTGCTCGACTCTAGACTCACCTACAAGCAGGAAGCTAACCTCTCCGGAAAGCTCTCAGGGGTCTCTGCCTGACCCTCCTTCAGCGTCGCTTCTTCACAACTTGGCCATGATCAGCTCGAGTTGCAACTACACAACTCTCTTGATCTTAGCTAGATGAAAAGCTGAAGGGCAAAAGCCTGTCTTGTATAAATGACGTCCAACGTTTTACTCTCTGGTGGAGAGAGACCTGCATTCCTCCCTGCTTGACACAGAGTTCACTCCCTGTGCTTCCAAAGAAGATGTGACTTTCCTGTGAGCTGGTGGAAATGAAGGAAGAGGAGAGTGAGTGGTGGTGCCATCGCCTTACTGCCATCGTGCTAACTCCACGCAGTCCCCCACTTCCGGCCCAAGGAGCTCCCAATTCTCCCAGCAGCAGCACAAGAGTGCCTGGGACCGGGGTGTGGGGACGTGACCTGGAGGAAAGAGGAGCGAGGCCTGCCTCCGATCCAGCAAAGCTGCTTGTGTTAGCAGGTCAAGCTGAGAGAGGAAACGGAAAGGGAGGCCAGCTGAAGAGCCTGAAGGGGCAAGGAGGCCAAGCTGGAGAACCGTGAATAAAGTACGTCCAAAGGGAAGAATTATAAGACGACATCATAGATTATTACAGAATCTGAGAATTTGGGGGTCCAAAGGGCTTCTGGAGCTCAAATAGCCAAGTGCCCTCATTTTACAGCTAGAAACTGAAGCCTGGCTCGCCCCCCAGTTATATCTAGTGAAAAGCTAAGACTGGCCTTAAAAAAAAGGCAAGCCTCCAATTTCAGAACTCTTTTCCCTAGGCACCTCTTTTTTTCCTAGCTCCAAGTAAAGACACATAGGTCCAAGAATCTCCAAGGAAAGGAGACATAGCCCAAGTGGCTGGAAAAAACCGAGTGCCTCCAGCGAAAAGCTGCTACGTGCATGTAAAGCGAAGCGGCTCTGGGACCTTTGCTTTCCGGCAGCCTCCAAAAGCACCAGCCATTCTGTTACGATGCCCCAAATTAAGCTGATTAAAAGGAGAGCCATAATGCTCGTCTGTCAGCCTGGACAGGTGGCACTCCACAGCGCTGGAGGTCGGGCAAGCCTCCAACTTCGATGATGATAGGCCCCCTCCCTCGCCCACGCCCCCAGCCTCGGAACCCTGACAGCAGTGTTTGTGATCTCCAGCTCGTTACACGGGCCTCCGACTTCCTCTGCTTGCTGGCTCGAGCTCCGTGCCCTGCACCCTCCTCTGCCTCCATGAATGGGCTGACGGAACTCCTACCATTAGCCCTCAGTGTAACTGCATCACTCCATTGTCACCACACACGCACTGCACTCAACAGGGAGACAAAGGGCTGAATGAGCCCCAGACCCGCAGCCAACTCAGGCAGAGACAACTTAGGAAACTATCTCATTCTTCCTTTCTTCACAGGCTGTTTGGCTTATTTCCTTGCATACCAAATGAGGCCCACAGAAAAAATAAGGCAAGAGAGGGAAGCATCAGCCTTCGATTCTATTCCTTCCACCTCCCCACCCCCAGCTCCCCTTCCAGCAACTCTTCACAAGGTTCTTGACCAGACCCCGTAAAGTCCACAAAGGACAGTCTCAGTAAGATTGGCCTTTAGGAGAAGGTGTGCTGTGAGGTGCCCGAGCTTCTAGCTAAGGAGGACCAAGACACAATGTCAGGGACCCTATGAATACTGTAGTCAAAATCGAGACTTCTCTCACTTCACTGCTGTTTCTTAACAGTTCACTAACAATCAGGATCTGAACGTGCAGGACCCTAAGGAAGGGATATGTCGAAATCTTCTCCGGGTGATAGTTTAGAATGTGACAGAGAGTTTTGATGTGACCTAGGTAGACGAGGATAAATATAATGACAAATGACTATATTCTATGTCTGTTTTGTTAAGTATCTTCCAATAACCTCACAACATCTTTATGGCCTGTGAGTCTCAATGCTACTTTTTCATTAGCGAATTAGTAAAATGGTGTCATGTGAAAATAAAGTGACCTGCTCTAAGATAGAGTCAGGTGAAACTCTGAGGACTTTGACATACAATTAACATTAAATATATAGCTTTTCGAAAAGACCTGGAGAAACCAAAGGATTAGAAACACACTTGAAACCCATCTGCCCACCCTTTGTCCTCCATCCCTTCCTTCCTCCTTCCCTCCCCCATCTTTAGCATCATTCCCCAATGACTCTGCCAGGGGCTCTGAAGAAAGAGCTGAGTAAAACTTGGGTCCTGTTCAAGAGGTTCTATAGACAAGTGAACAGTGAGATAAACGCTGGCACATGGCACGAGCAGAGTGCCCAGGGGACGGAAGAGGAACCCCAATTCTGCCTGGGGAAAGGTTCACTGGGGAACCAGGACAGCCGATTCCTCCTCTCAAACTTACCCTTGGCAACGGAAACCCGGTAGAGGTTCCTCCAAAAGCCAGAGCTGCCTCTCTAGCTGGCATCTGTTTTTAGCAACACTTATGAGTGGAAGGAAAAAGTACTTAAAATATACCACCCTCTGAGACTTTTATTCCCTGTAAAACTGTCAGGCTTCTCACTCAGCTTTCTCTTTGGAATGAAGCGTTCCGGTTTATTTTGGCAACCAGAGGGAGCAACAAAGACCAACTTTCTCAGAGCTGCATGGGTCCCTCCTATCAAAGCTATCTGCCGCTGGCCAGGGAGCCAGAAAAAGTCGTCCGGCTGTCTCAAACCAATCAAGGGGACCCTGTTTCAACGGTCTGATCCCTGACCATCCCTGCATAGCGAACACCAAGCTTAAAGAAACCGCAAATAACAAGGAGCGTGGGGCAGGCAGGACTGCAGGACTCCTGATTCCCATTCAGAGTATTAGAGCCAGTGGGGCAAAATGCTGTCCTGTGTGCCTGACTTCCCCATGGAAAAGCTCAACGCAAACCTATGGGCATTTCACAGTGCGGCCTGAGACACTGTATGTATATGTGTATGTGTGCCTACGTATGTTTCATTGTGACAAAATATGCATAACATAAAATTTACCTTCTTGATCTTTTTTTTATTTTTTATTTTTTTTTTATTTTGTTAACGCCTACAGCACCTGGTCTTCCTAGGTGGTCTCCCATCTGAGTACTAACCAGGCTCGACACTGCTTAGCTTCCGAGATCAGACGAGATCGGGCACATTCAGGGTGGCATGGCTGTAGACTACTTCTTGATTGTTTTTAAGTATACAATGGCACCGAGTACATTTAATTTGTCGTGCCACCATTGCCACTCTTCTACCTCTGGAATTTTTTCAACAGCCCAAACTGAAAGGCCATACTCATTAAACAATAACTCCCCATGCCCCCCACCCCCTAGGCCCTGCTAACCTCCATTCCACTTTCTGTTTCTATGCATTTGACCTTTCCAGGTACCACGTGTAAGTGGAATTATATATTTGTCTTTTTGTATATCTGGTGTATTTCACTTAGCATGTTTTCAAGGTTCGTCCATGTTATAGCATGTATTAGAACTCCACTTCTTAAGGTTGAATAATATTCCACTGCATGTACCTACCTCATTCAGTTGCACCATTCCAAGGACATTTTCTAGCATCAACTTTACTCTGCTGGGAGGCCTGGCATTTTACGTTAGGCCTGGTAAGCACCTTCCTGAATGGATTTCCTGCTGCATTTATAGTTCCTAACACATTACTTAGCATTCATTCGTTTATGATCTTCAGTTACTGGGGTTTTACATAGTTTATTCTTGATTCTTCATACAGTTGCTAAATTCCTTAAAAGGCGGGAAACCCCTATTTTATTTTCCATGCACTACCCACCCACCCCAACTCCTACCACGGAGCCTTGAGTCCATGCCTTGCTCATCTCTTATACTTGTTCACAATGCAATAGTCTGCAATAAATGGGCCTTCAACAAATACTTCTAGAAATGAATGGAGAGTAACTGCTTAAAGTTCACCATTTCTCGACTCACGAAATGGTAAGCAGAGCTAAAGAAGTAAAACTCACTTCCGTCCAAAAGCTAATGCATTCTAAATTCTAGTCCTTACATTTTCCTTTACTCTTTGAGCTTCAGCTCTTCAGAGAACACAGGTTGATGATGGATGGGAAGGGATTTAGCAACTGGAAGTCAGGCACACACACATAGCCAGGCCCGGTGCTGCTCAAGGCTTTCCACTAAGAACATTCCTAGTGAGAGAGTGAGCAAGCCTCTGGGGCCCAAAGGTAGGCCTGGAACTTACTGAGATCTCAAACGGCTATCTGAAAAAGTGGTATGAATTTTATATTCTACTGTGTTCATGCTTGGTTTTTAATACTAAAATGATTAACCCTGGACCACCAGTGAGAAAGAGGCATGTCTATGCATCTCCAGTTTAATGGCTGAGATTTAGAGGAGAACTCTGAGCTGGTTTTGTATCCGTTTAACAAAGCGACTTGAATGGACCAGCTACGTAGTATTTGAAAAGAGCAAGCAGTCTCTCCAGTGTGATATGAGAGGCCCGTTTGCAGTCTTGGAAAGCAAGGCACAGCCAAGAGCCTTGGTGGTACCCCAGGAGTGACCTCTGTTCATTTGAAATCAATAAGGGGTGACAAACAGATATGGAAGAAGGCTGGAGACTGAACCAGTGGGGCAATCGGCCAGTCAGAGTGGGTCTATAAATGTCTGAAAGAGGTTACAATGCCTGGGGCTCAAACTCTCCTCACTGACATTTTTGTCTCTGGGGTGGAGGAAGGGCTTTGTCTTAAGCTGGTTGGGAGTCCCTGTTGCAAGGCAGTCTTAACAGGATATATTCAGAAAAGGAAGGAAATATACCTTTTCTATAAATGTTAGGTTCTGTCCAAGATCTACCTCTAAAAAATTCAAAAAGCATTCTTCACCTGAAGCTGCACTGGAGGGGTCTTTTCAATCTGTATTTTTGGAAACCATGTTTTAAAAGCCTATGCTTTGGAGCCAGCACATTAACATAACAGCAGATGTAAACCTGTTTCAGAGGAGGACCCGGGTTTGTTCCATCATACCCTTCAACACTTCCTTGCACCATTTCCTGCAGATAGTCATAAATGCTAAGGCAAGGTGGGTGGGTGAGAAAGGCAGTAAGCTGCAGCCTTAGGCTCTCTGAGGTTCAACCTTCTGCTCAGCGTCAGGGGTGGAGGCATTAGCCACAGGCTTGTCAACCACATTATCCCTTAATTCAGTATATTCCCACGGCAGAGCATTCAGAATCCCCCTGGAACACCCAGAGGGGCCATCATGAAGTTCCCCTGCATTCCTGAGCCTCTCCATGGTGACTCACGAAGGCCTCGGCACTGACACCCCTTTCTCGAGTTGCCTTTAAACCAAAAGGCTTTTTCAAACAAAAAGATCCCACAGCTGCAGCAAGGGTGGAGTGCAAAGTTCCCAGACCGGGCATCAGAGCTTCCAGGTTCTAGTCCCAGCTCTGCTCTGCCTCTGCTGCTGCCGCTGCCCGCTCCCCAAAGCTGGCTACCTCAGCCCTCTGCACCTCCCTGACCTCTCAGAACCACCTTGGCTCAGACCTTTTAAGGACTGCAATTTCCTACCAACTGAATAAGAGCCTCACTTGACCCTGGTCTGACTCAAATCCTTTCTTCTAAGGAGCTTCAAATTCTGGCAACCAGAATTACAGCCTCTGGGCCTTCCACAGGGCACTCGGCATGGAAAAATCTACAGCTAATAATAGTTCCTTGAATTTGTATGGCACTTTATTCTTTTCAAAGTGCTTATTAATTCATTACCACACTGAACAAAAGGGAAGTGAGGGACAGGCAGGTTTGAGCAGTTTGTCAAGGCTGGACCTATTCTCATGGTAGGGCACCTCCTGTGTCTCCACTCCCTTCCAGGCAGATTCTTGCTCCTCTCTGTGCCTTCCAGCTTTAGTGTGAGAAGATATGAAGGCTCGAGGCTCTGGAGGAGAGGCAGCCTAACGTGTACAGAAATGGAAATGAAAGGATAATATAGACCCAACGAGAAGCCCACATCGTAAAGGAAAATCATCAACCAGCCTTCCCCTTCCCCCTTGTATCTGCTTGCTAAGTTTTCTCTATTTCATGGCACACAGGCTTTTGAAACCTTAGGAGGCGGCCTCACCTGCTAGATTTTGTACCACCTTGATGTTGATCTTCGAAAACAGAAACCGACAAGAAAAATACCTCTGACACATCATCATCAAACCAACGGTCTCTCCCTGAGCTGAGAAAAGAGATGTCTGGTGTTTAACCAAGAGGCTAGCCGCCACCTACCACATCTGTATTAGTGATCTTGGCCAGCAGTTCCACCAGGGCATCACTAGTGAGAGAGCTCACGTCCTCATCCTGCTGGAGCCCACAGATGGCAGCTCCCACACTTCCAGTTGCAATCATCGATGGTGGGTACATGGCGAACTTAAAGTCTGTGAAAACAAGAGGAAGAAGGTCAGGGCACAGGAAGGACTGGGATCCAGTCTAAAGATACCCAGAAAGAAGATGGCGATGGGTCAGCTGCACAAGTGGCCCTGACTCTACAGGCACAACCAGCTGAGTCTTTTCTTCATAGGACATCCTTTCTTTAAACTGAAGAGACTGAGGCAGAGAAGGTATAGTGCACATCGTGAATTCACAGAGAACTCAGGTCCTCAAACCCTCAGTCTCACAATCCTGTGAGGGGTTTTTGGCTCTGCTGGGGCAGAATGGCGAATGAGACACAGTCCCCTCTGGGGGTGATGGCAAAAGCAAAGTAGGTCTGAGACCAGTACAGATAACCCTTGTGCCATCCAAGTGAGAAAAACCAAGGGCTCTAGAGGTTGGAAGGAGGGACAAGTACAAGCTGGTAAAATGTTATGAAAATGATAACCCTGATGTGAGCTTGCCATATTTTCTGGACAGGGAGCAAGGACTACTATGGCCCCAAACAACACAAGACAATTTTATTTTAATAAAGGTAGTGAAGTGAGACAGGCAGCCATGGAAGGGATGGGGTGATGAGGGCCAAGTTTCACACAATCCCTAACTTCTAGCCCCATGCTGAGGACCATCTGGGCATTAGGAGAACACACAGGAATCTAACCAAGAGCCCAAGGTCAGCCACTGCACCCTAATCAGATAGAGGAGCTGGTTTAGATTTTATGGCTCTTGGGCCTGAAAAAAAAAAGAACCATTTTCTGGCTGGAAAAGAAAAAGTGGTTCGCTAGGGGAAAAAAAAAAAAAGCATAAAATGAGGGAATAAAGGGGCCCAAACCCTCTCCACTTGCACTTCTCCACGTGCAAATATAGAGGATGCTCCTGTGCACTAGAGGGCTCTGCTGGGAGCTCAGACACCTTGGTTTCCTCTGAGCACTCCCCCAAAGTGGCTGGGTGGCCAAGATCAGCCATTGCTCTGTCCATCAGGGGGACATAAGGACACCCGCACCTCACTCCTGCTAACAGCTACCACCTACCGATATGTACAGTACCTTCGTTATATCTAGTTTAATCCATACATCAGCCATAAAAGGTACACACAGTTATTACCCTAACGTGTGAAGAAGAAACCTGAGACTTCTGAGCCTTCCCTACCTTGTGTTGCTATGTTACAGAGGTTACAGTTTCATCACCCACCCTAACAGTCCTGGGGCGTGCTACCTCTGGTGTTAGCATTACTCTAGTAAATCTGCCATATGTAGAAGTGGAAGGAGAGGTACAAGGGGGAGACATGGGATGCACTCCAACTTATAGCATAAACATTAGGCTGGACCTACAAAAACAGTTCAACCTAGTATTTCCTCTTCTTCCTATACAATGCCTTATTAGAACATAGTCCACAGAAACACTTTTATCAGTGACCCCACTGTCCAGCATCAAGTCAGTGGTGTTGGAAACACCACCGGATCACTGACCCATGCACATACCTCACTCCCATCTCGGCTGAATCCCATGAACAGAGCAGGCCTGGCCGTCTGATGGTCTGTTTGTCTCCGTGGTTCTTTGCATTTCTACCACTTGAGGGACATAGATTATGTTCTGCCCAAAGCCTGCTGTCCACTAACTCCTCCAGTGCCTTCTCCATCCCCACGGACAGTGACAAAGCTAGCCTCCTTGCCTCCTGCTCTGCTGTAGGTCTCTTCCACAGGGGGTCACAGGAGTGTTTCCCTGCCCAATAACCTCATTAGCTTCCCTCTGTGACATTCATAATGCAGAGGAGGCAGCCAGCCCCTGGCCCTGGGCCCGCCAGGCCTGGGTGGGAGCATCTGGCAGGGAAGGGCAGGAGGGTACCGCTGGCCTCCCTTCCCTCTGCCCAGGCCTCAGACCAGGAAGCACACCACACACATGCCTATCTTCGTCATCCCACTGCATGTAAAACCAACTCCTATTTTTAGGAAATTAATTAACTTCTGGAAGCTAGTGGGTACATATGGGTGGTCCTGGAGTACAGAGGTAGGCACTAGAGTTGCCCAGAGGACTATACATCCCTTCTTGTTTTGACTGGAAAACCCTGAGGGGAGTTTTCCTAGGACACTGTTTCCTGTTCCCCAGAACTGGGGAGCACGGTGTGCATAAACATGGCTGCCTCTTGGCACCTCAGAGTAGCACAGACTGGGTAGAGTGCTCCCGTGGTGAGGACTAACCATTGCACCGCTCCTCTGCCACTCTGTATGGCAGCAGACTAGTGGCCTCCTCTGGAGCCCTGAGCAACTGCCCAGCTCTGCTTAGTCAGACAGGAGGCAACCTCAGCACCAAAAAGCCAGGTCCAGACTGTGGGACTGGACAAGTTACCTCTTCCCTCTGAGCGCCCGCAATCCTATTTGTCTGATAAGGGGTAGGGTTAGAGCAGCCTTTTTCTAACTTCCGGTTGCAATTCATTGATGGGTCATGAAATTCCTCTGTGGGTCACGACCAACATTTTTTGTTGTTGTTTAATGGAACAGAACAGGATAGAAAGTATCAGGAAATACTGCATGTAGTAAGAGTAAATATCATTTTGAGAAACTTTTGTATCAGTCTGGTGTACCTGTGTGTGTGTATCCTGAGTTGTGATATAAAATGTATTTCTTTCTTCATGGTTTAGGTCAAAAAGTTTAAAGATATTAGGCTGGCTAATCTCCTAGGTGCCGTCCAGCTCTAATTTGCTTTTAGTCAAGGATCTGGAATAAGATTGACTCTCAAGGAAAAAAAAAAAAAACAAGGAAGAGACAACAGAATATAGCACAGCTCCCATTGGCCAGCAGAGTCACAGTTCATCTCTGCTCAGAGAGCACTGCTCCTTTTGCATGGTATCAGGGGCTACCCAGAACAACCGCAGAGACACCCCCTTCTCCGCTGGTCGAGGAAACAGAGCAGAAAAAACACTAGAATGAAACATCTGAAGGGCGGTGTCCTTGCACTAGATCTAGTTAGCCAACCCCCACACTTACCCATGGAAAGTTCCACCCAACCTATGCCGCCATTCCTGGAAACCTTAAAACTTTGGCTATGTAACTGGATTGAGAAAAGCTGACCACATCCACTGGGATGAGGGAGAGCAGAAAACCACGCATGGGTACTCTAATCAATATCACAACTTTTCACAAACATGTAAATACGTGTACACACATGCATAGGGACGAACTAGGAAGATACACAGAAAATGCACATAAATTTTCTACTGTTAGATGGGGGAAATAAAATTTTGTAAATTCTCTTTTAAAACTACTTTTACTTTAGTAAATAAAAAACGAGTGAAAATCTCTCAGAAATGTGAGTGTCTTGGTCAAAAATGCCAAGAAGCTGTATCTTAGTACAGAAGGCATACTCAGGGTGAGGTTCTGTCCTCACCCTTGGCTGCCCACATGGAAAGGTAAGCTGTTTTAACTTCCTAAGATCCTGTCCTTCTCCTGAAGCAGAGTGAGAAGCAATTAACTGGCCAGTGATCCATTCTGATCAAGTTACTATGACATGTTCCTCCCTGTTCTAGACAATGTGGATGGCTCCCCCAAGATGTAAAACACAGTAATGCAGCATAGCATGGTACACTCTGAATAGCTAGGCACAAACTACATGGGTAACTTCTAAAGAAACTTCTCAAAGAAAGCAAGTGCTCGAGTGGATCGGAGCAGTGGAGCTACTTAGGAGGACTCCTCAAGGAGAGGGTAGGATTTGAATAGTAAGGCCAAGAACCTCCAAGAACTGGAAGATGGAGTACTTGGAGCTGAGTCCTCCCAACCTACAGCTAGCTGTGTGAAGATGCGCACGTTCCTGACCTCTCTCTGCCTGTTTTCTCTCCTGCAAATAAGGATGATAATCGTACCTACCTCATGGGGTTGTTCTGAGGATTAAATAAAACAATCCAAGTGAAAGCAGTGCTTGGCTCAGGGTAAGCAATCTGTCAGCTGCCACCAGCACCGCTACCACTGGAAACTCCTGTGGAATTGAGATGGGCGACTTTGACTGTTGGAGAGTCCGCTCAGCAGGGGCACGGAGAAAGGTGCCCAGTGTCCCCGGGCGGCAGGCAGATGCCGAGAGCAGGCTGAGAGTGCTGAGGCCGGAGAGCATGAGTGCTCTGCGCCGCCTGGAGAATATGTCACTATCGGTTGTGGCTGTGTCTCAGAAATGACCTCATCAAGTCCCTTAAGCCTCCCTTCTGGTTTGTCAAGAGTGGCAGAAACTGAGGTCCCACAGAGGAACAGAAAGAGGTCACAAGCATACATTGAATGAAAGACAGATGGTGGCAACTCTCTTCCCAGTGTTGCCCACATTCAGGTGTGGTTTACCCAGAGCTAAGGAATAACGCCCATTCACTAGAAGCCTCTGGCATAACCTCCTGCTCCTGGTTAGGTGGTGGGGGCAAGGGGCACACTCGAGGGGAATCTGGCTCTACGGACGAGCAGAGGCAGCTCTGGGGCTGTCTGCCTGCTCGTCCATGTAGTAGTGATGGTGAAGTATTAATAAAAAACAATCTAAAATTTACCTATTTCAAAACACTGTCTTTTATAGATGAATCAATGAAATCTTGAAAGGTTAAGTGACTCTTCTAATATTTAATGCTAAGCCTGGGGTTAAGATTAAAGCTTTGGGACTCTGGAGCCAGGGCTCTTTATAACTTACCAGGAGGTGAATACTCTTCAGGGTCATTTCCCACACCCCACTGAGGAATACAGGGCCCTCTTTCCTATCGAAAGCGGAAGAAAAGCCCCAAAACAGCCCTGGCTCAGGGATCAAAGAGATGGGTGCTAGTTCCAGCCACGGTTCCAGCAAGCTGTGTGACCTGCACAAGCTGCCTCACTTCTCAGGGACACCGTGGGACTTCCTTCGGCCCCACTGGGCTCCTTCATCTGGGCAATGGCAGTGAGAAATGCTCCATATTCGTCAGCTTGGAATTTGCACTTCTTGGTAAGACTTCACTGAAAAAAGAGATCTGAGCTACACTGGTCTAAAACCAGACTCCATGGCCCTGCGGGTTAAGTTTAGCAGACGGTTTGGGCTCTGGTGGCCCAAGGCCTTTAAGTAAAAGAGTGCCTGCGTTGCTTCTATTCACCACTAGGGGAAGACAGACACTTGTCCTGAGGCTGGAGAAGCAGAATGTCCCAACGGGGTACTTTCCAGTTTCTCCCCCTCCTCTAACCTGCAGTCAGGTGGAAGTTTAAAAGGCCAGAACTCAGGGTGCTCACTGGCCAACGAAGGAGTCCGAGGCCGCGGCACACTCCTGCCACCCCCAGAATAAGTTCAGCACACGCTGTCCTTGTGGCTCAGGACTGCCATGACAAACTAATGTCATTTTAACTCCAAAGGCCTGGGAGGAAGGAGGTGGGAGGTGGCTAGAGAAAGTCAAGCAGCCTACTCCTCATTCATCTTACAGCCAGATGGGAAGTGAGACAGCCCGTCACACTGTCTGTCTCCACAGGCACACTTAACAGAAGAACTGAGACTCCGGGTTCTTCCCGGTTCAACACACCACTTCCCCTCAGCCCCATGACCTCTGAGCTGTGGAGGGAGCTAGAGACTCACAGACAGAAAGGTGGTTTCAGTTCTTCCTTCCTGGAAACCTCCCTTTCTGGATCAGGGGCCAAGCCATCTACCCTCTCTGGGCCTCCACTGTTTTGCTGTAATTATTATACCTGGTGATGGAAAGTCATGAGACACCTTTCCGTAAAGCCAGGAGGGCTGGGAGAGCACACGGTTATCATCACCTCTGGAGCTCAGGCCAAGGAGATGGGAACCTGGGGCCGGGGGCGGGGCTCTCCTGTGTGTGGTGCAAACAGCTAAGGGAAGCATCTTGAGGTGGGGCTCCTAGGCAAAAGAGCTTGGAGATGTGGGGTGCCATGGGTAAGGAGGTTAAGCACCTGCTCCCTCACCCCCATCCAAAGTTCAAACTCAATGCCATCGGCTCTTCTAGACTAACTGGAATCATCCGTTGAGCATGGTATGCATCAAACGCCAAGGTGAGACACTGAGTAATCTCAGATGGTCTACTTGTCTCGTTTGCAGACCTGGGGCTGGGGGCTCCGCCATGAGAGCTACATCCACGGGCATGGTGAGGCTCAGCTCTGCTGCCCCAGGATCAAAGCCCTAGGAAAGGGAATGCTGGTGGTTATGAAGACCTCGCCCACACCCCCAACTGACCAGGACAGCTCAGAAAGGAATACCAGGCAGTTTTAGGCATTCTCTCTTACAGACGCCAAGTTGGGCTGAGCAGGGAAGGGAAAGAGGACATCTCTCTGTCTTGCCACCATCTTACCTTCCAGCCCTGAAAAGTGAGACTACCCTTCTTTCAGGCCCCTCTGTGCTCTCCAGCTCTCTGCCTTCCCCTTTCACACACACATACGCTCTCCGCAGAATGCACAGCCGCTGCCAGCTCTTTCACAACCAGCTTTTCCTAAAGACCAGCCACGCAGCCTGAGGACTGGCTACCACCCCTTCTGGAACCCCGTGGGCCTCCAGACCTTGGCTGCAGGTGCTCCTTCAGCTCCAGGGCAGAAGATCCAGGATTGGGGGGAGAGAGGTGTGTCGTGTAAGGAACGGGCTGGAGGGACTTGGTGTCACCTACCTGTGGTTCTGTTATCTCGTGCTTGCTACTCGCCAGACAGTCTTAGGCACTCATCCATCTGTCACACCCTGGCCCCAAAATGTGGAATCTCATCTGACTGGAAGGGCTTTCCTCCAAGAAAGGGAGCCCATGGCTTTTACGCTGACAGGCCGACTGCATAAACATCCACGCAGTGGGGATTCTGTACGATACGACACTCATACCGACCCAAGGGCAGATCAGGGAAAGAAATGTGTCACAAGACAGGCACATCCTTTCTAGACGGAGGACACTTCTGAGTGTCCTCCCTCTGCTGTGACCAGTCCACACCTAAGGCTTAGTACTTGGCGCATGGTTTTTCATTTGGTGAGAAGCAATTCTTCCTCCTATCCGTCCCCACACCCTGCCAGAAGCCAGCTCAAGTCTCCCAAAAGGCAGTCTTTATGACTTCCTCTGCCCACCCCCCGCTCAGACCTCTGTCCTCAGTTCCTTAATTCCAGGCTCCCACTCTGGCCCCAAAGTTGGCAGCCGCCCCAAGGATCTGGGCAAGAAGACCAGAAGTGGGGGATGGAATCCCCAATTTTAGGGACTGATCTTTTACAGAATCTGAGGAACTGCCCATGACTGCATAATTCCACCCACCAGCCCTACACCATTCAGAGATCAGAGAGGAAGAATGGGTGGACAGACCCCAAAAGATGTGGCAGTCAAGAGACAAGGTCAAAGCAGGACTCTGGCTATCAACAGCTGGGCAATGGGGGAGCTTGGGAGAGGGTCAGCTGTCCTAGGGCCAGAGAAAAAAGGACTGGTTGACTCCCTCCCCTCCACAGTAAATCACGACAAGGGAAGGGAAAGGGACAGCAGGGCCTGGGAGACAAAATGACAGGTCAATGAGACCTGACCTCTAGGGCCCAGGCCAGACAGACAGCAGGAGATGGGAGGAAGCAGAAGAATAGCTACTGTGAAAGACAGCAAGGGTCCACGGGGGCTGTGAAGAATGGCCCTCAGGGCTGCAGGAAGGGCAGCTAACTCCCCCACAAAGGGGCACAGGGCACGCACACACAAATCGAGGACGGTCTGGACCTGGAAGGGAAGGACTAAAGAAAACCGGTGAGAGGAATCTTGAGCCCTGAAACCAAATGCAGGTGGCACGGAATCCTCCATTCAAACCAGCAAAGGCAGAGCACAGGTGTCCTACAGGAACTGGATGAGGGCAGCTGGAAAAGTAACCATATCCATCTCCATCGGAACGCTTAAAATTGGAGATGGTGGCATTTTCACAATTAGTACCACCGTACACCGTCCTATATGTTTCTTGGTTTACGAAGTACTTCCTTGTATACCCTCTTTCCGATACTCCTTTTCCTAACCACCCTAAAAAGGATTGTGATTCAACGGGCATGTTTTGCACATGAAGAAGCTGAGGTCCAGAGGGGTTAAGGCGCCTGTCCAAGGTCACCCAATGGTAAGTAGCAAAGCCTGACCTTTTGACTGTAAACACCAAATATATACACTATAGCATATTATAAGATCCCCTGTACATACTGACAAATAACATGTAACAAGTTATTGACAGACTTAACCCCCAGTTCCACCTATGCAATTCATACTTAGCAAACGAGCTGAACTCGCTGCCCCATTTGTTCCCCTCCCCCACCCCACACAAGGTCTGTTAGATCTTTACCTAACATTTCTGAGTGTGAAAATATGAACTCCTAACATCCCTCCCCTGGAGGCTTAAGGTTCCAGGTTCTCTCCCATGGCCACTACCTCTGAGAAGACAGAAACTGGTCAAGGTTCAGTTTAATGAAGACAGTATCAAACCACACTGCCCTTAGTTTATTAGGAAAACGCAAAGCAAATGGGCCAATAAGAACTATGTATCAATTGCAGGATCCCACATGGTGAGTGGAAAGGTGTTAACGTGAAAAACCCAGTTGCCACTGCTCTGTTAAAGCTGCAACAGAAGTCAAAATAGCAGAACTTGGAGGGCATCAGAATCCAGCACTCAGAAAGTGAGTCCTTGCTGAAAAGCAAATCAGGTTCACTCCCCCACCGAGCAGAGAGAGAACAGCTAGGAGGCAATAATGCCCTACAGTAAAAAGAATTCCTTTGGCCTCCCTCACCACTTATCACAGCAGGCAGCATATTTATCTTGACAGTGCTCCTTTCACCTGTATTCGCCCCCACCCCCCAAAGTTCCTCTTGGGCTTACCTCCAAGCCATCCTTTTCCTCAAAAGATTAAAGATTTAAAAACTACCAGAGAGCAGTACATATAATCTTCAAAGAGCACTTTAGCATCATAAAGAATATTTAAACAGGCACTATTTTTTTTTTGCCCTTACACACCTGTCCTCATAAACCATTTATGAGTTTAGCAGAGAAAGAATATGCCAGCTCAGATAAAGAAAATACAGCCCAGGAATGAAACCTTGGACTCTAGATTACTCGGGGCCACCCCTCCCTTAAACCCCAAACCCGTGGAAGCGAGTGCCCCAGTCTGCCTCCCCTTGCCCACACCACCCAGCGCTCACGGGGCTCTTCAGCCCCCGCCCCCACCCCGCTCGGGCCTGCTCCTACCAGTGGCACACAGAGCAATGAAGGTCTGCGCATGCTTGCGGATCAAAGGCAACTTCTCATTGGGCTGCGGCAGCTTGCGCAGGATGTGCTCAATGAAGTCGTGAGGGGTGACAGCAGCCAGGTTCCACTTCAACTTCCCCAGCACCACCAGCTCCCACTCCTGATGGGGAAGGGAGAAGAGTATAAAACCCACAGGCTGACCTGGTGTTGAAGGGACTGGGGGATGGGAGGGGTGGGATTCAGACCAGATTTAATGATGCTCATTAGGACGCCGCTAGATTGTAAGGCGGCCCATTTGTCAAAGTGCCCCTAAAGCTTTGAAGTTGCTGACGGCTCTTATGCTTCAAATGTCAGGCTCCACTGAAAATAATGAGAGCCCAGGTAGCAGTTGCCAAGATTCTACTTCTATTTCTTTTCCTCTCCAGCTCCCCCACCCCTCACCCAACTCTGACTTCCATGCAATGCTATTACCCGCCCACCCAGAAAGTTGAACCTACAGTAAGATACTGCCAAGGTCATTGTGGCCCTTTGGGAGGAATTTATTGTATATGTCTCCATCACTGGATTAATAGTCTTTTTAATCCTCGTGGAAAAATGATGCACACAGATAATGCTCAAAATAAGGTTCCTTGGCCTAAATCCTTGGCAACCAATTAGCTTGCTTGTAGTTGGTGCCAAAAAGTACCATTTTTCTTTCTGCTGTTAAAACTCTCCCCTAGACACATAAAGCAGAAATCTTGGGGCAATGATACTCCACCACAGAGCACCCTTTCACCTAAATGTTTCACAGGCCTTTGCCAACACGACTGAAGACTGAAGGACCAGGAAGGTCATTAGCAATCCTACTGTGCAGCATTAGCGACCCCACTGTGCAGCTGGAGGTAATCTGGGGCAAGGCGAAGGTGCTTGTCCAGGGTCACAGATCCCTTAGTGTAAAGGCGGGGAGGAGTGGGGGATCGATATAACCCCATCTCTTTAAGGACTTTCACTAGCAGCCCAAAAAGGGAAAAAAAAAAAACCTTTCTTCTTTCCCTTATTGAGATACTAGAATTGTCCCAAGGGAAACAAGCCAAAAAAAAAAAAAAAAAAAAAAACCTTAAAAATGTGTAATCTGAGGAAAAATGGCCTATCACTTGATCACCTTCAAAGCATGAGAGGCAGATCCCAGTTCATCAGTGTGCCATTCCCTAAAAAACACTCTTTTCCACTTGCTAGGGTGGCAGCCAGAGCCCCAGCCTTCCTCCTACGCCACTGACTGTATGGCCTGAGCTGATTAACTTCCCTGGGCCTCAGCTTTTCCACTTGTGAAACAGGAGGACTCCTCAAGACCCCAACTTCTAGGGGCAAGAGATGGACAATGGAACATAAATTAGCCTGGCTGGTCCTGGAAAAACCAGATGTCCCTGAAGAATGTCTCAGTCCACCATCATGTTGCGGCGAATGAACCACATGAAAATTCATTTTTCTGGTCTCCCATGAGAAATACAGACTGATTGCCAATTCCAACAATTTTTAAAAATAAGTTTAAAGACTGTCTTGGCTTTTTACAGAGGGTTGGAATAAAAAAAGAAAAAAAAAGAAAAAAAAAAATCCCTGATAGACTACTGAACTTGTCTCCTAAAATGTCTTGAAATTCCAGCCCTTCCTTCTCACAGGGGAATGTGAGTATAAACCACTTGTACCATTATTAAAGGAAGCAGATCTCCCAGAAGAAAGCACCTTTCTGGGCCTCTCAAAGCAAACCAGAAGCAGCTGAAATCTGGCAGCGGTTCAAAGGTGAAGTCATTCATGCCCCTCTACATTCTAGGCAATTCCTCCCCCATCCTTGCACATGTCTGCCACTAGATGGCAGCACAGCTCCAGAAAGGGAAGGCCTCTCACAAAAAGCAGTCTAGCAGCCAATCAGCTCTGCAGACTTTGCCCAGGCCTTGCCAGTAAGGAGGGGGAAAGGGTGGTAAGAGGGGTCCCCTTTTTTAAACATTGCAAAGAAAGGTGTGCAGATCACTGAAGGTGGGCCTCTGAGCCGCACTACCATTCCACTGCTGCAATATGGACGTCTTAAGTGTGAAGCTGCAGGGGAAAAGAGTTAGATTGGGTGGGAAAAGGTTTGCTGGCAGAAAATCAGTCAAGACAGGACCCCTAGGATTGTACAGAGGTCACAGCCCCACTGAAGGCAGGAACCTATGCCTCAGATTCCTCCAATGAGGGCCACATTTTTACTTTGCTCAAAAGTTGGTGAGCTGATATTTAGTGAACAGCTACTATGTGTAGGTATCTTGAGACTTTACATACAGAACGTACTACCTTTGAACTCTCGGTTCTTAGGGGACACACCACGACACATTCCTATCATGTGGGAAGTGGAACTACTGTCTCAGAATTCAGTGATTGAAAATTTGGAATTTTATTAAAATATTATCATAGTGTTTTGTGCCTCCCTTACATTCACTCATACACAGGCAGGCACTCACACACGCCCAACTGCAAATAAATTTCACCAGTACAAATTTCCTTGAAGATCTTATTCGTGGATGTAGCCTCAGTACTTCTTAGCAGTGTCCCGCACACACACAGTAGGAACACAAAAGATCTCATTTTAAGAGGTATCTTCCATAAGTTATGAAAATTCCAGTGGTGGGCAATTTTGCATCCTAAGAATTTGTTTGGAACAGAGGGTAGAAGCATAAGAGTCCAGGAGAGAGCTCGAAGAGGGACAAGATGAAAGGAAGGGAGAAAGGGACAGTCGTTACCAGCAGCTCCTGAGGCTTGATGGAGTTGTCGGTGTAAATGCACAACTTTTCGGCCGTCAGCGGGATGGTCTCCTTGAGCTTGGAGGCCAGGAACATGCAGACAGCACCCAGGAGCTGCAGGTGGGTCTTAGGAGTGGGGACTCCAGCCAAGAAGCGGTCCAGGTAATTCATGGCCAAAGGGAAGACCTCCTCTTCACACTTCTGTTCTTCACAGACCTACAATGTGGGGAAGGGTGGTGGGGGAGGGTGGAGGGGGTTGAAAATACTATCAGGAAAAGAGAAAAAAAAAATGAAAAAGCATAATCTATGGAAATAAAAATATTTATTTATTTTTTTGTGCGGAGTAGAATACGTGATAAGAATAAAGAGGAAAGTGGGGTAAATATAAATAGCCCATCGGTACTGGGGTATTCCCCCACGAGACTAAAAAGAAAAAAAGGTGAATCAAAGATCCAAAACGGGGAGGGAAAGAAATGCGCAGTAGTTGCCCGCAGCTCGACGCCGCTCCCTTTGGCTACTCCTTCGCTCGCTCTAACTCACTCACTCTTTTTTGGATTTCGTCATCTTTTCAAAAAATCAATAAAAATATTCTGGAGGCTCCGGGGGTCTCCTTCTTGGTCTCATTCGGACCCTCAGACCCTGCTCTATCATTCCCGACAATTGGAAAAAATTTCCAGGGTTCTCGTGCCCAGGCGCTGCTATTGGGGGGTGGGTGGGGGAGAGGTGGGAGAAGGGGAGGGGGGAGGGCGCAGAGGAAGAGCGCCGTAGTCGCGGCGGCTGGAGTCGGAGCAAGGGGGGACGGTTTCAAAAAATAATTAAAAATCGAGGAAATATCCTAGAAAAGCCCTTTTGGCGTGAAAACCCCAAAGAGGACCCAGGCTTCCCGAAACGGAGTTTTCGGGTGCTGGAAAGGTCTGTATCTCGACCCTTGGGGCCTTGGATCCTGAGGGGAAACTTGGAGGGGTGAGCGCCGCGGCGGGAGTGTCCGGCTGCGGCCCACAAGGGCAGAAACTAGGGGACGTGGTGACGAGCTGGGGGAAAGAGGAGGACCGGGGAGCCGCCGGAGAGAGGCACAGGAACTCTGATCTCCCCTTTAGCGGTACCCCGATATCCCCCCTACACACACCTCCTCCCCCACTTCCCACCCCACCCAAATCTCCGCACCGAAGATACTGGAAAACAAACTAGGTAACCATTGTAAAGTGGGGGATGGGGTAAAGAGCGCTATTAGAAGAAGGGTGGCCGGGATAACGGGGTGCGAGGGGGAGCGGGCGACGTTTTCCAGGCTTTCCAACCAGAGTTTGCAAAGCAACATGGCGAAACCACGGCAGGTCCAGAGCTGTGCATACGTGGGCACACGGCTTGCTCTCGGCAAAGACTTGGAGCAAGGGGAAAATAGTGGTTCTTTTGGGTTCCCCTAAAACACACGTTCCTTCAGTATGACTTCCAGGGCTCCTGAATTCCCCGTTTTTCTCCTCCTCCCTCCTCCCTCTTCCTCCCCCTCCCCCCTTAAGTGCCAACGCGGAGTCGCGACCACATGCGGGGACCTGAGACTAGGACGAATTTGCTCTGGCCTTTTGGGGGGCTGCTTTTTTATTTTGGGGCCCCAGTTTTACTGCCCTGTCCCCTTCTTCAGTGCATCCCAGTGGAAGCCGCGAGCCCTGCAAAGATGCAGTTATGGGATGGGGGTGGGAAGAGGCAGCCACATGGCAGACACGCGCGATGCCCCACCCTGCCCCAGAAGAGCCTCGTTTCTCCCAGATTTTCCTCCTCCCTCTTCTCTCCCTCCCCCAGTTAATCTTGCATCCTGCAAGGAACAGAAAAGAAGCCACGCGTCTCGCCGAAGGGCGCGGGGAGGCGGGCGCAGAGGATGTCCTCTCCCAGTTTCAGGGTCCCTGCGTGAGTAGGGGCGAGAACGAGGGTGGGGACAGACAGGAGTCTGTCTGCAGACCTACCTCCAGCATCCAGGTGGCCACCATCCTGCGCATGTAGGGCTGGATGTCCTTCTGCACGCATTTGAAGTAGGAGCACTGGGGAAGGTAGCGCTCCTCGATGGTGAGCAAGTTCTGCAAAATGCGGTCGTCGTAGAGCAGGTTGGCGTCCGGCACGGCCCTGCGGACTCGGTCCATCTCGCAGCACAGCAGCTCCATGGCCAGGCGGGTGCCCACTCGGTCCCCTGCTCTCTCCGGAATGGAAAAGTTTTTTGGACGGGGGAGGGGAAAGGGTTCCCCTTACCTCCTTCCTTTGCCTAGTGGAGTTTTCGGGGGAAAGTTAAAGGCAGAGAGAGGAGCTGGGGAAGAAGAGAGGAGAAAGATGGGCGGTGGGAGAGGAGAGCCTCGGGGGCCGCTGACTCTGCCTGCCCTCCCCTCCAAATTTGTCTCGCTCTCCCCAGCTCGCTCTCTTCTTCTGCTCTCCGAAGCAGTGACGCAAACTGGCTAGGCAGTTCTCCTCCCTCTCGCCTCGCTCCCCTCTCTGGTTCCTCCTCCCCTTTCCTCCCCTCCCGTCCCTCCCCTCCTCCTTTCAATCTCTCCCTCCCTCCCTCCTTTCTCTTCTTGTTATTAAGGAGAACAGCAGCTGGCCCAACCTAACTTCCAAACTTCCCCCAGCCCCCCACCCCTCTCCTCCTTAGCTCTCCGAGGCCCTCTCCCTCCACCCAGCTCCGCATGCCAGGGGCCCTGGATAGGGGAACCCACAAAAAGCCGATTCCTATGTATTCCTTCTAATTTCGCACCCTGTAATGTATCATGCCAAAATACGACACTCCAACTTTGGCTTCTTCAAAACTCATCCTATCATTCCTGCCCATGTATTGAATGAAGATCCAGGAATCAAGGGTAGATTGCTTGAAGATGGGGTGGGCTCCGACGATTTAGAAATAGACCCCTTAAGTGAAAAACGAGGGCGATTTTAGAAAAGTGCAACCTCGCATATCCAGAGATAAAGGTTATGTCCCTGAAAGTTATGTCCCTGATCATTCCGAACCTGTTTCAAAAGCCCAAATAAAGGGACCAGAACAGCGCCCCCCCTGCACAACCCCTCTCCGTGTGTGGCGTGAAAGGAGAGGAAAGGAGGGAGGAGGCGGCTTCTCCGACGTGGTAGAATGTGACCCTACGCAGAAACTCTCCTGTTCTTGGGGGTGCTACGGGCGCCATTGAGAGACACGCCGAGGCGCCCAGAGCTGCGGCGGGCCGGGGGCAGGGTTGCAAAGCGGTTCCTCCGCGGCCAGCGGCCAGCGGCCACGCAGGAAAAACCCGCTTCCTCGCCCCTGCATCTGCTGACAAGCCGCGCGAGGTGTCTGCGCCGAGCGTGGCCACACTGATACAGCTTTCTAGGAAATAGCCGGGGAGGGGGAAGGGAGGGGAGGGGGGCGAGGGAGGGATTAGGTTTGCCCACCCCCCTGCGCAAACCCCCCCCCTTTCTTTCCTCGGGGGCCCCGAACTTCCCACTCCTGGTCCTTCTGCCTGCATCTCGTGCAGGATCTCCTGGATTAATGCCCTACTGGCTAGCCAGGGCTTACCTCGGGAGTGGACTGGTAGGGAGACGCCGCCCGCGCAGTCGGCTATGACACGTGCTCAAATGCGACCCTTGGTCTGGCTGCATTCATAGGGGATATGGTAAGCGTTTCCTCACCTCCTTCCTCCCGCGCCCCCCACCTCCGCATTTCAAGACATTTCACTTGAGAGAAGGTAGTGTTTCCAAAGCGCCCCAGGCGTGGCTGGCCGAGCTGGCACGTGCAGCGAGCATGGCGTGGGCTCCGGGCTCTGACATACCAAGATCCTTCCAGTGCCTCCCTAACCGAAAAGGGGTCTGAACCAAGTGGAGAGCAAGTGGGTGGGGTGGGGTTGAGTGGAGGTTTACAAGTGTTCCTGAAAGGAGGGGGGAGGAATAGAGAAGGCAGGGAGTGACTGAACCAGAGGTGCTAGCGATTAACTCAGGCCCCCGGGCCAGCCCCTTCAAACGAGGGTGGGGCTGGAGGGTGGGGGGGAGGGGATATAGCTTTAAAAGGATAAGAGTTTGGGGCGCCGTCTCCCCTCCCTCTATTTGCATAGCCAATGGCTCTGGGGCTCCTGCTACTGCGCGCTGATTGTTACCGGGCAGATTACTTTTTTTTCTTTTCTATTTTTTTTTTCTTTCTCTCTCTCTCTTTTTTTTTTTTTTTTTGTGGGACGAGTTCCCCACTACATCAAAAGGAAGCCTAGGCAGGGCGGAGGGAGAGCGGGGACGGGCGGGCGAGGCTGGGGAGCGGCCGGGTGCCTCCGACCTTATCAATAGCCGCGGGAATTAGTGTCCAATCTGCTGTATAGAAAGGGGAGGGCAGGGGCAGGCGAGGAAAACGTCTAATTGCTGTGGAAGCCATTAGCTTTCGGGAAGAAAAAAAGCTCACTGAAAAACCCAAGTTGCAAACTCAAAGTGAAACACTCGACGATGACAAGCTCAAAGTGATGAGACTCGGGCTGAGTACAGTGTTCCTCGGAACAGAGTCGGTCCCTAACAATCACCTATTGATTTTACTCACTTGGACTTCCCAACTCAAGCTTTTGAATCACTCGGGGTAAATACATTAACTTACATTTTTAGACCCCCATAAAGGAATCACTCAAACTTCACCTCAGCTACCTTTGAGTGGATGAAAGAAAGCTGCACGCCGGGGGGCGGGGGGGGAGGGCGGGGAAGGGGAAGGATGAGAGAGGTATTTTTAAAGTATAAATCTACCCCGACAGGCAAGGACAGAAGCCGGCGAGGGCTTCCAGTCCCTTGACATCACTCGATAACTAACCAGGCGCAGCCCTCCCTCTACCTCCCTGCAGGGAAAGTATCCCCCGCCCTGGGTCTCCAGTAGAAGGAAAGGGGGCGGGGCAGAGGCGGGTGGTCGTCCTCTGGGCCTTGTTAACCCTGGGGAGAAAGCCTGGGTGGCGAATCCTGAAGTCTGGCCGTCTCGCCCCTTCCCTCCACCCCTCCTCTGGCTTTGCAGAGAAATTCGGGCGGGGAGCAGGATGGGGGCAGAGATGCTTCCGAAGGGGAGGGGCGTCGGCGGATGCCCGGGTCTCGAGTGACCCAGACCGGCGAGTTCCGACGCTTCTCGCGTGGCAGGCTTGCCAATGCAAGTTCCCGCATCCACTTCCCCTTCCTATTACGGACTGCTCCCGAACATCAACTTCGCGACGAATCCGTCCCCCTGTCGTGTTTCAGTCTCCAGCACGCGGGGTGGGGCGCGAGAGGGTGCGGAGGTTGGCAAGAATGTCTCTGGGAGGCTTGGACTGGAAACTGAGTTTTCCCTTTTGGTCGCTACTCCGACCATGTGTTAAAACTTTATTTTTGCTGGGTAAAAAGCACTCCGCTTAGCATGCGGGGAAACGCACGTTGCCCTCTGTGCGCGTTTTCTTTGAGTGTAGACTTAGGTTTAGAGAAAAACCAAGAGCCGGTGTTTTCTGACTTTTGAAGTCAAAACTGGTCACGGGGTGGGGGGCGGGAGCAGGGGAGAGAAAAATAGAGAAAGTTGGTTCTTCTTCATCCCCTTTTCGCCCTTCAAGGAAAAGAAAATATCCTGTCCTTTGTGGGATCAGTGATAAACTTGAGCGAACGCAAGTTTTATTGGACTTTTATTCCCTCCCTTGCCGGTTCCCCACCCCCTACTCCTCGAGTTTTTGAGTTTCGGTTGGAAAGTGAACAAAACCCTGTAGGTGCAGGGTGAAGCCGGGTGTTGGGTGTTGATAGGCACATTTTTGCAGGAACCGGCAACCCTAAGCACACATGCTCCCAAGTTCATCTAGCAGATGCCCACAAACCAGGTCATCCCGCCGTCGGCTCTAAGCCTCGGAGCCGCACGAGTTCGAGCCCCGCTGCCTCCGCGTCGCGGCACTCACGCCGGGTTGGGGGAGGGGAGTGGGTTCAGGCTCAGGAATGGGGGCTATGCCCTCCCCCTTCTTCCCCCAAAGAGTAGAACTGTGTGTGTTTCTCCACTGAGCGATGAATGGTCAGACAACTGAAAACCCGACGGTTACTTAAAAGTAGATGGTGAAGTGTCCCAGTTCTTGGCTCCGAGCGCCCGGAATACTGGGAAGGAACAGCAGGAGGTACAGAAAGAGGAATGGGGGTGGGGGCAATAGGGAGGGAGTAAGAGCAAACTAGAAAAATGTGCGAAAGGAAGAGGGAAAGGTCGGCAACTGGAGAGCATAAGGGGAGGTGGGCGGGTAGGAACGAGATGACGGGAATCTCCACGGAGCTCGGGCAGTGCGATTCCAGGTGTGAATACGCTTCCGGGGCCCTCTCGCCGCCGCCCCCCCGCGCGTCACGTCCTCGGGGCGCTGCGGATCCAGAGGGGGGCACAGTCGGGCCTGGCCTGTGCAAACTGCCCTTGCGGAGCGCTGCAGCTTGGACCGGGACTGCGTGCCTGGGGCAGCAGATGCGATAGGCGTGGGTTAGGAAGAATTGCGCCTGCCGTCTGTTCACCCACCTAGCATCTTATGCCCCTCCCTTGGAAAAAAAAATTAAAAGTAAAAAGACCCGAACTTCCCCCTCTTCCTGTCTGATTCAGCTGCAGGACACGCCTCACACAGCCGAAAATAGCTCTGGAAATGCATTAGCTTTATAAAAGTTAATTTTCCAATGCAATTTGGGGCGGGGGGCGTTTGGCTCGCGGCGCCGGCGGGGCCCTGCCTTCTGGGAGAAAAAGGAATGGGCCTTCTCGGTCGCTCGCCCTCCCCCAGGCGCCCCTGGAGGGGGCCGCTGGGCGGCGGAATCGCGCCTCCGCTCGGGGAGCCACCACGCGGCTTTTTCGCGGAATTTTGACGTCATCCACACGTGGGGGAAGGGGCTGGGAGAGCGAGAGGAAGCGGCGGGGGAGGGGGCCGGCGGGCGGGGAGCGGCGCAGGGCGGTGGCTGCGTGTCCGGCCCCGCGCGGTGGGCGCACGAGCTGCGGCCACGGCGGTATCGCTGGCCCCGCGGGCTTGCGGGCTGGAAGAGGCTGTGCTCACTCGCTTGGGAGGCAGAGTGGCGACCCTGCCCCCGCCCCGCACCCCTTGGCCCCTTCCATCTTCCACCCCTAAAGAGCTTATTTTTTTTGCTTTGAAATCGTGAGCAGGTCTTGACTCCGGAAAAGGCTTATTTCTTAGGGTTGTGGTCCAGTTCCGCTTGTTAGGGACATTAGCCTGAATATCGCGATTGTAGGTCGCGACGCCGCGTCCTTTAGCTTTCTACTGCCTCTCTCCAGTGAGGGAGACGTGAATGTGTTTTTCTGTTCCTCGGGTCACGAGTTCTGCATTTACTTTTACATCGGGAGTGTTTCACGCGCGACCTATTCCTCCCTGCTCCCCGCCCCATTCACTATTTAAATACCAGCCGGATTGGTTGATACTATGATAATTAATGTAAGACCTACCTTCCGAGGATGGATGTGAGCAAAATTGGACCAACTTTGTTGTGTTAGGAGCAAATTCGTCTAGAAATAATGCTTGTCAAAAGAGTTCCACAAATAGATGGGCAGAAGTGCAGGGCGACTTCCTTTCCACTCGCTGGATACCCTGATACCCTGTGCCGTCAGCACTCATGGAGAACCTTCTGGACTGCAAGGGCTGAAAATTGTAACTTTAGAGTGAGCCCACGCACCTTCATTTCCCCTAAATATGCTCAGAGGCTTTTTAATCTTTCAGTCTGTGAGATGATGGCTGAAATATGTCATTTCTAAACCCACGGTGACAATTCTGAGATTATATTGAAATTTACAAGGAGCTTCAGTGAGAGTGTGGGAGAAAAATAGTATATGTGAATTGGCTTTTGCCTCAATGAAGTAGAGAAACTGTTGCAAGAATCAGAAGCAGAAAGCTAGGAGCTTCTTTGAAAATGTGGATTTGAGGTGGGATTATTTGTTTCAAATGTAAGGGAGAAGCTTTCTGTTTGAATCAGGTATCAAGTGTGGAACTGTTTCTTTTTAAGATGACAGAGTTTGGTTATGATCAGTACTTTCTTTCTTCGTTTTAACACAGTCTCTCTATTTTTAACTTATCTATTTCTTTTTCGTTTAATGGTTGCTATTCTGACCCAAGTGACTTTGTTTTGTTTCTTCTGGAAAAAAAAAAAAGTTAAAATTAATAAAAATGTCAATATTTGATGTGGTTTCTTAGCCAGAATGAACTTTAAGAGTGCTTGCTTTTGGTGCCTGATTTGATGGACACTTGGTTTGTATGTACAAAGGTAGAAAAATAGGAGAAATTATTGGAAAAGAAATAGGGAAGGAGCTAAAGGAAGTGTTTAAAAAACCAAAAAGACAAATGTTCTTTCAATTTTGCTCCTTCTTAATTTCAGGCATTTAAGTTGTGGGAGGTTAAGTTAAGTACTTTGTAGGTCTAAATTCTTAGTAAAATGTCAAGACTACCCCCACCAGAATTTTTTTTGAGCAATAGTCATTTTTATTTGTTTTCTGAACACTTTAATTTTGTCAAAGTTCAAACATTCATTTTCTTAAAAATGACCACTTTCTCAGTAAGATTGAATATTCTTTTGATTTCATGGTTTTATTTAGCTATGTGTCAGTTACAACCAAATTGAAGTAATGTAAAATATTTCTAATAAATATTCCTCATTTCATATATCAATCTCTAAACACAAGGATTGCTAACATCTGTTAGTACAGTTTATAACAATTCTAGAACATGCTGAATTTATAGTCTCCAAACTTTTAAAAACTCATTAATAAAAACCAGAGAAAATTTGTTTTCTTGTTGAGGATTTTTTTTTTTCCTCACGGCAAATATCAGGAGTCAGTTTGAAATTTTTTCTAAAATTATTTTCTTAGTAGTCTTTTGTTGGCATTAAAAGGAATGAGTTTTGAAATTTGAAACAGGTTGTTTTTAAAGTTTTATAATCTTTGAAATGTGCACCTCTGGAGAGGGATGTTCTTTCTATTTTAAGATTGACCTGAAAGCAAGCATTTTGTCTAAGTATGCTAGACAATCCAAGCTAGGTTGGATTTAGACTCTTAAGAGAAATGTGTTTGCTCTTTGCTCAGCCTAAAGTAAGGGCATCTGCTCTTACATGAACTTGAAACAAAGTGTGCACCTATGCATTATGTAAACAATTTAGAAAAGCACAAATCCAGAGAGATGAAATTAGAGCAAAATATTTAATTTATTTCTGCTGTTAGCCATCACAAATCACAATTTCATTGTTGTCCCATCAACTATAAACCAAATAATTTTCTTTGTGATGTATAGAAAAGTAAGTTCCTTCAAGCCTATTTAGTAATGATGGTGATGAGGATGATGATATTCCTCGGTGTCTTCCTTCTTTCAATGAATGTGTGTGTGCCTTCACTTTGTTTTTGTTTTTTTTAAATTGTCATCAAATGGTAAAAAAAATTACAGACGCTAAAGTTAGGTTTTTGTCCTGGGAAACAACCCAAAAGCACTCAATTTTGCGCTTTTGAAAATAAAAACTCACCAAAATTTAATATAACTATTGCTTAGGTGAAGAGAAAAACCACAGGATTAAGAAAGAACAAGAACATTTTTTTTCCTAACTTTCAAATTCTTTTCCTTCATCGTGCCCATGTATGTTTCCATTTTTGAGAGCAGCTAGTCAGTACATCAGGCAAATGCAAACCCAGGACCAAAACTCTCTCCTAGTGTCAAGATGTTCTGAAGCAAATGGTTCAGGTTAGTTTACATAAGGTTTCAGATGAAACATCTTCCATCTGGCATCCTGTGAACACTCATTTTTTCAGGAACGTGAAACATTATTTTTAAAAACTTTTGAGGTAGGGGAGTCTAGATCATGGATTAGATGTGTGCAGGCCGTTTTGTGTGTGGGTCTTCCTGAAATCGTTTAAACTCAGGAAATTTAGTTATATCAAGCACATGAGATCTCTACTGTGTGATTCCAATTAACTGGTAAATAGCAAGTTTTTCTAACCCCTATTCTGAATATATATTCTTCTAATATTTCCCTTTTTAAATAAAATTGCATATCTAATGTAAAATTTCCCTGACACAATATTGAATAAGTCTTAAATTTACTTACCTTTCTACAAAAAAAGTTCATATAATTACTCTTTGTAGTGTAATTACTAGCAATTTTGTGTCGTCTAGCAAGCGATTTAAGTAAGTTGGTAATGGAACTCCAGTGGAATTTGCTACACTTGGGATGAAAACCATACTTACCTCAAGAAATCAAAGTCTGACCTTCTGTTTAGACACTTAAGACTTCACCTAGGCTGCCTGTAAGTTTCACTGAGTGGAAATCTTACAGATTTAGGAAAGCCTTGTTCTCTACCATAGATTAGATGCAGTCTTGTTTGGAAGCAGGGGAATAGCCTGGAGAACCTCATGACATTTTGGCAAGTCAGAGAATATGCCTTTTGTGTCTGGGAGTCTGCAGTTGAAATTCTATATAGTATTCATCAAGGTTATTCATGCTGAGTGACCACGTATGTGTTAAACTGATAGCATCACAGGTCTGCACAGATACATCAGAGCGTGCTGGGGGCACACTTCGGATTTGTAAGGGAGAAATTAAATGGTTTTGATGGAATTGTCAAATACACTGAGATTTGTGTGCCTTGGAATTGCCTTTGGCTTTTGTGATTTATTTATTCATTTATGTGTCAAAAACTGAGTCCTTACCATGTGCCAAACAATGTGCTAGGCGTTGGGAATGTAGTGGGCATATAGTTAGGTACTCAATGAATATGTTGAAAGGCAGGAAGGAAAAATAGTTGCATAATACAGTCCCTGTCTCCAAGAAGCACATTGTCTAGCGATTAAGCATGGGAAAGAATTAATATCCCATAAGTGAATGCTTTTAAAAAATAATAAAACCAAGGAACAAAGGCCATAGAGTGAGATGCTCAATGTTTTATCCATCTTACACAACTTCCGTTAAAACAGGGACGTGGAAATTTACCTTCTCTTTAAAACTCAGTCTAATCAAGTAATTGTTACTTGGATTGCACAGTATTTTTTTATGTTCTTAAATTATGTTCTTAACTTGTTAATAATCTATTGGAACTACTAATTGGTTGGATATCTGGGTCACATGTTTGGGATTTAGTTATTAGTTCTTTTAAAGTAACCAAAGATAGAGCAGCTTTTTTGGTCCATCATTTTGAGAGCAGTCCTTTCTTTGAGTAGCTATATTTCCCAGAGCATCTGTTTCTTGTCTGAATGAACCCACCCTGGTTCTGAGAGGGTATTGATTAGTGCTTTACTCCTTTGGTTGGGGAAGCTGATGTCAGAGAAGTTCATTTCCATTCCTGGGTCACCTACACATTGATAGAGCAGAATATAGACCTCTGATTATGAGCCGAGAAGTCTCCTAAAGCTGACGCAGAAAGTATTGTCCTCGTTATTGACATCACATTGGTGAAATGGCACTAGGCTGGAAGTCAGAATACTCACATTCCGGTTTCCAGTCTGTTACCCACCAGCATTGTGACCTGAGGATAGCTTAAATGTCTCCATTTCTGAAGTTCTTCATCTACAAAATTAGCTAGGTGTTGTAAATGACATTAAATTCCCTTTCAGCTCTAGATTTCTAAAGTTCCAGTGGGTTTATCATCATCATCATCATCATCAAAATAGGAGTCATATCTTATAGCGCCTTTTATATATTTTATGTTTTACATAATGATTCTTAAATTATGAATTTAGGTATGTCCTCATTCTAGGTATCTGGGAGATATTCACTCATTATGGATTGGAACCTTTTAAGTTCATTTCCTCTATTGGTGGGCACTTGATGCCTATTGTCAGCTGATGGAGACTGCTGTTTTCCTTATCCAATCACAATAGAATAGGATGGCAGTCTTCAAAAATACTTGGAATGTAAAAACATATGGAATATAGCACTGTTCCTGAGTGCTTAAGGCAATCCCAGCACATAGGTTAAACTAACCCAATGTTTATTCCTACGACTTAAACACAGCCCCCTTTAGAGCACATATAGACATATAGATTTGAATGAACCTTAATTGGCAGATCCTTCTTTAAGTGACTAAGTGACAGCTCAGAGCCATTGTGGGACTCTTTAAAGAGGCTCATTCTGAGCTCTATGGAACTCATGGAGCATCAGGTGGCTTTTCTGATGAAAAGGGAGTAAAGCAGATGTCCAGAGTTTCACCTTTAAATAAGACATCCCTCCTTGCTTTCTGGCATGTCCTAATAACTAGGAACAAGCAAGTAACGGTTTCTGTTGTGCCCTACTTTTCTTCCTCGTGTTTCACTGCTTTGAACACATGAGAAACTTTATGCATCAGTGTTCTTTGTACTCCAATAAAATCTACTTAGATATAAATTATTTACCTTACAAATATATGTGTTTGTAGACATGTTTCCTTCTTAAAGAGTGACTACTGAGAAAGAGAAAATTGTTGTAGTAATTAATAAACAATTACATTTGGGATAGGTTCTGGACAGTGTTCTATACAATTTTTTAAAATGCATAGTGTATGGCGTTCTGGAGAGAGCCCTGGATTTAGTATTAAGGGAGGTGGGTTCTAGTCCCCACTATGCCACATGCTGTGTAACCTGGGACAAGATTTGTATGAGAGTACAATATTTTAGGGTTGTGTCTCCCAGCCCACACCCCTGTCTATCACGGAAGAACCTCTTTAAAACATCCCTGACAGATAAGAGGATGCCTTTACTCAAACATTTCTGCTAATACAGAACTCGTGTCCTATAAGGTAACCCTGTTGTTTATCAATTCTAAGTTTATATGTTGTCTTCTTAGGTTGAACAGGATGCTTTATTAACATCTAAACTTAGTAACACTGGTGTCTACTTACTATTGGTGGGCCTGAGCCGGTTCCTTTGTCTTAGACTCAGAGGACCGTCCCAAAAACCATGTGCTGTTAAGATCCTGAAAGACAGATGGTCAAATAACTTATTGAACATCACTCAGCTAGTAGGGGTGCCAGACTTTCTGCTTCCTGGCAATTTCTGCCCACAAACGCTGTCTCTGGCCACTGAAACAAGGCAGAATTAGCCATCTCCCTCACTCGTGCAGACAGTCAGATATTTGAGGATGCCATCCCCTTCATTCTCCTCCCGGCTGGACTATCCTTTCTCTTTGGCTGCTCTATTGGAAACTAGCCCTTCACTAGCAGGCTGTCCTCCTCTGGATCCTGACTAATTCCCTGATATCCATCTTAGAGCATGGTCGTCGTCGTCTTCTCCTCCTCCTCCTCCTCCTCCTCCTCCTCCTCCTTCCTCTCTTCTTCCTCCTATACTCCTCCTCTTCCCACCTCCTCCTCCTCCTCTTCACTCCTTCTCCTCCTCCTCTTTCTTTTTTTTGAACACCTACAGCACCTGGTCTTCCTAGGTGGTCTCCCATCCAAGTACTAACCAGGCCCGACCCTGTTTAGCTTCCGAGATCAGATGGGTTCGGGCATGTTCAGGGTGGCATGGCCGTAGACTGATATCCTTCTTAATGTGTGGCTAATGAGAAAGCAACGTGGAGCAACTTCACAACCTGCAGACAATCAAGGTCGTTACAGCAAAACACACTAGGCCCATGGACTGCCATTTGACTCCCCTTACCCCATTTTCCTGGAGCAAGCATCCCCCAGTACCTTTGAAGATGTACTTGCCTAGACAGGAAAAATAAAATGGTTATCCTACCTTCTGGAGGCTTCTTTTATGTATAAAACCCTAACTTGCACTCCATTTTCTCATTTTATAAGTTGGATGAATTAAATTTATAAATTAGATGAATTGAACTATGAATGATCTTACTTTATCTGTGTACCGGGGCCCCAAGAAACAAAACTAGTGTCTCTAATAAAATATTAGAAAGAAACATATTTCTGCTCATATAATGAACTTCCTCTGCAATCCATCCCAACATGGCAAGAGTTACCTTCAGTGATCAAGTAAAGGACCATGGTTAACTCATTAGGGATGTTATGAAGGGATTGATGAGTCATTTCTTTTCTCTGAGTCTTGGTTTCCTCACCTGTAAGATGGGAATAATATTTACCTAGCAGAGTGGTTGTAAGGAGTAAAGGTTTGTAATTGGCTTAGCACAGTGCCCTAGCATATATAGTAAGCACTGAGAGAAAACCAAGTGGAGTTTATTTTTATTGTTGAACTCTATTCTGTTCTCTCAGAATGAGTTCAGCTCTAGGACTTGATGGAATTATTAATGTATGTCATACACTCTATGAAAGTATTGACATTTCTGTGCCAGATCTCAACTGTGGGGTGTCCCTACCCACTGTTTACCACCACCGTGGGTCAGTTACTTAGTGGCTGCTGGTTTAATCTCAGAACAGTTCATTCTAAACTCCAGATTACCTTGTCCTCAGAGAGACACGTACTGTAAGAGGCAATATGAGTAGAAGGAACAGGGGAAAACCCATCCACACAATTCCAGAAGTGGAAGAAACATTACACATTGAATCCATGATTTACCAAAGTGAGGTAGTTGGTACATGGAGGAATATTTTGTATTTTATTGGCTTGAGGTTTATTTTAATGAGTATTAGAAAAAATGTAACATAGCAAACATAATTTTACAAATATTATAATGTATTTGTTTTAAAAAGGAATCCTTTTTTAAATAAGTTGAAGTGATATATAGATATGGTTTTTAAACATTAGAAAGATTGTATGCAAATAATTAAAATTCGGGACGTAAACTCCAATTCTTCCTTTAAAAACTAAAGGGCAGCAGCTCACGTATACCTGCAATCACACAGCCTGGCAGTGACAGTGCTGGAATGAAGGTATTATTCCTTCACTCCTGAAACTAAAAAAGTTAAGACCTGGCATGGGTTTTTTTCATTTAAATTGTATCGTTACAGTTTCCCCATTCATCCTGTGTTTTTCTGTCAATACTATATTCTGTTTCACAAATATGTTCTATTCTGTAAATAGCTTTAGCTACTACTTATTGCTCATTTCTGTTTTAATGATTTCCCCTAAATTGGACTTTTAGACTGGGTGCCCCGCTCTTTACCAGACTACCACTGCCTATAACTTGCCTCTCCAAATATATTTTCCTTTTGTCCCATCACCTTCCAAACTGCTGTGCCTTTCTAAAAGGCAGAGAAATGTCCTTATTTGACTTAACTAGCGGTTCTCTGGAAAGGCTCCATTCTCAGGGCTTGTCATTATTTGACCTGACTCAGAGCTTGCTCTCTGAGAACAGTCCTATCTCCAGCATGTTTGTCCAAAACAATCATCAGCAATTGTTCGACATTTCAACTGCATGAGATGGCAAAATTGGGGTTAACAAAAGGCTATCTAAAAATAGTAAGATGAAACATTGGGAAATGTGCTGTCCATAAGGGCTTTAAAAAGCTCCAACTTATTTTTGGGAATTTAGAAGGTCACATGCATGTGCACGTGCCCAGGAAAGATCTGAGAAAGCCCTAATTAATCACTACTACTGACCTTGAGCCCCTGTGCAAACAGAAAGTGATAGTTAAGGCAGAGTTGTAAACTGCCTGCCAGATTGCTGAAGGCATACACATGTATGCACGCATTCATAGAATCCCCTGGCAAAGGTTAGGAAGTGTATTGGTTGAAGGCATTCAAGGAAATCTCTGTCTAATCATTAGCTGACCATGAAACAAACTTCACAGAGACTTCAGTGGTTGCACATGACCAAGAATGAAGGCTTTATGGAATTAGTACATAAAAGTCATTTAGTAAACAAACAGCAACAACACAGTAATAACAAACCTGGCAGTGTATAGGGGAATCTGATTTGAAGAATTAGTACCTTATATTATTTGAGATGTTGAGTTTTCAGTAAAACTATGAAACACACAAATATGAAAGTATGGCCGATACACAGAAAAAAAAAGTGATCAACAGAAACCATTCCTGAGGCAGCCCAGATATTGCAGATAAAGTCTTACTAAACGAAGACTATTTAAAATATAAAGTTATTTAAAATATAAAGATGTTCAAAACACTAAAGGAAATCATCTCTAAATAATTAAAGTATAAGAAATAGAGAATATTAATAAAGAGACAAATTATTTAAAAGAACCAAATATAAATTCTGGAGTAGAAAAGTATAACTAAAATGAAAAATTCACTGGGGTGAGGTGTCTCAATAGCAGATTTGAACTAGCAGAAGAATGAATCAACTAACTTGAGATAAAACAATTGAGATTATCCAGTCTGAGACACAGAAAGAAAAAAGAGTGAAGAAAAATGAGCAGTCTCAGAGACCTGTAGAACAGCATCAAATATAGCAACATACACATAATGGGAATCCCAGAGAGAGAGGAGAGAGAGCAAGAGGCAGAAAGAATATTTGAAGAAGTAATGGCTGAAAACTTTTCATATTTATTTTAGTACATTAATCTACACATTCAAGAAGCTCAATAAACTCAAGGTAGAATAAACTCAAGGACAGTCACACCTATACACATCATAGGCAAACTTTCAAAAGACAAAGAGAGAATCTTCAGAACAGCAAGAAAAAAGGCAAACTCATCATGTATAAAGGATCTTCAATAAGTTTAATAAGTTAGCTGACTTCTCATCAGAGACCATGGAGATCAAAAGGCAGTGGTCAAAGGCTGAAAGAGAAAGACTGTCAACTAAGAATTCTGTATCTGTCAAAGTTATTTTTCAAAAATGAAGGAGCAATTCAGACATTTTCAAATAAACAAAAACAGAGTTTGTTGCTAGCAGACCTTCTCTGTAAAAAATACTAAAGGAAGTTCTTATTGTTTAAATGAAAGGACATGAGACAGTAACTCAGATCCACACAAATAAATAAAAAGCACTGATAAATGTAACTACATAGGTAAATATAAAAGACAATATAGATGTAGTTTTTTTTATAACAATTTTTTTCTAATTTAAAAGCCAACTACATAAATTATTAATTATAAAACTGTGTTGATAGACTTAAAATGTATAAAGAAGTAATTTGTATGACAATAATAGCACAAACAGTGCTGTATAGGAGAACAGTGCTGTACTGGACTAAAAATTTTATACATTATTGAAATTAAGTTGGTAATAATCTAGACTAGATTGTTTTAAGTTAAGATATTAATCGTAATCCCCAAGACTCCCACTAAGAAAATAAGATTTTTTTTTAAAAAAGGAAATGAAACAAGAGAATTTAAATAGCACACTAGATTATACTATTTAACACAAAAGAAAATATTAATAAAAAAAATTAAAAAGGCATAATACATAGAAAAAACAAATAGCGAAATAACAGATGTGAATCCTACCTTATCAGCAATATATTGAATATTAATAGACTAAACACTACAAAGAGAAGTGATTGGCAGATCGATTTTAAAAAATTATTCGACTGTATCTGTCTACAAGAGACAAACTTTATTCATTTTCTTTTAAACACCTACAGCACCTAGTATTCCTAGGTCGTCTCCCATCCAAGTACTAACCAGGCCAGACCCTGCTTAGCTTCCGAGATCAGAGGAGATTGGGCACTTTCAGGGTGGCATGGCTATAGACAAGAGACAAACTTTAGATTCAAAGACACAAATAAGTTTAAAGTAAAAGGATGAAAAATATATGTCACGCAAATACTAACTAAAGAGAGCTGAAGTAGCTATACTGATACCATACAAAATAAACTTTAAGACAAAAATTGTTACTAAGGTGAAAAAGAACTCTTTTTAACCATCAAAGAGTCAATTCATTTGGAAGACCTAACAGTTATAAACATATATATATCTAATAAAATAGCCCCCAAAATGCATGAAAAAAAATTTGTTTTGTATTGAACAGAAACCTACCTCTATTGCTTTTATTCCTTGATCATATTTCTGCCAGCTAGAGTCTCACACAAAGTAAGTCTAACCGCCGTGTGAATAGAGTGTTTTTCAAATATTTGAAGCCAACTCTCATGTTTTCTCGCTTTCGATTTTTTTACATGATCTTTGCCCTATAAAATTTTTCCTAGAATTCAATTATGTTTTCCTATAAAGAAAGCTACTGTGATGTTAAGAGCAGAAGCTACTTTCATAGAATTTCAGAGTTGGAATGAAACAGATTGCTTTCCCCAAATATCTGATTGTATAAATGAGTAAACGGGGGCCCACACTAGTTAGATGATTGAACTGGTTAATGGCAGACCACCATCCATAATCTTGGTTTCCAAATGCCTTCTTTAGTGCTTATTCCAACATTTTTCTTCTATCATAGTTTCCCCTACTTTGGGTACTAAGGAGAGTTGCTGACTATGGGTGAGAGAGAGACCAAATAACTCTTCTTTCTTCCTCCTTTCAGTGGTGTTTGGCATTCTCCTTTTCAAATTTGCCGTAGAAGAAAAAAGCTAAGAGGGAAAAAAACTACACTGGGCATTAAAATGTTTTTTGTTCACTAACCAACTTCTAAGACCTTAGATGAATAAGTCACTTCAGAAAATAATAAGAACTACAATCTACTGAGCACCTACTATTTTCCAGGCACTGTGCTAGACACTATACCTACAAGCCTCTGTATATAATGTATCAAATGTGCCTCTATATCAAATGTGTCCTTTCTTATCTATAAAATAAGCAGGTTGTACTAGATGTTGTCCACTGTCCCATCCAGCTTTAGAATTAGGTGATTGTAAGGAGCTATCTTTTTATTATTTTTTTTTCTTTTTTTTAATTTCTTATGCCTACAGCACCTGGTCTTCCTAGGTGGTCTCTCATCTAAGTACTAACCAGGCCCGACCCTGCTTAGCTTCCGAGATCAGATGGGATCGGGCTTGTTCAGTGTAGCATAGAGCTATCTTTATTAGGATATTCTTATAGTTCCCAAGGCTTCATCTTTATCCACCTCTTTCCTACTTCCTAGCTGGTAGTGGTACGGATGCTGTAGAATTGCTCTAGACTTGTCAATACACTGAGGCCATGGGTTGTGGGCTTCCTACTTTCTACCTTCCTTCGCGGAGGACCTTACATTTTTCATAGGATTTGTTTGACTCTTCCTGGTCTGTTTCAGGGTGTCCAGGATTGCATTCTCTGCCATATTCTCTCTTTACAGTCTCCCCGTGGGCTTTGATTCACTCTGATGGCTTCTTATTTCACCTGTGGGCTCAGAGAAGTCAAATTACTTGGAAAAGATCACTCAGCTTATATGTAAGTGACAGACTTGGTAGCTATCTGAGCCCACTGCCTTTGTTTCTGCTGTAACGTGATTCCTGTGTCTGAAAGTTCACTTGATCTAATTTTCCCATACTTGCTTAAGACCTACCACAAGCCCTGCTTTCTCCATCATCACATCAGCCTGGCCAAGTTTTCTTCCCTCTTAATATACCCAGCAAGTATCATCTGTAGTATACGTCAGGTACTCCCCCCCCGCCCCACATTTAGGAGTGATGCCTTGGGAGACTATGGTTTAGTGGTTATGAATGAGGGGTCTAGAGTCAGAGGGCCAAAGTATGAATCTGGCTCTAATACTTATTAGCTGTGCAACCTTGGGAAAATTACTTAACCTCTCTGGATCTCAGTTTCCTCAACTACAAACTAGAGATGCTAGCAGCACTTACCTCTTAGGGCTGTTGCGAAGATAAATGTGTAAAGGCAAGTGGAACAGTACCTGACACATGAAAGAAACACTCAGTAAATTGACTCCATTGCCAGCTCTAGGGGTAAGCCCTGACTGGCCCAACTTGATCAACATAATTCCATTCATCTTTCTAGAGTGATTGAGTTAGAGATAGGTACAGGAATTTGACTAGTCCAGAGGGACTTTTAGGACTGAAGTTTGATGATGTGGTCTCAGATGTGAAGCCTGGAACTGCTAGAGCCATTTTTTTTTTTTACTAGCAGGAAGCCAGAGTGAGAACAAAGCTGACATATGTAGTAAAGCAGAGCTGAGAAAAATCAAAGAGAACTAGAACCAGAGGGCTGATCAAGTATCTCTTGAAGTTCCCCCAGTTTCTGGAATTGTTCATGGGTTGAGCTGATTTAAAAAATGTAGTATTTAAGCTACTTTGTTGGTTTTTTTTTTTCATTTGCAACTGAAAATATACTAATCAATACTATATATTATTATTATTGCCTTTCCATGTATTTCAATCTTTTGTCATTAGATTGTAATGTCCTTTGAAAAAGAAGCTAACTTACTGAGCTCCATGTTGCCATGCCACCTGTTTCAGTTCTGTCACACAGCAGGTTCTCATTCACCTGCTTTTCAGGCCACGATATTCATTTCTTCCTGGGATCTATGGACTTTGAGCATCTTTGAGGAAGGAAGAGAAGGTGGCCAGAGTGCCAGGTAGGGTGGTCCTATGCTGCTTTTTCACCTTCTTACTGTGCTATAATAGGAAAGTAAAATATTTCATTGATTAGCTAATCCTTCTTGAGCACTAGGCACTGTACATGCAGAATTATCTTTTTTCCTCTCAGTTACCTATAGCTACTATTATTATGCTCTGAGTTACAGATGAGAAACTGATGCTTAGAAACGTTATTTAAGTTGTGTAAGTTGCACAGCTGCTACAGATCATAATTCAGAATCCTGAACTCAAATTACTGTATTACCGTCTTTAAATTCTCATTGCACTTTACAGAAAATAAAACTAGAACTCTTAAACAATGCATTATGGATGAGGCTTACATATAAAAGATGATGCAAAACTCTATCAGACCCATGCTATAAAATAGGGTTTGGAGTAATGTCGAGAAATTGGTAAATAAATGTATGTTAACTTCAAAGAAGTATTTAAAGTATGTATGAGTTTTTTAATGATTTCTCACTTTCCAACATTTTCAGATAACCCACCACCTTCTCATCACATCAGAGAGATCTTTACTTTGGGGCTTTTTTTTTTTTTTTTTTGGAATAAGAGTTTAAAAACCTGAACAGAATCATGTCAAACATACTGTTCTGTAACTTGATTTTTTTCAGTTAACAATAATCTCCAAGAGTCTTTTTATCTCAGCACACATAGATCTATTTCATTCACTGTAAATGCAGAATGTTTTTTCTTTTTCTCCTTTTCTTTTCTTTTCTTTCTTTCTTTTCTTTCTTTCTTTCTTCCTTTTCTTTCTTTCTTTCTTTCTTTTCTTTCTTTCTTTTACTTTCTTTTCTTTTTCTTTCTTTCTTTTCTTTCATTTTCATAACAACTTTTCTTTCTTTCTTTCTTTCTTTCTTTCTTTCTTTCTTTCCTTTCTTTCTTTTCTTTTCTTCCTTTCTTTCTTTCTCTCTCTCTCTCTCTCTCTCTCTCTCTCTTTCTTTCTTTCTTTCTTTCTTTGTTTCTTTTTTTGCCAATCAAACCAAAAGTTTATTTGGGGCCTTTAGGAATTCAAATTCTTTTGTTAACCATTTTTTTTTATTAAAAATCATGGGGGTGAGAAGACTGTTCTTCAGTAATAAAAACATATTATATCATAATTTAACCACTTCCTACAATTAATAGGCATACCTTTCCTCACCAATTTTTTGCTTTTATAAATATTGTTCCATCAAGCATCGTTGTACTTTGCTTTCCTGTGCATTCGAATGTCCAGAGGAAGAGAAAAATATTGAGGTCTTGATTCTATAAATTAAGTGGTCCAAGATAGAAAATTAACATTTTGAAGTCCTTGTCTTCAACAACCTTATAGTCTACAGGGGAACAGACATATACACACATGGCTTTCACTTTAATATAAGAGAGATGAAGATAGGAGTCACCTCAATGTTTTGGGAGTGCAGGAAGAGGGAGACTGACGGGTTGAGACTGAGAAATCTGCATGGAGGAGGTGGCACTTGAGTCCGAAGTTGGAGGATGGGAAGGCTCGGATGCTTGGTCTGCTCATCTTTCTATCATTGCCTGGCAACGTGCTAGTTATTCAGGTGGATTCAGTTAGACCATTTGGTTGAATGAGTAGTGACAGAGATAGACAGGAAGGGTGCTCTGGGCAAAGGAGACAAAGCCTACAAACAAAAGTGGAAAGTGCTCAGTATGCTCAGAGCCCCAGGAGCTGGTGGTGTGGCTGGAGTATCTGGAGCATTGGTCACTTCAAAGGAGCAGGGAAGGAGGGGAGAGGTGGAGAGATGCCAGGGGCATGGACTAAAAAGCACCCAGGAAGGATTCAGATTTGCGTGGAAAAGAATTTTTCTTCAGGGTGTGTGATCAAGTTTCGGCACAGAATTTAAGAACAGAGCAGATAACTCTCTGATTGAGATGATATGAGCAAGGTAGATAGATCCATGTTCTTTATAAGTGATCCAGTAGCCCCAGGTTTTACTGAATCTGTTCCTATCGCAGTCTCTATGCTTCACTTTTGGGGGTTGTTTCTGCCTTGAATCCAAGGGAAATAGTTATGTAGAAGAAAAACTACAAAGTTTTAGGGGAAAAAAATAACCTACTTTTAGCTGCCACAGTGTCTACATCCATAAAAATTCTTTCCATGCCCCATGAATTTCAACATGTAGTTTATCTTGTTTGTTCCATAAAACATCAGATGCGACTTTAATGGCTTAACCCCAAAAAGATAACTTGACAGACATCAAACATTCAGCAGCATTCCAAATAACCTTTTGCTGGAGCCTGCCTTCTACGGGGCCATGTGGATGTCAGCCTCACACAACTTGAGTCACGCTGACATAGTTGGCATGCCTGGATTGCAATGGAATCTCAGGGGTACCAATCACAGGCCAGAGAGAAACCATTGGTTGGAAGAAACAATGCAAGTGTTCACATCTCTGAAGAAGGAGGGGTGTTAATGGTGACGGGAATGACAATTGCAGCCAGAGGAGGACGCTGACCCCAAAGCAGGATGGACATATGTCAGTGATGCTGAGCCACTGAGCAGGAGCATTCCAGGGGCTCAGGCCATGGCCACACCCTTCTCCAGAAAAATTAATCAGATACCAGATTTTCCCTGAAACTACTTCCGTAACCGAATCCCCTGCTCTTTTCAGGGGTTCGAGAAATCCAGAGTTGATAATAGTGACCGAAAGTTGTTAAGCACTAAGACCTACCAGATGCTGTCCTAGGTGTCTTACAAATAATTCTTTCGATGCTCACAACTCCATGGTGAAGTAATTTTCACAATCTCTATTTTATGAAGGAAGAAATTGAGGCCACGAAAGAGTCAGAAACTTATCTGAATCCCACGGCCAGCCACTGGCAGAATTGGGACCTGAACTACTGTCTTTCAAAACCCAAAGCCTAGGCTCCTGACCACTGCACTCAAAGTCATGTGGCTGATTCATGTTAACTGTGCCACCCACAGCAGCCACCCTCCCAGATGGTGGAACTCTGTGGGTGAGCAAGTAGAGAAAAATTCTAAGAGATTCTTTTTACTCTCCTGGTTTCCTGGGGGTCGGGTAGGCATGTTTAAACATGCTATTTATTCAGCTCTGGTTGACCTCAGTGATTGTGCTGTGCAAGACTCCTGGCTAGACACGGTGAGGGAAAGCAAGGATGTCCCCCATGTGGCGATTCTCTGGAGAGGCTGCGGACTGCAGGCAGTGTTGCAGCTGCCTGCATTTGGGAGGCTGGGTTGCAGGTCTTAGATCTCTAATGCGTTCGGTCATTACTTTTCAAGCCAGAGTCTTTCTCCCTTTCTTTTCCTTCCTTCCTTCCTTCTTTCCTTCTTTCCTTCCTTCCTTCCCTTCCTTCCTTCCTTCCTTCCTTCCTTCCTTCCTTCAACCTTCTTCTTCCTTCCTTCCTTCCTTCTTTCTTTTTCTTTCTTTTCTTCCCTTCCTGTCTTTCCTTTCTTTCTTTCAAAAAAATTTTTTTTATGTAAACTTTTTTCCGACTTACTATACATAAGTATGGTGCTAAATCATTAACAGGAAACTATGAGCGTGGGGTATCTCTTTGATCCTCCCACAGTTGAATGAAGTAGGTAATGTTTTTATTTCCATTTCAAGAAGATGAAGATTGAAGCTCAGAGAGGTTAAGTGGTGTCTCCTGTGTCTGTGTCCCGCCCTCTTAACCACGATAACAATGACAACATAATACTACTGATGCCCTCACTCTGTATGAGGCACTGTTTCAAATACTTCTTTTATAGTAACTCACTCAGTCCTCACAACAGCATTATGATAGGATAACTACTGTTATTCCTGTTTAACAGATGCCTGTACTGAGGCACAGAAAAGTTATGTAATTTGCCCAAGTTCGTCCAGCTGGCAAGTGCAGAGCTGGGATTATATAATCTTTTACTGTTTATATTTTGTGATAAAATAAGAAGACGTTTTTCAGTTTTTGTCTTATTTTTCACTTGAAATCTCCTGTGATGGCCCAGAGTGGGATGCCAGGGTACTGAGAAGAGAGTCTGAGCTGAATTGGGAAAGGGTGCCAGTGACCACGTCCCTGCAGCTCTGGAGATGGAGGGAGGTAGAGAGGGTGATGAGACAGCAGCCACAAGCCTGGGCTTTGGCCAGGGAAGGCCTCAAAGCCCACTCGCGGGTTGGCACCCACATGCTGGGCAGCATACGACGACGAGTCGTGGCTTCTATGAGACCAGCAGAACATGGTCCTTGGGAGAGAGAAAGCCAGAGGGAAGAGCTGGCACGGCCTCAGGCTTCAGATCTGAGAAGGGCTGTTCTGTGGGATAAGGGGTGTGTAGGCAGCAGCTCTCCCAAGAGCCAGGCAAGAAAAAGTAGGTTTCTGTTTGGGCAGCAACAAGGGATTTCAGGGAGAAGGAGGGACACACATTCCCAACAGTGTCCAGTGTTCAACCCATGGAGAGGTGGCCATGGGCCTGTGCCTCTAGAGAGAAGAGACGGGCCATACTTAAGCCGACCTCTTCATTATCTCTGCCCTCTAACCTTCTGAAACTCTATCCATCTTTGAAGCCCTGGCTCCAGTGCCACCTCCTTCATGGAGCCCTTTCTGACCTACTATCCCCACACACCCATAGAACTCACAGTTCTATTCAGGAGAAAGCCTAGGTACTCTGAGGTTCAGGCCAGTCCATGTTCATTCAGGGCAGGGGACCCCAGTGGACTGAGGCTCAGACCAGTCACTTGGGTGATATTAGCCTCAGACACTCTGAAAGCCAGCCCAGTCAGTCCCAGGAACTCTTCCCATAATAACCCCATTCTGCCATTCATTTGGTCTTGGATGCTGGATGTCTTGCCAGCTGTCTGGGTATGGTGTCTCCTGGTGTTAGCAGATTCTCGCATGAATACATCTCTCAGATGCTCAGACAACACTTACTGAGCACTTACTGTGTAACAAGCACTATTGTAACTGCTGTTCTGGGATTATCTCATTTAATCCTCCCAACGACCCTATAAATCCATGTTGTTATTATCAACATGTCACAGAGAAAGAAAGAGAAGACCAAGTCCTTGGCAGCTAAGGAGCAAGATGGGACTTGAACACAAATGTTGAAATCCCAGGCATCAAAGTGGGGGACAAGTCAGAGATAAACTAATAAATACTGGCTTATTGAATGTCCAAAGATGTTTATGGTCTGCCTTTTCAATGATCAATGAGTTAGGGTGCTTTCGAGAGGCCAAAATAGTATTGAATTCTTGCCAGACAGATTCGTGTACTTCTTAGAAGTGAGATTTGCAGCCAGTGTCTTAGAAAATTTTATTCCAAGACTTTAGAGTAGCTGTGATTAAAATATATATATATCTTTCATCCCTGTTCCTGACACAACTCCTAAATCCTTTGGAATTTTTTAGGTAATAGAAGTGATTGGAGGGTCTTTTTTTTATATGAGGCCACTCTTGGTGGGCCCCTAGAAAGCTTGAGGATGAGGCGGCTGGTGACCAGAAAGACCACAACATGATTAAAGAGATGGAACTGTGAGCTCCACCCCCAGCCTCTGGGGAGGAGTGAGAGGCCGGGGATTGAGTTAATAACCAGTGGCCAACGATGTAATGAACCGTGCCTGCCTGGGGGGTGCATGCCACTCCACAGGGACAGAAGCGCCTGCACTCAAGATCTTTCCAGACCTCATGCTATGTACCTCTTCATCTGTTAATTTGTATCTTTTATAATATCCTTTAAAATAAACTGGTGATAGTAAGTAAACTGTTCCTGAGTTCTGCGAGCCCCTCTAACAAATTATCAGACCTGAGGAGGGTGTTGTGAGAACCACTGAATTTATAGCTAGTCAGTCAGGAGTATAGGTGACAGCATGGGGCTTGTGACTGGCATCCAAAGTGGGGACGGCCTTGGGGCCTGAGCCTTTAACCTGTGGGGTCTATGTTAATTCCAGGTAGTTAGTGTCAGAGTTCAGTTGAATTGTAGGACACGCAGTTGGTACCCAGAGAGTTGGAGAATTGGTTGGTGTGGAGAAAAAGCCCATACATTTGGTGTCGGAAGTGTTGCGAGCAAATAGTTCATAGTAGCAAAGAGAAACATGAGAAATAGGTGGGAATGAAGGGTTCAGGGCACCAACCCATTTCACTACAACCTAGATTGATTGACTCAGCCGATCGGAAACACTTCGTTAACTGCTCTGCTTTCTTCTGTCTTCCACTTGTAGGAGACTCAAAGGTTAAAACTGGCTCTTACAAGGATCGAAGTTGAAAGCGTCCCTTCCAGAAGATGCCATGGCATCAGTCTAGACTCAACTTGATGTCTGCTCTCTCTGTCTACATCTCCAGTCCTGGACAGTCAGACTTGGTGCCTGGTGCTGATCTCAAGCCAGAAGAAACCCTGACTCGGATCACCAAGAAGGTGGTGTCCATTTCTCTGTGCTCGCTAAGAGAAGGGAAAGTAGACTCCTGTTTGTGAGAGATTCCTTTGTATAGAGAATTGAAACATAAAGGATTTTTTCATAAAAATGGACCTTGGAAAAACATCTCCAAACTCTGTATGTTTTCGTCAATTGACCTTTTTACTGTAACAAGGAAGTTGGAAGCCACAAATAAATTGGGGAAGAAGGTATAGACTTCACCAAAAAGATTTGTTGCCTAAGCCAGACGCTCTCTCACAGTGCTCCTTTAAATCGAGAGCATGTCTGGTACATTTTAAATGGTTTCATTCACTTGAAAGTGAGATTTATATATTCCATTCAGAAAACAGGCAAAGTGTACTTGATTTTGAAGTCCTTAAAAATCATACGTGAAGACCGAAAAAGGCGTTTGAATCTTACCTCCTTTAAAGGGGAGGGAACAGCAGCCTGGAGAAATTAAGTGACTTGGTCACTTCGCAAGGCTTTGTCTGTGGCAAGCTGTCCAGTGTCCAGCTTTCTCCTACTACTGTGCATCTTCTTGTATCCGAAATATCTGACCGTCCTTTGTCAGGACTCTACCTGGTCCTCAGCTGCCGTCACAGATAGTTAATCATTGATCCCCCTCTTGGATTTTTTTGTATTATTGTTTCTTTTTCTTATGGAAAATGTTCAAACATAAAGGCAGAGGATATAATATAAATAGCTCCCATGTGCTCCTCACTCAGCTTCTACAATTATTAACATATGGCCAATCTTCTTTTATCTATACCTATCTCTAGTTCCCCCCTACACAGATGATTTTTAAAGTAAATCCAAACATCATGTAACTTCATCTATAAATACTCCATGTGGAACCATGTAAGAAGAACCCTCATATGTATTTAATACGATTATCACAACGAACAAAAATCAATAATTCCTTAATATCATCAAATTTCTCTGAGTGTCTCCCTCTCTGTCTCTCTCTCGCAATTGATTTGTTAGAATCACAATCCAAACAAAGTGGGAGATCAGGTCTGGTATCAGCTAGAATGGTGAGCTGATCATTCAAAGTTCTTGGATTAGAATGTTAGCTGAATGCAGGGAAGTAACACTGCAGAAGAAGGGTACTTTAGAATAATCATAGATCACATTTATATACGCCTTTATGATTCGTATGATTCTTTGACCCACAACATTCGTGTCAGATGGGGTACACAGGTATAACTTGCCTCAGACAGAGGAAACTGAGGCCTAGAGGTTACAGGATCCAATTAGTGGTCAAGCTAAGACAACCCAAGTTTCCTTTTTATTGCCACAGAATATCATTATAACCCCCACTCATTACAGTCATAGCTTCTACTTCTGTGGGGGCTTAATAGGTTCCCACCCTTTTCTAAACACTTTTATGTAGCAGCTCACATAACTCCAAAGCAACCCTGTGAGGTAGGTGCCCGTACTCTCATTTCACTGATGAGGAAACCCAGAAATGGGGATGTTGAAACATTTTTTTTCGGCCACCCGGCACCATCATTTAAATCCACGTCTTTCTGATTCCAGAGCTCATGCTTATAACTTCTGTAATATACCAGTGTCTAATTCCAGGCAGCTATAATGTTCAGTGTTGAAAATTTACCTTGATTGACTTATCTTTTTTCCCTTTTAAATATGAAATGGCTTTAAATATGAAATGAAATTACATTTAACAATTGCTACTCTTCAGACATTTTGCAAACGTGGATGTGGTTTCTTCCCCTATTCAGACAGCTCATAAACATCGACGTGATTATCCTTTATATGAATTCATGAAGTTCTGTACAGCTCCCGACTAAATAATTAAGAGCTGCAAATAAATCGTAGACTCCGGACCTGTCTGCCCCAACCTCACACAGCCAATGGCTAGCGTCACGCAGTCCCCGGCTTGGCCTGGCCCTGCTCAGTCTGTCTTGTGCTTTCAGGAGCAATCAAAGCCCTTTTAGAAAATATTTCCTGGTCTTCTGTGGCCTTGGATGGACAGAGTTTTCCACTAGACTTTTTTTCCCAGCCACACTGGCCCTTAAGAAGATATTACTCAGGGCTCCACACCTACTTCAAACATTTTTAGGGGCCCTGGTGGGGCCTCCTGCTCAATTGCCAGGAACCCTACAGAGAGGAGGAGCCCAGCTCTGGGGCTTGCCTTGGTCACAGTGTTTACTGAGAGCTCGGAGGCCCACTGTCAGTGTGGCGATGCTTTTTCTCACACTTCCCGAACAGCATATTCTTGTTAGGCAGCTGTTGCTCGGGAGGCCGTCCTCCTGCCCCCGGTCGCTTTTCCCATGTTTGTAACCCTGGTGGGATTTCCCCCCTTCCTTGTTTTAAGGGCTTTCTCCCTAAGTCTCTCTGTCGCGGAACAGCTGTGCTCTGATATTAGATAGAATGTTTTCTGTGCTCACCACAAGTTTATGAACAAAAGGGTTTTAAGAACCCTGATAAATGAACAAGGTCTCTGGGAAGATGAAATGTTACCAACATTTCAAACAATCACAATCCTTGTGTATCTCGGAGGCTTTGCCCTTTCACAGCCGTGCAGGGCGGGTAGTTGGTCGTGGAGCCTTGGCGACTGGGATTTTTTTTTTTTCAGCCTCCCTATCGACATGACATGGGAAAGTTGGTCAGAAGATGGCCTTCATTGTCATCAAAGCCCCAGCTTGCTTTCCCATGGGCTGTTTGTCCTGGGGTGAGGCCCCTTTGGAGAGTTTTGGGGAGTTTGATGGGCAGGAGAGGCCAAAGGGGGCTTTCTGGTTCCTGTTATCTTCCAGGTGGTCCTGAGGTTCTCTTCTCATCTGAAAGTGCTGGTAGCCACCGCTGAGTCTGTGCTACCTGTCTGTGGGTACGATGCTGAGCGCCAGACAGTGTCCTATTCCATGCACGGAGCAATCCTGTGAAGTCTGCATTCCCACTCCTAACTTTCAAATGAAGAGACTGGGGCTTAAGGAGGTTAAGCGACTGGCCCAAAGTCATAACAAGCAGGTGGGTAGAACTATTTTTAAACCCAAATTTTGGGGAGTCCAAAGCCTCTGCTTTCTTTGGTAAAAATGGCACCCCTGAGTGTCTGGTGAGGGGTGGCTAGACAGGGAACTCCTAGGAGGTTCTGTGTCCTACTTGTATGTGAGATCTTATTCTAATGAGAGGCTCTCTCCTTTCTTTAAACTCTTCTCACTCGCACCCTGCTCTCACCCTGAGGTGTGCACTGTGGTCCTTCGCTCCCCACTTAAAGTCATCCAGACCCCTGGCTTCCATTCACTCACGGCCCCGGTCCACCATCCCAACCCAGACATTCACTCCACAGCCCCAGCTTCTTCCTGATCCCGCCTTACATGAGAACAGAAAGGTCAAGGCTTGAAGTAAAATGACAGATGGAAAGAAAAGCCTCTCCTGGCCTTTGGAGCTCCGTGAAATCCTTCATTATGGGATTTCCCTTGTCAGGGCTGCAAGGAGAAGCCTGAAGGCTTATGGCAAAAATCTATAACACATAAAGGCACTGTACACACAGGCTTTGCTCATCCCAGCGGAAACATCTGACAAGCAGCCCCAAGGAGGGAAGAGCAGTGGGGGGATGGGAGGAGGAGGGAGGAAAGGAGAGGAAAGAAGAGGGGGAAATGACCAGCAGCCGTGATTTCATTTCCTGCCTGTTGGCACCATGCCTGCTCTCCTCCACAGAGAGCAGAAGAAGAGGCCTTTTAAAAACGCAGCAAGAATGGTTGAGGCTAGACGTGAGGAAGCACATCAAAACCACCAGATCCTAGTTACCTAGGAAGAGATCATCAAGGCATCTCCGGGCCTGGAAATGTTTAAGACTAGGATTCAGATTCATCGCTGGTGGGTGGGGGTGGAGGGGGTGGGGTGGGAAGGGTTAAGGATGGACCAGCACAGAAGCAGAGGCTTGGATCCAGTGATTTTTGGTCCTGTGGATTTAGGCGTGAGTAATCACGGATTGCCCTTGGAGGCATTCTCTTCTCAAGCCAGACTGGTGTCAAGTCAGTCAGTCCATACGAGAAATTGCCAAGAGGTCAGCATGTATGAGCTAGCTCTAGAAACTCTTGTCTGTGGCCATGCACATGGTGTACACCTTTTCCTCTTCTGCCCTCATATTTCCCAATCTTTTCTAATTTCCTTTCCCCTTTGAAACTTCCTGTTACCCCTATGGAAAAGCACAAAGTATCTTTTTTTCAGGGTTTTTCATGTTGATAAAGAAAAAGACTTGCCCGGGACACAGTTGATCACAAAGCACATGTTTCCAGAAAGTCTAGGAGGGGCTTCATTCTTCGGCGGAGAAGGGAGGGCAGATGTGGTGAGGCTGCCCATGTGCTTCCTACATGAGGTACCTCTAGGTTCTTCTATGCAAAGGGAGGCTATGAAAAGTGCAGAGACCTCTGGGGATATGTTGTGCCACCTGAAGAGGGTGTGGTGGTGGCGATACAGCATGAGGAAGGTTCCTCAGGTTCCGTGCCAATTAACTAGTCATGGGAACTTGGGCAAGTCATTTCACTCCCTCTGGGCTCTGTTCCTCCTTTGGCCAAAGGGGTTAATCCTAATTATACCGCTTGCTTTACAGAGAGAAATCATGAAGACTGAGTCAAATGAAATAAAATTTGGAAAATTCTTTGAAAGGTTAAAAGTGACATTTAAGTGTGATTGTTGTTATTCTGGATTTCAGGAAGTAGAGGAATAGGAACCAACCATAGCGTACCCCACCCTCTTCTTCCAGAATTTGCCAAGCCTCTATAGTGGCGGTGACCATACCCTGCCAGAAGCTGTGGGAGGGGAGGGGCTCCAGAAGCCAGCAGCCGTTGGAATTGTAGCCAGCCGAAACCACCCGACCTCCCTCCTTGCCTGGCCTTCTCCAAACCCCAGAAAAGTCAGAGTTTCTGTGGAAACTTAAGCTGTGCCTGCTGGACCAGACTGCGTTGGGGGTGGGGGCTGCACACTGCCAAATGGCGGGCATGGAGGGGAAGCGACAGCTGGAGGGTATCAAACTGGAGGGAGTCAAAAGCCTTCTCCTGCCAGCCTGTGCTAGGCCTGCGGACTGCCGCCTGCAATCAGATAGGCCAAGTGTGGGTGGCTCTGGCAGGGCGAGGCTTGGGGAGCCTGTGTGTGGGATGCTGGAGAGGTATGGGGCCAGCAGGCAGAGCCTGATGGTGCACACTGCCCATTGAAACCAGAGGGGATATTGGGTCCACCCTGGCAGTCCCTAGCTGCTCCTTCTCCAAGGAAGGAGGCTTCTTGCTTAGCTAGAATCAGGTGAAAGACAGTGAACTCACCTGCTGCTCCTGGTGTACAAAGACCCCTGTATTCCTTCCCAGCACTCCTACTCCTTCCTCCCCAACACACAGCCCTCCCCTCACACCACCACACACACACACACACACACACACACACACACACACACACACACAGAGCCTCTGGAGAGCACCCAAATAGAGAGCAAATAGAGAGGGCTTTCCATTTTGCTCCCGTGGGCACATATGTGTGCCTGCTCTTTCTCAGTTATCCCATCTGCCTGGCCACTTAGCTGAGCAGGATGGCTCCCAGTTCTGAGACCGGTAACATGAAGTTGATAGAAAAGTCTGCCTGAAGCATGACTGCTGCCACTCAATGCTCTGGACTTTCAAGGTCAGCCCTCCGGACACAGTTGTATCTTCCTAGACACTGGGTAGCAGTTTTTGTAGCCTGGCCACTGACGTCAACTGGCCTCTCATAAAGGAGTCCATGTACCGTATTGCAGGACATGACATTTTAAAACTAATTTAAATAGCACATAACATGGTTTTAAAAACTAAAATGTACAGTTATTCATACATGAGGCTATTGAACCAATGTCATTGGCGGCTCCCTGGCCCCAGAAGTCCCCAATACTTGTTTCTTCTCCTACCCCCATCCCTAGTGCCACCCATGGTCTTGGTGACTTTGCCTCTTTGGGACTCAGCTTTTCATTTTGGAAAGGAGGGGGTTGGGCTAGGTTTTCCTCCAGAAGGAAAACTCAGTAATAATGAGTTTTCATTGTGTGCTTACTCTGTACCCTCTATTTTTTCCCTTTAATCCATACCAAAACAAACAAACAAAAAACAAAACAAAACAAAAAACTGTATAATTGTAGTTGCTAAAGGCTTCCTCCTCAGTTTCTCTTTTCTATCACTCACCTCATTTAAATTTCACCGAACAACTGTTGATTTTGCCTCCAAGTCCACCGAATCTCTTGACTCGATCCTTTCATTGGAGTCCCCACAACCGCAAATAGTGGTTCAGCCCCTCACCCATGTCTCCCCGGAATATCGAAACAGTCAAAGGATGCCACTTCGACTGCTGTGACCCCCACCCAAATGGTTCTTTCTGAGACCCACGTTCATCCAGCCTGAAACCCCATAACCTTCCAGACAAAGCCTGGGCCACTTTATACAGGGGCTACCATTTATATGCCACCGACTAAGTAACAGCCGTTCGTTATTGGTAGTACAGTAGCTCCCTTTATCCATGGTTTTGCTTTCTGCTGTTTCAGTTACCTGTGATCAACCTAGGTTCAAAAATATTAAATGGAAAATTCCAGAAGTAAACAATTTATAACTTTTAAATCATTCTGGATAGTATAAAATCTCTCACTGTCCTGCTCCATTACGCCCAGGACATGGATCGACCCTTTGTCCAGTGTCTCCAATGCTGTAGATGCTCTGCGCCCGCTAATCACTAAGTGTCCATCTCTCTCGGTTATCAGATCGACCATCATGGTATCGGACAATGCTGTGTTCAACTAACCCTTATTTTACTTAATAATGGCTCCAAAGTACAAGAGTAGCTATGCTGCAAATTCAGATATACCAAAGAGAATCCATAAAGTATATACTTTAAGTGAAAAGGTGACAATTTCAACTTCATAAGGAAAGAAAAGAAATTGTATCTGAGGTTGCTAAGATCTATGGTAAGACCAAATCGTCTATTTGTGAAATTGTGAAGAAGAAAAAAGGAATTCATACTAGTTTCGATGTCACACCTCAAACTGCAAAAGTTACAGCCGCAGTGTGTGACAAGTGCTTAGTTAAGATGGAAAAGGCATTAAATTTATGGGTGGAAGACACAACATCATAATGTCTTGACAATCCTCCTTCTGATGTATAGTTAGAAGGTCAATAGTGGCCTAATGCTATGTCACAATGCCTATGTCACTCACCTCACCTCATTTTATCACATAGGCATTGTATCATCTCAGATCATCACAAAAAGAAGGGTGAGTACAATGCAATAAGGTATTTTGAGAGAGAGACCACATTCCCATAACTTTTATTACAGTACTTTGTTATAATTGTTCTATATTATTATTATTTATTGTTGTTTATCTCTTACCATGCCTAATTTATAAATTAAACTTTATTATAGGTATGCGTAGGAAAAGCCTAGTGTATATAGGGTTCCGTACTATCTGTGGTTTTAGGCATCCACTGGGGGTCTTTGAATATATGCTGCATGGACAAGAGGGGACTATTGTCCTGTCATTTTGCCCTTTTTGCAGATGCAAAGACTGAGGCTCATAGAGATAAAGAAATCTGCTCTTATAGCTGGTCAGTGATGGAGCCATGAGTGGAATCCAAGTCTTGTTGACTCAAAGCTCATGCCCTTTCTTTCATTCCACACTGTCTCTTTCTCCAGCCACTTTGCCTACTACTTTTCTTACCTTCTCATGAAACTTGATGGTGCTATGCTGTTTAAAGCATCCGTTTTTTTAAATTGAGTGTTCCTTCTGGCTAGTGTAATACTCACATGCCTGCTCAGGACGCTCTTATTCATGCTCTAGATTCTTGCTCAAGCATTTCACCCTCTATAAAATCTTCTCAGACCACCTTAAACAGCTTGAGACAGTCGTTCCCTCCTGCAGTTAACACTGTCTTTTTCATTCTACTATATTACTCAATCTATTGTATCATACAGTCTTCATGGAATGACTTGTCTGTCTCCGCTATGGATCTGTGAGTATTTTGGGTAGGGTCCATATTTTATTTGTCATTGATTCCCTAACCCCAGTTCCAGTACCTGGACCTAACATGTGTTAGACAGTTTTTCGAAGTGCTAAGTACTTTACTTAGATATCTTATGTAACTTTCCTAATAACCCTATTGGTATTATTTTCTCCCTTCCTGATGAGAAAATTAAGAGGGAGGGAGCAGTGGCAGCTCCAGAATTTTGGTCAATGTAATTTATAATCAGGTTGCAGGGGTACCAGGAGATTTGTCCTGAAGCTAGATTTTGTTATGCATTGTTTTTACTTTAAACATTGTGTGTTTTGGAGGTGGCTATGGCAATTATGAGGACTAAAGCCTTCCCTTGGTGCCACTTCTACAGGGAAGCTAAGTCATTTGCCCAAGATCACATAGCTGGAAAGTAGCAAAGTCAGGACCTGAACCACGGATGGTTGCTGCAGAACACCTGAGATGGCTGCCGAGAGGTTAATTAGCAGTCATTAGGCAATGTGTCATTAACATGGAGTTTACAAGAAGAAACCCAAAGGACTCAATTTTTTCTAGCTTATGGGTTAATAGGGGAAATAAGTCATTAAAATGTATATGACACATACAAACAGATACACCCAGCAATTGGCCAGAAGTTTCTATGTAGAATTGAAAAGTTGTTGGGTGAAGGGAGCTGGTTAAGTAAGTGGGTTTCTGGGTAAAAGGGAACATGAATTTTGATAAAGAGGAGGAGATGAGCTGCCATATTAAGCTGCAGCTTACCTATCATGTGAGTTCCAGTATCCTCATCTACGTAAAGTGGGGGTTAGTCTCAATGGTCTCAAAGTAGAGATAATATTGAACATATTCGGCACTTAGACTCTTCGATCCCTATGACTTATAAAAAACTTCTCAGAGAACAACCTCTCAGATATTTTAATGCACATTGTCTCTTTTGAGACTTGTCTGTGGCCAGGTCTCATTAGGAATCACCTTTTCCCAATCTTTGTCCAGGGAAGGCATGAGTTTTAACATTCAATAGAGTCAGAAAAGTCAGCTGCAGGAGAAGAAAAAATAAAAAGTTTTCCAAAGCGAAATAGAATTGGTTTGAGATTCCTTATGATTTTGAACCTTACGGGCCAATTCTTCCTCAGAATAGTGTGGATGAGCCCATAATTTTATCTGAGAGTGTGGGTGACCTGACAGATGATGGAGGAAAAGCTGGTTGTGTTTCCCAGAAAGGTGAGCTGGTCCTCCTCAGGGAAGCATGGAGAGCTTAATTCCGCCGTTTTCTTTCTCTTGCCCAAAGTCAGAAGTTGAGTGTTGCACATGGTGGTGGGAAGTTTGGTTGCTTCCCAGAAACCAAGCTCCCTCCCCCCCACCCCGCCCCCCACTCTTTGGAGAGTAAGAGAGAGATGAATTTAATGAATCTGGTTCCAAGCCCAAGGGTCATAGCTGCATCGGGGCGAAGGTTACCAGTACTTGGAGTCTAGGGGAGTAGCAGCTGCCTGGGAAACCCATGGAGCTGCCAAGCGCCTTTATCCAAGGATCCCAGCGGCATTTGGAGGGAAAAAGCACAGAGGGCATGGGGGAGGGGTGGCATGGAGGATGCTGGGAAAAGGCTACTGATAGGAACTAGCTCTGCTGAAGCTCTGGGCTAGTGAATTTCTGAGGGCTCCTGGGTGTTTGTCTGGAGACCTTCTGAAGAGGTAAGAGGTAAACAGGTGATGACTATGGACTGTGCCCCTGAACGCTGCCTGATAGGACGGCTGACCTGATGAGAATCCTCACGGCCTACTACTGTATAGGTCCTGCCACGGAGGAAACAGTTTTAAACATTCATTCAACAAATCATTCGTTTATGCCAGGTGGAGATGATTTACAAAGAATACTAACTTTATATGTTTCATCCTGGGTTAAAAATAAAATTTCTAGTGGTAAGTTTGGAGATCATCTTGACAAGGATATTGAAGAAGATTCCAAAAAGGGAAGACCCTCCTGCCCACGGTTTCTTCCTCCTCCTGTCACTGCTATCTCTGTCTCTTCTTCCTAGAGGCAAGGAAAGCAGAACAATGGGATATGAGAGGAGAAGGGAGCAGAAAAAGGAGCTGGGTGGGTTCACGGTCACATCTAGACTTGCTCCCTCTTCTCTTCTGGATCCACTGAGCCTCCTGGGCATCCATAACCCAGTGCTCCTGCCCATTTGGGGATCTGCATGACCTTTCCCAAGGACTGGGCCAGCCAGTTTCTCCCAGTCCAGGCTTCTTCTCCTGCTGTCGGACAGACTAATTCATGTGATCCCTGCTTGATCTCATGGTTCCCAAGATCCAAAACTACTTCCTCTCACCCAGCTTAAGGAAGGAAGGTCCATTTGGGATGTTCTGCTTCAGGGTGTGGATAAATACGAAAGCTCTGCTCTTCCAATCAGAGGAAACGCTACTGACCACTCTCCCCACCCTCAGTGTAGGAGCTACCAAGAGTCTCTCTGGGTTCAGTGCTAAAGATGAGGCGCCAGCATCCATGTTCTGCACAGCCAGACACAGAAGTACATCAAACTAACTGTAATACTAAGAAGAAAATGTGGCTCTGAGAGTATAGAGGATGGGACATTTTTATCACATCCCAACAGGTGGCCAGGAGAACAGGAAGTTTAGAGGAGGTGGGATTTGCTTCAGAATTTGGAGAATAGCAGAGTTTGAGTGGGGAGAGATGGGGGCGGGGTGACACTACCAGGCATAGGAAGATTTGAGCAAAGTTTGGGAACAAGAAATGTTGGGTATAAGGAATGGTAAATATTAAATTTGACTAAACCATCCATGTTTGGAGGAAGTGTGTGATTAGAATTAGGATTTAAGTGAGTGTGAAAGATGTTGAAGATATAGGATTTTCTAGCCAAAATATGGAGGACCCTAATTCGACCCTAAAGACTTTGGATTTTATTCTCTAGGCACTATGGACCCATTGAGGGTTATGGATTTGAAAACTTTCTGTACTTATTTGTACCTTCCCATTTGCAAAGAGACTACCAGGACCCCAAAACTCAGCTTGATCAAAGCTAACCAGCCCAGATAAGCAATGACCTTATGACTACAAGTGTCTTCATTAGCCTGATGCTCTAATTAGCCTAGTTGAGGAGCAGGAGTGGACATACTTGGGATAGAGTAGCAAGATGGTGGGCAGAACCAAAAAGTGGCCTGAACTTCTGCTTCGCCAGACTGAGGTCCAGAAGCAATTTGGTGATATGGTGTACAGAAAAGAACAGTAGGACCCAAGGCTCAGGATACCCAGGATCTTATTGGTTCTGTCAGAAATGAGGTAAGTATGTCTAGACAAACAACTCATTCAATATACATTTATGTATTTATTGAATACATATTTGCAGACCAGGCACTGAGAAAGACATGGAAATTCAAAAATACCAGGTTCACTCTCCATCCTCAGGGATGCTCATAGGTTAGACATCTAAACAGGTTGTTTCAATATCATTTCATAAGTATCCTTACATCCCTTCCACCCATGACTATCTGTGATCTCCTTGTTCTGTGCCTTTGTTTCTACAAGCCAGACCTACCTTATGGCCAGGGTACTGGGACATTGGGCACAGCTCCCTGGGCTCACTTCTCTTCAAATGAGAAAAAATGCAGGTGACCTCAGGTGCCCTGTTTCCTGAACTCTTTCAATCCACAGACATCTTCCCTGCACAGCCAAGTACAACCTGGTTCTTGCTCCTCACTGGGAATCAGAATTGGAACAGAAAGTCAATAAGGGGTGTGTGTGTACACGGAGGGTGCATTCCACATATATGACAGAAAAGGCCTTGATTCTCATGATAGCTCTTATCTCCTGGTCTGTCCTGAAAGGGGAAGTCTTGCTGTGAAGTTTCTCCAAGATTATGGCTGCTCTCCAGATACATGGGCTCCCAAGGGTCAAGGAAACTCCCATTGTCTTAATGAGGAGCCAGGACACACAGAGCCCAGCAGAACAGTCAGTGCCTTGGGCTCAAAAAAAATACAGACATGCTCTGCAACAAAGAAAATACCCAAGGCCCGGTACATCTACCACCACTGCCCTGACCCAGCCTTGTTCTGTGCTGTTTCCCAGGGCACAGGCCTGATGCAAACCAGATCCTACCTCACCACCCTGCCCCCACGTCACTTCTGCTTTTGCCTACTCCTGGGGTCTGCACGCCTTGGAAATGCCATACTCTTCTTTTCATCAGTGCCTGTCTCTCCCAACAAAACCCAACTTCCAAGAACCTTTCTGGATTCTTCCTTGGTGATGCCTGTTCCTCCACTTCTCGGTACTTCCTCAGTACTTAAACTCTTCGAGTCCCTTCACCTGGTGTCCCCTCTCAGTACCTCATTCCTGTGCTTTGTGACTAGCAATTTGGTCATGTGGTGTACTGGTGGAGACCATCTAAAACAATGGTCTCCCTTCGGTACACCTCCCCCTCCCCGACCCTCCCCGCCACACAAAGAGGGTGTGCAAGATGCATGGGGTTAGGAAGAAAATGGTAAATTATTTATTTAAGACATATCATTGTAAAGCAGGATTGTTGTTGTTGTTCAACAACAACAATGTATTCCTATTGGTTCATTAATTGTGACAAATCTACCATACTAAACTAAGACGTTAATAATAGGGGGGACTGAGTGTGGGGTATATACAAACTCTCTAATCTGTCTTTACAAATTCTCTATAAATCTAAACTTTTTGTAAAATATAAAATTTATTTAAAAATGTCATCCTTTTCATAGTCCATATTTTACATGCTTTACGATGCACACCATGTTTTCATAAAAATACAATATGGTTGAAATAGAGGTTCAGCTGCACGACAGCAGGACTCCAACTAGATAGAAGTGCCTACAGGCAGATAGCCCGGGATGATAAAAAGTCTCTGCTCCGTCAGCCTGTCCAGGGACCCAGGCTCCTCCTCTCTTGTTGCCTCATCATGGCTAGATCTTAAATCTTACTCCACGGAGACCAAGATGGCTTGCTCTCAAGTCCATGCTCTAGGGTAGGGGGCAGAGGGGCAGCATTAGGGAAGTGAGGGAGAGAGGGCAGGTTCCAGAACTTATACATCACTTCCCCTCAAAACCCACTGACCAGAACTTAATGCAAATGGTTACACTTAGATGTTCGGTCATGGAAAATATAACCTTTATTTTGGATGTGGGTCCAGCTAAAATTTCAGGTCTTAATACTGTAGAAGAATTGAAAAGGATAACAGGAGGCAGCTAGCATTCTTCGCCAAAGTCGACAATTTTATTTAATGTGAGACTTAGAAATAGGTAGATATGTATATATTGAAAGTACTGCTCAACTTTTTTTTAAACTGATAGAGACAATTAAATCAAAAAAGTTTAGGCTACCAGTTTACGACACTAGTGAGGGAGTGGGTTTCATTTCTGGCCCAGGCTTTTTGAACTCTGACCGGCGATTTTACTCCAAGGTGCACTCAAGTGCAGGAACATGCATAAGTTTCTCTGCTGATCGGTACCAGGCACCCAAAACCTCTTCACTTTAGGCTCTGTGTTGTAGTTCTTCTGGACCAGTTCACATCTCCTATCTGTTTTCCTCTGAGAATCCTCACTTCAGTCAGGGAGGACTAGAAAGCGAGGAAGAGGGGCGAGGAAGGACAAGGACAGTGTCTGAAAGAGAGATGGGCAGACAGAGAAAGAAACAATGCCAGATAAAGAAGGAGAAAGGGGGATAAACAGAAAGAGAGTGACTGGACATTGGGCCTCGAGCCCAGAAGGGAAGGCTGCGGAGGTGGAGAGGGGCCAAGCAGAAGGGAGGTCTGTAGAGTGAGCCCAGGCCAAAAGGAAGTGGACATTTATCTGAGGGCTTGTGAAGTCACTACCCACTGAAGATGGTAACAGCGAGCAATGCACAGGCTGACCTAGAAGCGCTGCTCCTAGCCGATATCTGGGAAGTTACCCAGCCTGCTTTGCCAAGGTTGTTTTGCCCTAGAGGTTGTCTGAGAAGGGGAGAGAGGAAGGACTCTTTTGTAGGTGGGAAGAGAGGGTCTGATCACTTTTCCACTCCCCCTGTGCCTGCCCTCCTCACACACGGGACAGATGTTGTGCGGGCCTTGTGGGTTTTTTTTGTTTTTGTATAGGTGACTTTCCTTCTGGGTCTATGTTCTTGTCTTCCAGGAGACCACGAATGCCCCAAATAATTCCCTCCTGGTGCTTAGGAGAACAGAGCTTCAAGACAAGTGGAATGGGAACAATTAAGTGCCAGAGATGATTTCTACCTGGGTGGACTGGGGAGGACTCCATAAAGGAGGTACCAGTCTTGAAGGACAGGAAGAGAGACTTTACAAGTAGAGTTGGGATGAGGAGGAAAAACATCCATGGCAGGGGGATCCCTGTGATCAAAGGCAGGAAGCACAGAGTATACTAAAGGGGCAAGGAGGAAGGAAGAAGGAGGGAGAACAGTGCCAGGAAGCTGAGGCTGTTCCCTGTACTGGTAACAAGAATGCAACAAAGTGACTTCTCTCAAGTTACAACTGATAAACAAAACTCAATGTTTCATGTTCTGTCTGCAGAAGATAGGGTCAGGACCAGGTGTCAGCACTCATGGTCTGACAATGGGCAGCATTCTGTAAGCCCCACTGTCCCAGAAGCCCTGGGCACATGGCTTTCATATCTGCAGAGGGATGCTTCTTTCTCACCCAAAAGGTCAAATCTTCCCAAGTCCTCGACAATGGGGTCATCCCAGCCACCATGGAGTAGTTGGTGACTGGGAACAGAACTGTCAAGCAAGCAATTGATCATGCAAGTAATCAGTCAACCAATAAATATTTCCTCTCCCTTCCCACTGGCTTCTGCACCACTCTATTGATCCAGAACAAATGCAGCTTTATTTCTGTACACAATTTCATTCCCACCCATGTATTTTTTGTTAAATCTCTCTTTCCATGAACTTGCAAGACATAGAGTGTTCTAATTCTCTCCCTGCCCCTGATGGCATTCTTTCTCTGTCTCTTTTTGCTTCTTCCTTTTCTTCTCTGACTTCATATTATTGGCCTTCATCACTGCTTTTTAGCTCCCTGCACCCTCCATTGATTTTTACAAACATTCTCATGGCTTCAATGCTCACCTCTGTCATGTAGATATTTATCTGCATAGATGGTGTATTGGTTGAAATACTTTTAGTAGCAAGCAACACAACTTGACTCAACTGGCTCAAATAAGGAGGACAGTAATTATCACATAGCAGGGCGTCTTGAGGTCATTTCTGGGGTTGGATTATTTGATGGTATCATCATTATATGGTATCATCAGAGACCCAGTTTCTTTTCATCTTTCTGCTCTGCCATCCTTAGCATGTCAGTTTATATCCTCAGGCTCATCCCCTCATGGTCACAAAATGGCTGCAGTAGCTTCAGGCAATGCCTCCTCACAGAACCACATCTAGAGGCAGGTGCAGGGAAGATTATTATTTTTTTTTTCCATCTCTTTTTTAAAAAGGAGATAAACCCTAGAATTGTCTAGAATCCTTTTTGCAGGCATTCTCTCTCATTTCATTGCCCACAGTTATATTATATTCCCAATCTTAAACACTGGAAAGGGAAATGGAATTATCTATGATTGTATTGAGGTAATCAAAATCCATAATGTGAGGGTCTGAGGCTGGACTAGAGTTCACTCTTTGCTGAAAATATTACCACTCTACATGTGGACAAAAGTGAGGTATAGATGAAGGGGGAAATGGTTGTTGGATAATCAACAGTGTCTGCCGCAGATGGTGGCCAGAACTTTGTCTCCAACCCAGATGTTTCTCCTAACTCTAGTCCTGTGTTTTTGACTACCTTCTGACGTTTCATTTAGATGTTTTAAAGACACCTCAAATTTAACATACCTTCCTAAGAACACCTTCCTCTCTCAATCCCCTCATTTATAATGATTCCACCATTCTCATAGTCTCCCAGGCTGGATATTTTCTGCTGGTCTTTGCCTTCTCTCCTTTCTTCATCCTATATCAGTCATCAATAAGAATATCAGCACAGTTGAGAGTAAAAGAGCAGATTTGGTCTTTGGGAATGGCCAAGACAACCAGAGATGACAAATAGTTTGTATCTTACAAACCTACATCAATTAATTAATAACAGCTACCTGGAGCCTTGTGTGAGACAGAATCTCAGGCAAGTCTGGACTCTGGGAGAAAGAGTGTCTTGATTCATTGGCAAGTCTGTCATGAACAATGAGGAGTAACTGATGAAATGCATGCTATGTATTTGCTATTCTTGTGCTGGGGTTGATTTACGGAAGGTAAAGTCACCAACATTGTGGGAACAATAACAGCAATAATAAGATTAATATTAGTGAACATTTATTGAGCACAAACTATAGGCCAGGCCATGTGATGGGGAATGTACATGGATCGTCTCATCTGACATTTTCGATAATGCTGAGAGATAAGCACTGTTATTACTCTCATTGGAGTAAATGAGACTTAATTAAATAACTTGCCCGAGATTACGCAGCTACCAAGTGGAAGGGGCAGGAGTCAGTCTGGCTCATCGAACTCCGTAGCCCTTGCTCACAGAATAATGGAGACGCTAGACCAGCATCTTCATTTCCCCTCACCTGCTATCAAACTTAAAATGTGCACACAAACTACCTCTGGCTCTTGTTAAAATGCAGATTCTGATTGAGTATACCAGGGATGGGGCCTGAGATTCTGCATTTCTAATAAACTCCAGGGGAATGCTGATGCTGGTGGTCCACGGACCACATTTTGAGTAGTGAGACCCTAGAAGGGAAGCCACATCAGTGCCGGGTATTTGTCTACTTCCCTTACCTCCTGGAAACATGGCTCATCTATGTTTCCTAGTCCACTTTGCAGTGAGATGCCCTCACTGAATGCGGACGGAAAGATATATGCCGTTTACAGGCCTGAAATCCTCATTCCACTCTACTCTTCCCCACTTTAGCAGCTGCATGTAGACAGCCAGGCATCCTTGGGAGCCATAATGAAGATGACAGAGCCTGGGTCCCTGAATGATGTTGTGATGTAGCTTCTCACCCTCAAGGCCAGGTGGACTTTAAGTGCGTGATAAACTACTCATCATATGCCACTGAGATTTGGGGGCTTTCTGCTATCTTGCCTACTGTTATCTTAACTAATAATACATTACCCCATTTTTCAGATGAGAAAACTGAGGTCACAAATAGTAAAGTGGTTTTTTCTAGGAACACAAACTAGCTAAAGAAAAAGATGGATCTAGAATCCAAGTCCTCCAACTCTTTCTGTCTGCCACCCCATGAACCTCAGTGGAAACTCACCTCATATTCTCCAATGGCTTTCTCACCTTGCCTGCTCCTTACCCTTCTTCTTCGTCTTCTAACCCTGAGGATGGGGCAGAGAGTGGAACAGCAGGACAGAGGCAGGCAGAGTGGAGAGACCTAGCTGTAAGAAGGAGCAACCTTGAGAATGTTAATGATGTAGGCCAGGCTGCTGGCAGCCGAAGATTCCTGTGATTGTTTTCTCATAGCTTTTAGGACTGAACCCTACAACAGGATTTTCTGGCATTCAGATCAATGCCAGATATTTCTCAGAATGAAGACTAATATCCCAGATTCAGCAGGGTTTGGTATAGGGTCTTCAACCTGAGGCGGTAGAGTGAGCTTCAAGGATTGCCTAAAAATAGAGCTGAAGGACTCCTGCCACTAGATCAGCCACTGTTCAGCACCAGAGGGTTGGGAGTGGGGAGGAGGGTTTACCATCAACTCTTTATTGTCTTTGAGACAGAGAGGGCCACCAGAAATTCTTCATATCCCCAAAGAATCCTCAAAGGTATTGTTACCCCTGTTGCTATTACTTCCATGTTCCAACTTTTAATAGGATCTGACCTCAGTTAAATTTTTCTGCTTTGTATATCATGGTTCACCCGTGGAGAATCAGAAGAAAAAGGAAATTGTCAAAGAGGAGCTTGAGAGCGAGTAACATTAGAATGTCAGCTCCTTGAAGACAGGAACTTTGTGTATTTCATTCAATGATTTATTACTAGTACCTGGCACATAGTAGGCCTCAGTATATTTTTTAAATGAGTGAATGAATTTATTAATTTCAACCCCCAACAAGTAGGGATTGTACGACTTAATTTGTTTCTAGGTACATTCTAGCCAAATTGTGAAGTAGTGAGGACTTGTCTTCAAAACCAATCTGGTTCCCTAAAGCTTCATCCTTTTCCTGTGCCCGTTCTGCTTCTCTTGAGATCCTTGTCTCATTTGTAGAGTTGCAGAGGCCTATCTTTTGTGCTTTTGTTGTATGCAATGATGTAACTAGCACGACAAAAGTCAGAGTCCTGACTTCCAGTCTTGGCTTGGTGTCCAATTTGTTTTGTGGGCTTAGACAAGTCACTTTATTTTCCTGGACATTCAGCTACAATGTTCTCCAAGATTCTCATAAGTGACAATCTTCTAAGAACTGTTCCAAGGGGAGGATTTAATATTAATCATTCACTTGTTACCATGAATTTTGCCCCCAAATGCCTTCCCAGATGTATTTAAAACTTCATTACTAATAGCAAAGTGAAAAGATCCCATTTCTAGTAAAAACAGATTCACTTCTAAGACCAAGGACAAGACACCAATTATATTTAACATATTTCTGGAAGTTCTAGCCAGAGCAATTAGGCCAGAAAAAGAAATAAAAGGTACCCATATTGGAAAGGAAAAAGTAAAATGATCTCTGTTTGCAGATGACATGTAGAAAACCCTAAACAGTCCATAAAAAAAAAAAATGTTAAACAAAAAACCAAATTCAGCAAAGTTGTAGGATTCAATGTAATTTCTATCAAAATCTCAATGATTTTTTTTTTTAGGAAAAAAAAGACAACATTCTAAAAGTCATATGGAATCTCAAGGAACCCCGAATAGCCAAAATAGTCTTGAAAAAGAACATAGTTGAAGGACTTGTACTTCTTGATTTCAAAACTTACTGCAAAACTTACTGTAGTCATCAAAACAGTGTGGTACTGACATAAAGACAGACATATAGACCAATGGAACAGAATAGAAAGCCCAGAAATAAGCCTTCAAATGCATGGTCAGATGATTTTTTGACAGGAGAGCCAAGACCATTCAATGGGGAAAGCGTAGTCTTTTTAACAAATGATGCTTGAAAACTGGATATCCACATCCAAAAGAATGAAGTTAGAACATTACCTTGCACCATATTAGAAAAAATTAACTCAAAAGGATCAAAGACCTAAATATAAGAGTTAAAACTATAAAGCTCTTAGAAGAAAACAATGGAGGAAAGTTTCATGACATTGGATTTGGCAGTGGTTTCTTGGTTATGACACCAAAAACACAAGCAACAGAAGAAAAAATAGATAAATTGAATATCACCAAAATTAAAAATTTTTGTGCATCAAACAAAGCACACTCTCAAGGAGTAAAAAGAAAACCTACAGGATGGGAAGAAATATTCACCAATCATATATCTGATAAGGGATTAATGTCCAGAATATATAAAAAACTCCAAAAATTCAACAACAAAAAACAACCTAATTAAAAAATGTGAAAAGGACTTGACTAGACATTTCTCTAAAGAAGATAGACAAATTGCCAATAAGCGCATCAAAAGATGCTCAACATCACTAGTCATTAGGTAAATGCAAACCACAATGAGATACCACTTCATATCCATTAAGATGATTAGTATTTTAAAAATGGAAAATAACAAATGATGGCAAACCCATTGGAACATTTATACATTTCTGGTGGCATGTAAAATGGTCTAGCTGCTATGGAAAACAATTTAGTGGTCCCTCAAAAAACTAAACATAAAGTTACCATATGACCAAGCAATTCCACTTCTAGTTATATACCTAAAGGAACTGGTACATCATATACTGGTACATAACATGGAAATAACATATACTGGTGCATCAATGTTCCTCACAGCATTATTCACAATAGCCAAAAGGTGAAACCAACTCGAGTCTACATCAACAGAGAATACATAACCAAAGTGTGGTATATACGTACAAGGGATTATTATTCAGCCATAAAAAGGAATGAAATTCTAACATATGCTACAATACGAGTGAACCTTGAAGACATTATGATAAGTGAAATAATCTAGGCACAAAGGACAAATATTATATGACTTCACTTATATGAGGTACCTAGAGTAGTCAAATTCACAGAGATAGAAAGTAGATTCGAAGTTACAAGGGGTTGAGGGGGAGGAAGATTTATTGTTTATTTGTTTGTTAATTTATTATGAGAATTTATTATTTAATGTAGGTAGAGTTTCTATGTGGGTTAATAAAGCAGTTTTGGCAATAGATAGTGATGATGGTTGCCTAACATTGTGAATGTTATTAATGTCACTAAACTATACACTTAAAAATGGTTAAAATATATTTTTTACTACAATGGAAAAAATGAGAGAGAGAGAGAGAGAATGAGAGTTATCAGTGGTGAATGGCTAGAGGGCCCCTGAATCAGTGCCATTTTTTCCTTCAGCCAAGCGTGCTTTGTGCAGTGTACTCTCAGATGACCTGACACTTGACAAATGTTCTCTGGCCATCATACTTGTGGACAATAGGGAAGAAGGAGGGAGAAAGAAAGATCTCAACCAACATCTGACTGGCTGAGCCCTGCTCAGAGAAGCGCTTGTGATTAGGATATAAGAGCCCTTAAAGGGTAGATTTTTGTCTTTCAACCCTGTTAATTTAATCTTTAGCTTCTAGGGTCGCACATTTAGCCGTCTCTGCTCCTTCTACAAACCAACTGTGAAACGAGGGGCTCAGACCAGACTTAAAGAAGTCCCATAAGTTTTCAAGACCATCACGTCCCTGGAAAGCCCCTCTGTCCCTGAATCACTAAATGAAATCACATCCTATGGTCTTCTGTGGTTACCGTTGCTTTAATATTCAAATAATATGGATTGAGCATTCATTCCAGTACCATAGGATGCCCAGAGTCTTTCCCAGAGCCCTCTCCAATATTTCCGAGGATTCTGCTTGGGGATTTATGTTCTCATGATCATATTTGCCTTCTAATTCTTGCCCTAATGAAATTTTTTATTCTCGCTTACATTTTGATCCCAACTCCCTACCCTCACCCTAGGGCAGCTGTTCTTTTTCATCCTTCTCTTGTCTGGTGTTCAGACTACAGCTCATTCTCCTTCCCCAGAGCAACATTCACACAAAGCTATTGTGTTTAACAGACTTTCCCAAGGAATAGCTGGCTGGGTGGTGCAGGGCAGGAAAAAATGACATATTGAAGGTCAGACACCACTGTTTCTAGAAATCCATTGGCCCTTCTCTGACACAGAACATTTTTCAGTGGCTATGCCCCCATTTAGTTCCACCACCCCTCCAGGTTGCTGGGGGTTCCTTCTCAGGAAATCCTTACACCCATCTCTTCTCTTCTAGGGTCTCAACTCTCTATAACCTCAAAATGTCTGTTAAGTGGCTCACAAAGCAATTTTGTTTCTAACTTCCACATCATACTGAGCTCTGAGATCTCTCCTTGCACATCTAAAAAAAAAAAAATCCTTTGAGGAGTTTCTTCAAACCCAGAGAGTCCACCATCAGGTAGGTACACACACACACACACACACACACACACACACACACTCCAAGAGAAACTCTGAAATTACAGTTGTTTTTTTTTTTCTTTGGGCTGGATCAAATCTTGGAAAGGCAGGGCTCACTCATCCATAAAACAGAGCCAATTCCAAAGGCTGTGGAGTTTTCCTCTTCCCATCATACATCTTTCCTTAGGTTTTAGTTAAACTGGAGATGGGGACATCTCTGCCTAGCTGGAATAGTGTAAGAGCTCCCACAGGTGACAGGAGTTGTCAGCATTCTCTAGACAGAGGTGCATGGTGCTAGAGACAAGCAGGCGTATAATCCTGGGCCCAGGTCACTGTGTAAGTTAGGCAAGACTGCCCAGAGGTGGTCCTGATCAAATCAAGGTCTGGATTTGCCAGCTCCTGGGTATAGCGGCTCTTTGATTGTGGTTGCGCAGATTAGGGAGAAAAGGAAGTTCATCTAGACTAGAAGGTTCTAGAGAGAGATGACGTCACTGCTAATATTGGGAGAAGTAGAGCCAGGAGAGGCCAATCTCATGCTATTTGAGTAATTAAGATGTGGTGGCAGTGCCACAGGATGGACACATTGACTAATGGAATAGAATAAAGAATACAGAAACAGATCTGTACACATTTGGAAATTTTAAATGTAACCAAGGCAGCATGGCTGATTGAGGAGTTAAAGAATATATTTAAAAAAAAAGAAAAAGTAAAAGAAAACAACTCATATAAGTCAATAAGAAAAGCATAAAGAATCTAGTAGAAAAATGGATAAGAGACATGGACAGGCATTCTTAGAAGAGGAAACAAATGCAGCTAATAAACAGAGACATTCAAAGTCATTAATGATCAGAGAAATGCATTCATTTAATTAAAAAATTAAAAAGTCTGACCAAACCAACTGTTGGAGAGGATGTAGGTGCACACATCTCTCATTGCTTATGAGTGTGTAAATTGTTTCAACCACATAGGAAATCTTCATGTACTCTACAATGCAGCAATTCCACTCCTAGTTACATAAACTTTTCATACACACACACACACCCCAAAAGACATTTCATGGCAACATTGTGCACAATAGCAATAATAAGAGAATAGATTAAAAGATGAATATTTCACATAATGGAGTATTACACAGTGTTCAAAACTAATGAACAACAGTGACACACAACACGGATAAAGCTTAGTGGTATCATATTCAATGCAAAAGTAAACCCCAAAATATAACCTATGGCATATTGCCTATTTCACAGGAATGCTGTGGGGGATCCGAGGAGGTTACCTCAGAGGAAAGTTTCCAGCTCAGAGCCTAGTGCATGGCAATAGGTCTTCAGGACAAATAGAATCTGATAATCTGAATTTCCAGGAAGGGGGCAGGACCATCCACTGGGACAGTGTCACCCCATGGCCACAGCTCTCTATGCCATGTTAGCATACTCCCTCTTCCTCCTTCACCAGCTCCTTCCTTCCTGGCAGCCCCCAGTCTCCCTGTGTCTCCCCTTTTCCATATCATGGGCATTTGGCTTTGTGTTTTGGGGATGATGTTCCTTGGTCCTTTGAAATGGGTTTTGGGGTGAAAGTAAGAAAACCTGCTTTGACCTCAAAGCGAGTCTGGAGCTCAAACTTGGGGATTGGGAGTGGTTAAGGAATGGTTAAGCTCCCTGTGCCCTCCGTATTTCCTTTCCCTCGTCTTCTAAACAGACTTTTATAACTCGTTTTGGAATAATCTTGCATGTTTATTTAAAGCGGGATAAAGATGTTGGGGATTAGAGGACCACTCAGTGCCATCTATCCCCATCAGCATCTCTCCTTCCGTTAAGTCCTCATCTGCAAAATGCGGATAACTATATCCATCTGACAAGGTCTTTGTGAGGACTTGAGACTGTGCATAGTGCCCAAAACACTCTAGGCCCTTGATAACTGATTTAAATGGTGTTTGTGTGTTAAGGGGCCATATGTAGTGCTGGACACTATACATATTGGGACTGACACTATCTCTTTGCTTCTTAGTTTTTCCCTATGGGTGACATAGCACAAGTGACTTCGCTTCCACATGGCAACTCTTTAATATGGGAAGACAATTAGGTATCCCAGAGATGTCTTTTCGCAGGCTAAGTGACTTGGGTCCTCAGCTGTTCTTCTTATGATCTAGTCCTCTCTAATGCTGTCTATACCCCTTTAGGATAAGTCCAAGTTTGTCATTAACCCCTTAAAAATGGATCTAAATAAGCTTAATTCTGTGCTTTATTAGCAAGATCAACAGAGAAGCCACCATGTTTCATTACAAACCCAATGGAAGTAAATACCAGTTACACCAAATGACCTATTCCAGAGAAGTGCAGTAAGATTTCTAGAGATAGAAAATTAAACAAACATGGGAGATAAAGAGACCTCTGGGGTTCTAGAATGTTCTATTTCTTGACCTAGGCTATGGCTCCATGAGTTATTTGTTTTTTAATAATTCATTAATCTGAACATTTAAACATTTTTTGAGATCTAATTTTCAATCTTTATTGAGATATAATTCCCATGTAATACAATTTACCCATTTAACGTGTACAATTCAATGGTTTTTAGTCTAGTCATAGATATATACAATCATCACCACAGTTAATTTAGAAACTCTTCATCGCTTCAGAAAGTGTACACTTTAGCTATCATCCTCCTATAGCCCCGTTATCCTCAGCCCTAATCAATCACTAATCTACTTTCTGTTTCTATAGATTTGCCTATTATAGACATTTTGTATAAATTGAATAATGTAATATGTGGTCTTTTGCGACTGACTTCTTTCATTTAGTGTAATATTTTCAAGGCATATATCGATACTTCACCTCATTATTAGTGACCAAATAATATCCCATTGTATAGATATAACACTTTTGTTCCTCCATTCATTAAAATGAAACATTTTAATAACGATAACATTTAAAATGATGAATATTTGGGTTGTTTCCACCTTATGGCTGTTATGAATAACATTGCTATAAATATTCACATAAAGTTTTTGTGTAGACATGTTTCCATTTCTCCTGAGTAAATACCTAGAAGTGAAATTACTGGGTCATATGATAACACTACGGTTGACAGTTTGAGGAAATTGCCAGACTTGTTTTCTAAAGCAGCTACACCATGTTACATTACGTGAGATTTTTCATTTTTCTGCATCTTTGCCAAAACTTGTTGTTATCTGACTTTTTGATTATAGGCATTGTAGAGGGTGAGAAGTGATATCTCATTGTGGTTTTGTTTTGCATTTCCCAGATGACCGATGATGATGAATATTGTGATATATGTACTTTCTTAATATACATCTTACTTAAATAAAAACGATGTTTTAAAAAAAGTCCTAAGTTCTTGATTATTGATACCCATAACAGTTGTTCAGCCCTAGAAGTTCAGAAACCAGAACTTCTGGATGCTGGAGATTCTGCATCTCCCAGGTCGGGTTCTCCTCTAGAGATTGGCAAGCTTCCTTGATTCCAAACCAGAGTGGAGCTGCTATTCTTCCCAGCCAGGAATTTCCCCTGGATTTAACACAGGGGTGCTGAGTGCACTGTGTGCAGGTATATATTTTTTCTCCACACACTCAGGCTAAATTCAGGTTGTGGAATGGAGGGGAAGGCTATTATATTCAGATTTGGGTCAGCTCTCTGGAAGATCGTGTGTGACATGGGATATTTTTGACCCTCTTGAGTCTTTGTCTCTTAATCAAGGCACAGAGTCCAGGGCAAGATTGATGTACTTGATTCAGACATAGGGCCTGAGAAGAGAATCATCTTTGGATCAAGTGAAAGTATACCTTATCAACACATGTTACTTGTCCCAATTTCCATATGGGGCACCTGAGGCTTAAGGCAGTAAAACAATTTACCCAAATTTCAGAGTAACTTAGACGACAAAAAGCCTTACCTCCCAGTTCACCCTCTTTGGAAGGTGGAGTGAAAGCTGAGTGCCTTGGAGTTACCACCAAAGTGCAGTTAGCTGTACTTGGAGGGGAACCTGACAGCTTGGTCCTGATAGCCCAGGTTTAGCTCTGGTGCCAGCTGTTGCCATCCATGCTTCTAGCCACTTCGTCATCCTTTTCCTCTGGTGACCTATGGGCCAGATTTTTTCATTTCTTCCTATCGGATGCACGATCTTGACTTTTCTATTTTTGTTCAGGCACTAGGTACATCTGTTGTTTCAGAGGTTAAGGCAAGTGTGTTGATTGGGTTCTCCAGAAAGCACATATTGAGGTGGAGTTAGAAGTTCAAAAGGTTTGTGGGGGGAGTAAGACTTATGAGAGAGAAGGGGAGGAAGCAAAATTAAGCAGGGAGACCCGTAAGGTAGCTGTAGAGCATAGACAGCCCCTGCACCCAGGAGTCCCGAGAAGTGGAGAAATCGCTAGGTGTCTGTCCTAATACCATGTTCCCACCTGCCCTCTCCAAGAAAATTGACATTGACTCTGAGGGAGCTAAAAGATGGAACCTATCAACTAGCTAGTCATACCCATCAAGTCCTTTCTTAAAAGGGGATGTAAGCAGCACATGACCTCATTTTCCAGTGCCCCAGACAAAGCCATATATCCTAATAGGAATCAGTTATTGACTGGCTAGCTCAAGGAATCACCTCGAATTCCAAAACCATGGAGTACAGATGTCACTATAAACTAAAGAGCAGGTTAATTTTTATTTCCCTGTCTCTCTCTTCTTTTTCTTTTTCTTTCTTTTTTTTTTTTTAATTATTTTTTTGCAGCTCATCTCAGGAGTGGTTTGAGAGGACTCCGAAAAGTATTTGGGCCTCAGTACACAGGACTTAGGAACAGTTGAGTTGTTCCAATGTTCTTCGTGCTATTATTCCCGAATGAATTTAGATCTCTGATGATGGTCATAGTCATTATTGTTATCATATAATCATCATCTTCTTCAACATAATCATCTTTCTCAGCATCCAACAGCATCCTTAAAATACTAAATTCTCTGTAATGTTAGATTGAACTATATCACAATGAAAAAGAAAGATTCTAGTTTGCCTCATCCTCTTGAAACTTTTTATATTTGGGGCAATCATATGCTAAGCCAAATAGAGAATAAACACAGTGACCTTTTGGGTTCTACTATCCTGGGTTTCCAACTTTCCCTCTATAAAATGGGAATTACTATGGCCGTCCCACTCTTAGCCCTAGAGAACCAAAGGGACCTGAATGAGATAATGGAGGTGAAAACCTCATTCCAAAATTATCAGAGCATCTTTTGCCTAAGGCTCTTGAAACTTCTTAAAAGCACCATCGTATTTTCATCACATAAAAATTGCCCAACAGAGATCTCCTCATTATCAGCACTTGGTGGAAATCTGGCGTTCATCTTCACATTCCCTTATGATCACAGAGTCTTGTTTGTCCAAAGAGACCACAAAGGGCAACTTTCTGCTGATTTACCTGCAGAGGAATCTGGGGCAGAAGGCAAAGCACCAGAGTATCTTGTTTTCCTCTTTCCCTCTTTTGGGGTCCAGGGAGTGGTTCATAAGTGTTGTCCTCAGCATCCTGGTCTCCTTGGCGTGGTTATTCTGTTTGCCAAGCTAACTTTTATTTCCTTTTACTTCCTACTGCAGACCCATGAAAAGAACTTTGCTTATGGTTCAAATTCATTCAACACACATGTTATGTGGGCAGAGTAGGTCCAAGGTTCTGAGGGAACAGGGGAAGCAGGAGAAGACAAAGCCTGTTAAAGCAGAAGGAGATCTCCCTTCACCTCCTCATTTAAAGGTAAAGTGGACATGGTGAGCAGGTGCCCAGCAAGCCAAACACAGTTCCCCTGATTTAAGTATCCTGGTTCTCACTTTTGAGATGTAGTATGAGGTGGAGAGAACTTGGGCTTTAGGGCTAACTGAATCTGGCTCTGCCACTTACTGTCTGACCTTGGGCAAGTGACTTAACCACTAAGAGCCTCGATTTCCTTACCTATAAATTAGAGATAATAATTCCCACCCTGCACAGTTGCTATGATTAGAGATAGTATATGAGGAGAGACTGGATCATCATGCTCAATAAATAGTAATTATTATAATCATTAGATTTTCTGCTATGAATTTAACAGGTGGCTATTGAACATGTACTCTTCATCCATTCATTTGTCCAAACATCTATTCATCCATAAAACATTTATGAACTCAGAATTGTGTTGAGCTCAATGAGGATCCTACAAAGAAATAGAAAGCAGGATCCCTGAGTTCAAAAACTCAGACTTGAGTTGAAAACAATAAACTACAGAGGAGTGGAATTATAAAATGGGAACCAACATATCTTCTTGATTGTGTTATGAGAGAGAAATGGGCTAAGTCTGCAAGCTCAGCATTTGGCCAAGGTAGACTCATTAAAGGGTAGCCAGCCCAAAGTTGTATCTTACATGGGAACAAAGGTAGATTTCATCAATCTACTATGAAGCTATGAAGCGTGAGCTTTAAAGGCCTTCACTTAGATGGACTTCTACCTAATTTTAGTTTTCTTTCCTATTTAGGACCTCCCAAATTGTATTAGCTTCAAGGTCCACAAAACTGGGATGATCATTTGTGATGGACTGTGTTTTAAAGTCAAATGATAAAATAGAAATATGCAAGCACATGTCTCACATCTCATTCTCTCAGTGTCAGGAGTACAAAGTTGAGATGAAAGATCAGGATACCTTGATATCTGAAATAAAGATGTGAATCGAGGACGCTTAAAAGTGGAGCAAGGATTGGAAAATTAGAAACTGCATGGAGTGAGAGAAAAGATGCAAGGGGCACTGGGGAAGGATATGCAGGTGAGAAAGTATACTTTAAGCAAAATACTCATATACCATTTTGCTTTACATGTTCATAGATAATGTATAATGTATAATGAGGTGGAATGGTGTTAGGAGCCACACTGATCTGGGCTCTACTTATATGAGCATCATGACTTTGGACAGATCAAGTAACCTCTCAGAATTTCAGTTTCCTTTGTAAAATCATAATAATACTAATACCTATCTCACAAGTAATATTGCATGAAATCAGGGAGATATTTTTTGTGAAAGTGCTTTGTAAACCATAAAGAGTTCTATTTATCAAGTGGTTCCAATTCATTTTACTCATATTACAGAAAGGATTTTCTTATTCACTGACATGATAATAGTGGAAAGCACCCTTGTGAAGGTAGGGGGAGATAACAACCCAGAACTCTCTGTGTAAAATCTGTGGCTTATTACATGAATTTGAGCAATTTTCTTATCTTCTAAGACTCAGTTTCTCCATCTAAGGCATGGGAGTAATCATATTCTCTCCTCTGTGCAGTTTTTAAAAACCAGTTAAGTAATGTTTTGATCAGACTGATCTTTTAGTTCCTTGGGAGGAAATAAATAAAATATTTCAATTCACTCTCCTTATTCTAACCTTTATTAAAATACGGAAAGGAGAATTTCTTAAGACTCTGAGTAATAGGGAAGAACACAGAGCCATAGGACCCATGTGAGCTAATAGTAATACAAACGATGGTGATATGAGAGAAGCTGGGTGGCAGTTGTAGGACAGTAGCTACCTTTGACCGAATTCAGTGTGCTCCCACTGTTTAACACATAGTTCTGCATCAGTCTCATAGCAGACCTGTATGCTTGGTATTATGGTTTATACTATACAGATGAGGAAAATGTGGCTCAGGATATTTGAGTCACTTCTCAAAGTTTCCACCTCTAGTAACAGGAGAGCTGAACTTCAAATCCAGATCAATGCTGGAGCCTGCTTTTTCTGGTGTCCTGGGTTGATTTTCAGCACCTTTGTGCCCAGAATGAGGAGGACTAAACCTGTGTTCTACGGCAAGTCAAAAGCCCTATTACAGGTAAAATTGCATGTGACTAAGCCTCTCGTAGATTCCAGCGCATTGTGAAATTCATAATTATTAATTTTATACCAAGGAGAAAGTTTCCACCCATGCTCTTACAGAGAGGAAGTTGAGTTTGATGTCTGATGATCCCAAATAAGAGGCTACCTTCCTTATATGTTATGGCTGTTTCTGTAAAACAGTCTCTTCACAGGTCTAATGAAGGAGGCTACCATGGTCACAGGCATGTCATGTAATGAAATTGGACTGAAATCTCCATAATGTCAGGGAGCGGTTAGAAGACAAAGACAACAATCAATTTTAGAACATATTCTACCTGTGATGTTTGACATCCTACAGACACTGTCTAAGGAAATGACAGGACTAGCATCTTCTCAGCATCATACAGCTGAGGAATGACACAGATGGGAGGGCCCCTCATCCCCAAAAGACACCTAGTAGCACTGGCCATCCCCAACTCCACCCCCTACCCTTAAGGCAATGTCTCTTCTCCATCCCAGGTTCATACCAGTCAATTCACAGATCTCCATTAGGTGAGTAACAAACAGTAGGATATAAGCCTGCCCTTCTGTTTAATTCCAGAGCTAAAGTAACATGTTCAAACATCCTGTTATTGTTATTACCCATGATAATAAGAGAAATAATGAGCAAGAATTGCTTTTATTAAGTAAATCAGGAAATAGCACCTTACAGCATGTTCCAGCGACATGTCAGGAGGCTCTCTAAATGCCTGGATGGTGCTGGAACGTGTGCAGCCCTCCATTATGAGAGAGTTTCTCTACAATTACTGGTCTCTTGACAGCAGGTTAGAACTCATCTTGTAAATATATAATAACATAAATGGACTTTCTGTTTATCACCTACTACACTATAACTGTGTTTCCCTTCTATAAAAACTCCCTTTTTAATAGGTGTATTTTGGAAACGGTATCATAATTGAAGCCATTTAAAAACCAAGATATTTAACTGTCATCTTTTGCTAGTTTTCTCAATTTTGGAATTAATAGAGAAATCTTAGCTTCCTTAGCCCTATAATCTTCTCCAACTTCAAGTACAGCACTTTGAATATACAAAACACACAATAGAGGTGCCCAATAAGTGTTCTTTGAATGGATGAATCATGACAGATATTTGGCAGGTCATTTCCGTCAGCCCCTCGCTTCCTAATGGGATACATCCTAGAAGGGTAGCAATGATAACGTGGGAGGACATATAGCTTGAGAGCAAAATATGTCCACCATTGGAATTCAGAGTTCAGTTGAGTGGTTGGTATACACAGTCCTTGGTGAACCTAGTGTATTTGACACTTGGAACAATCATTTTTACACCTGGTCCCCCCTCTATACCTCATAATTATTTTCCATAATAATCATGTAATAGTCATATTATTGATTCATTTTTTGGTTTTAAATTAACATTTATAAAGATAAATAATATCAAATATATCATCCAAATTTAGGAAAATATTTCATACACAAACCAAAATGAACTGTTATCAAGCAAAATATTATACCTTGCATTTGAAACTCTGTTCCACTATTTTAGATTTTAAACACAAATAAAGTCTCTAAGTCCTCATATAAAATAACAGAATTGAAGTAACTCAAATTCTGTTTCTTCACCTTTACACTCAATGTACTTGCTGTCACTGTTTTCAACATGTGTCTTTTCAACACCACCAAGAAATTCTGCAATTCTCAGTGGACATTGATTTGGTGTCTTGCAAATCTAATTCAATTCCGACACTCTCTACCTGGAGATAGCATCATATTCCACAAGTTAAGGGCTCAGTCCCACAAGACTGCTCCACTTCAGATGCCAATCAAAAGTCTAGATAGTTACCTGTGCTTCTGAATTACTAGCTGTAATTCAGAGGTTCCCACGATCCCCTCTTTGGGTTCAATTAATTTGCTAAGATGGCTCACAGAACTCAGAAAAACTGTTTACTTACTAGATTATTGGTTTATTACAAAGAATATTAAAGAATAAAAAAAAAAGCTAAATAAAGAGATACAGAGGGTGAGATTCAGAAAGGTCCTGAACACAGGAACTGCTATCCCCTGGAGCTTGGGGTTCACCATTCTCCTGGTATATGGATGCGTTCTAGTTCACCAACATGGAAGTTCTTCAAACCCTATCCTTTTGGGTTTTTATGGAAGCTCCATTACAGACATGAGTGATTAAATTATTGACCACTGCGATTGATTCAACCTCTAGCCCCACTCACCCACAGTTCCTTTCCCCAGAAATTGGAGGAGGGGGACTGAAACGTCCAACCCTCTAAAACCGGTGGTCTCTCTGGCAAGCAGCCCCCACCCTTAGGGGTTTTCTAAAAGTCACCTCATTAACATAAACTCATTTGTTGTTGAAAGAATTTATTACATGGATAACAAGACACCTATTTCTCCTTTATGACTCTGAAGCAATTTCAGGAACCGACTACAAAAAGCCAAATATCATAACAAAAGATGCTCTCATTGCTCTGATTGCTTAGGAAATTCCAAGAGTTTGGGGAGAGGTGAGCTGGGAACCTTGGATGAAGATAAAAATATATATTTATTATAAATCAAAATATCACACCACTTATTTCAAATCTATTATTTAAGTGCAAGAAAATATAATAGCACAGGCAGTGAAGATGTGGACTATGTCTGGAAGAGAGCTCCAACCATTCCAAACCATTAAGCCACTAGGAACATACTGGGGAAACAGAGGCCTTTCCCTGAGTCCTTGAGGGTGGGGTGCATGGGTGGGGGTAGGGGGGCAAGACTATATAACTGGTAGGTCTCCAAATTAACTGCCATATAAAATACCATGTTTACTAAATATAAGTAATGGAAATGTGCTAATTTGAAGTATATGTGTGTATGTCTATGTGTGTGGTGTGTGTGCATAATTAAACTCAAAATTAATCACAGCAACTGTTAAAACCAATACAAGGTTTTGCGGGGCAGGAGTATGTTATCAGTTTTATTTAGAATTACAGTCTCATGGTGATAATAAGATCAACTGACTTCAGTTTCATTAATGTTTTTAAGTTCTCTACAGAAAATGCCCCTCCTGCCCTCACCTCCACCCTTTGTCTCAGTGCAAGCAGTTGATCACTTGGAAAGCTCATCCTAAAGGGGCTAGAGAGGACAGGCATGGTCTAGTCACATGGCGTAACCACAGGGGGAAGGATGAACTCAGCACAACAGAGCTTGTGCCTCTCAACTCGCTCTCGTTGTCCAGGGAACTGACATCTGAGTCTTTGTGTGTGTGTGTGTGTGTGTGTATGGGAGGGAGGGGGTTGCAGGGAGGAGGGGAGTTGAGATAGTGGTGATGAAAAGGGATGTTGATTAAACTTTCTGAAATTTTAGGGTATAACTAACTCAGTTTGGGAGTCCTTTCCAACAGAGTATTACCCAAAAGTAATTGGAGTCATTTCCCCCACCTCCTCCCCATTGAATACCATTGTGGTTGAGGGATCTGCTGTACCCAGCATAAGGTGACCTCAAGAGCAAATAGCTGCAGAGACCAGGTAGTGACTGACCACAGCAGTGACTCCAAGGGCACTCCCACTGAAGCACTGGCTATATCCATATTATAATATCAAGTACAATTTCTGTGGTCTTGCCATTAAATGAGGACTTTCACGGACGCTACCTCATTTTGATTCCCCAATAAATCCAGAAGATAAATGTCACTGTTAGTCCTATTTCGCAATGTGGAAACTCATCCAGAAGAATGATCAACTCTCCCAAGATCATAGATCAAAGACTTGAACCCTGTTCTTTTTAAGCTTTCATTTTTTTGAGTGACTTGTAGCCTTGAGCAAGGCAGGCAAAGAAGAAACCATCAAGTGTGCACTAAAAATTCTGATATTACACAATTTGTAAATATGTAACTCCAGATGCCAGAAGTGAAAAACTAAGACCTCTTTTTATTTTTTTTTAAATCGAGGTACAACTTCATAAAGTGAAGTGCATAAATCATAGGTGTATGGGAGGTGACAATCAGCATTTAACCTCCACCCAGATGAAGATGTAAAATAAAACATTTTCATCCCCTTAGCAGACTCCCTCATCTCCTCCCAGCAGAACGCACCCTCCCAGCGGTAACCACTGTTTCTGATTTCATCGCAAGAGATTAATTTAAGATCCTCTCTCTCTCTCTCTCTCTCTCTCTTTTTTTTTTTGGCATTTACAATACCAAACAACTTATCAAACTGATATTTTTCATAATTTTTTTGTAATTAAGTGACTAACTCCACCTCAGAAACTTTGTCCTTGCCACCACTCCTAAAATGAGCTTTCCCCAGATAGCCACCTGCTTTGCTCCCTCAACTCCACCTCCATCAAGTCTTTACTTAAATATCAACTCTCAGTGAGGTGAGTAGAGTATTTGAAATTGCAACCCAACTCTGGCATTCCATATTTTAACCCTGCTCTATTTTACTCCACAGCGTTTACCACAGTCAGATACAGTCTACATTTTCCTTAATGGTTTATTTTCTACCACTACCCCTGCACAAGAGCACAAGCTCCTTGAAGACAAAGCTGTTGGGCTGTTCTGTTTAGTAGTATCTAACACTTACCTGCTCGGTGAATATTTGTTTTTATCAGTAAAGCGATCTCCCAAAAAGGTCAAACAAATGCCTCAGAACTTAATTGGAACATTTATGTCTAGTTCAGAAAATTAAAAATATAATTGCTTACATTATTTGGGAATCGCAAGCTTATTCTTCCATAAGTTATTGTGACTTACAAACTTGAGGAAGGAAACTAAAGGAGAGATCAAGGTCTTCAGAATCAGAAGGAATTCTGGCTCTGCCATTTCCTAGCTAGATAAACACTCATTCTCTCTAATTACAGTCCATGTCATTGGGCCAAGGTAAGAGTTAGGAGTTCTGTAGACAAACACCTTTAAGATATACCTGCCAATGGAAATTTCCCACAAAAAATGGTGGGCGTTAAGAAGACAAGGTCATATTTCTTGAAGAGTCCCTTCAGATTCCTTCCAGCCATGTGACAATTTACTCTTCTCAACCTTGCAATGAGGCTCTTTTACTCCATGTTTAGCAGCATGATCAGATGGCCTGTGAGGTTTTTCTTCCAAGACAAATAAGAGTTGGAGCAAGAAGGAGCAGGACAGAACCCCTCTGGCCAGCTGCTAGAGCCGGATGCCTAAAATTCCGTTGTAGCTTTATCCTTGCTGCGCCTTTTTCTCTCTTAGTCTGCAGGGCTGCCTGGGGGAGGTTATCAGTCATGTATCCTTTAACGTGAATGAGTTTTTAGCTCCTTTCATAAGAGAAAGTGAATTGAGAGAGAGGGAGAAAAAAAAAGAATGAGAAGTAACTGAGGAAAAGATTCTGACCACAAAGGAAAAGGCTGTTGAAAGAGGAACTCCTGAGGTAAAAGCAAGCCAGCACTGTTTCTTACAGGTCTAGTTCTGAGTCTAGGGGTAGAAGGCTTGGCTCTGGCTGAACACGCAGCCCCCTCTATGACCGATCAATATTTTTAATTTTTTGTTTGTTCAGAAGAGTTTGCTGTCCACTGCCAACGATTTACTGATACTTTTCCATATTCAACATTTATCAGGGACTGAAGGCTCCAAGATAAGTCCGGAAGCTAAAGAAACTGTGTTCATAAATTGATGCCATATGTAAACAAACAAACAAATAAAACAAAGGATGAAGGACATATTCTGATCTAGGTTTGTACTGTGTGGATCTGATTGCTGCTACTGAAACTTTTTCCTTGTAGGAGATTAGTTTCGTTGGAAACTAAAAAAGGTTTTTTTCTTCTTTTTTCGTTCGTAGCTTATAACAATTACTGCATGTTATACACAATGCAATTAAGTGCAATATAGTAAATACTTTGACCAGTAATTAATGGTCTTATTCAATAACTGTTTACTGAGTGCTTGCTCTGTGTTAAACATAAGGCAGGAAGGTACTTCAGTGAGCAAGACAGACAAGGCCCCCACTCTCCTGGAGTTTACATTCCTGAGGGTGGGGAGGGAGACAGAGGGCAAACAAGTAAAAATAAATGAGAAAATTCTAGATAATGATACATACCATAAAGAAAATAAAGAGTACTGTGTGAGAAAGTGCCTGTGTGTGTTGAGGGTGTGTGATAAGATGGTCAGGAAAACTCTTTCTGAGGATATGACATTTGATCTCAGACCTGAATTATGAGAATGGTGCAGATGTGTGCATACTGGGGAAATGGCACGTACAAAGGCCCTGAAACAGGAAGAAGCTTGATTGGTGTCTTAAGGACTCGAAGGTCAGTGTATTTAAAACATAGAGAGGGAAGTGGGAAGAAGCAGATGAGGTAAGAGAGATGGGCTAAACATTAAGACCTTGTTGGCTGTGGAAAGAAGTATTAAAGACAATGGATGACATGACAGGTTTTCAGGGCAGAAGAATGATATTATTTTACTATTTCATTGAAAATGTCTCAATCTCACAATGAGATTGGGTAGAAAATATGCTCCAGTTTACTGTTTCTGTTGTTTTCAAGATGCTGACTAGATATCTATTGAATGAATGAGCACATGAATAAGTGAATGAATGAGTTAATGAATGAATGAATCACTTGAATGAGCAAGGACATTGACCTCTAGCTAGAGTTAGAAGAGAGAGCTATACCACTTACTGGCTGTGTGACCTTGAGCAACTGATGTAATCCTTCTGAATCTCAATTTTTTCACCATAGAATGGGATAATACCTTCCTGAACTGCTCCCGTAAGCTCTGGTGAGGATCAAATGAGAAATATGAAAAATGTGTATATAAAAATTGATAGGTAATGATGGAGATGATAATGATAAGTTTCCAGTTGTATTAAGCCATTGATTTTAACTTCAAAGCCTTTGTTACTTATGAGTTCTGTTTGGAGTTTATTGTACATCTTAGCCTGTACTCCTGTCAGTTGGATAGTTTACTCCCTCTACGTAAAGTAGTGCTGCCTTTATTTATTCTTAAATCCTCAAGAGAGAACCCCCAGCTCCTGTACACAATAAAAATCCCTTGTCCTTGCCTTGGCACCAGACAGTTGAGAACACGCATTCAGAGATGTTATCTTACTTGATGCTGGCAACTCTGTAAAGGAGGCAGGTCAGGTGCGATCTCCCCAGTTAGAACTTGCATCAACCCCGCCTCTTTTCACAAGACTCAGGTCCATTCTCTGCTGTGTCTTTCCAGATGAAAAAGATCTAAAGTTTTCCATCTGTCTGCCTAAGGAGACTCTTCCTAGCTAGGGTGATGGGCATATATTTCCTGGCAAAGAGATTCTGTAAACTCTCCATAATTACTGCAGTGGTTAGCAACTTCTCAGGCAGCCCTTCTCTCTAGTCTAAATTCCTCTGGCTATAACTGTATCCCCTGTCCTCAGGTTCTGTCTTTAGATACCCTCTGGAACAGCACTGTCTTCTGGCACCAAGATTGTTTGTTGTATTGACTCACCCTTGCAGATTGTCAGAGTAAGAAGGAGTCTTGGAGATCAACAGTTTCATCTTCTTGTTTTACAGATGGGGAACCTGAGACTTGGCAGGACATGGCCTCTGAATGGCAAACTCATAATTAGGACTGGCCTCTTGAGCCTGATCAAATGTTCATGGCACTGTTGTACACAGATATACACCACTCACTCCCCAAGCCAACAGGATCAGTGTCTAAGGATATGGCAAGCTTTTAACACCAATAGTATGGTATAAATCAGAACTGTTTTGTTGGGGAACTGTGAGATAATCCTTCTAGATTCCAGCTAGCGGAGTCCTACAGAATGAGAAAACAGGAAAGAAGCCACGTGAAGCATAAGTTCTTGGCTGGCATCCTTGGGGCTGGATAGCCTGCTTCCCAAGAATATGGTACGGTGCCGTGGAAAAGGAAGTCCCTGGAGTCAGACAGATCTGATGCAAAGCTCTATTCTCTCCCTTACAAACTGTAAGGGCCCAATCTGAGCCTCAGTATTCTCATCTGTGAAACAGGTTTAAGAATCGCGGGATATTCCTGGGCTCCGCTCTCCTCTGTAATTTGAGTTGCACCTCTCCAGCTTCCAATCAGGGTTGGGGTTTGGAGTAGATAGACCCAGAAAACCAGAAGGAAAAGAAAAGAATCTTAGCATCCTAGTCATCACAAACCAGACTTCGCTGAGCTATTTTCAATGAATCAGGTACCCTCAAATGACATTACCTTTGAAATCCAGAAAGGCATGAAAATGAAGGGAGAACATGCTGGTGGCAAAATACTTTTTGGGTTCTGCCAGCTCAAACTTTTGAAGAAAGTAAATCCATGAGAGATGCTTCACTGAACCTGGAGCCCGGCTGGCTTCCTCACCCACCGCAGAAGCGTGGCTGGCCAGCAGGCACGCAGCAAGAGAGCCCAGGACTGCCTCTACCACCAACGCTGTTATACCCACAGCTACCCAGAGCCAAAATGTGCTGGGGGAAAGGGGTCACACTGCACACGAGGATTTACAACTTAATTCTTTTAAATCTGCAGATGACAAATGCTCTGGTTTCTAAAAGTTCACTGATCAGTTGACACGCACTTACATCCCTGATCAAGGGATACAGAATATTAAAGCCTTGGAATTTTTAAGGTTTTTTTTTTTTTTTTCTTCCTGGTGGACTTACCTTCAGCTGCTTTCTTTAAGGTCATATTAAAATGAATTTGCATTCCCTGAACACACATTCATTTTGTGAAGGGTGGGATGAGGATAGTTGGTGGACCAAGAGGCCAGTGCTGAGGGCAGAAGGGAACATTTCTCCCCGATCTGGTGAGCTGCCCACCCTCTGACCTAGACTTGACCATTAACTTCCTTGTGCTCTGGGTTCTTGGTGTGAGCAGGAAGAAATTTGGAAGGGGGCACCTATGCTGCTCTGTGTGGTTCTGTCTTGGTTGCTATCCATCTTCCTTCATTAATGAATGAACATATAGGATGAGAGACGTACATTTTTCCCTACGAGGTTCTCTAACCAGGCCGCAGGCTCTATTGGGATATACAGGTCTTTGTGAAGTGACTTAGAATCTGCCTTTTTTTTTTTTTGTCCTACCTTAGTTCTTCATCACTTTGTGTGTTGAATTTTTTGAATTGGTGGTGCTCACCGAGGTATGTAGCTCTCACATTTTCCCACCCTGATTCACATAAACATTATTGGGGGGGAAGTGGGAAAGGGGAGAGAGAATGTCTGAGGATATTGAGAGAAAACATCCACACTCATGGGGGTTAAAGTCACATGGGAAGCAGCCCCATCTCCCACAGACCAGCTTTTGGGTATGTTTTGCCTGGGGACTAAATTAAAGTTTTTGATTTTGTTATAACAAAAGCAATGCCTCCTTCTTAAGGAAGGAGCAAAGGCTATTTAAGGCAGCCCAGTGCATGCCAGGGTGAGGGTTTTGTAAACAACCCAGAGTCAGAAACGACAGAAGGTGATGGATAACGGCATTAGGTTCCGAGTGAAATCTTCACCCCTCTCCTCCGTTCACCTACCCCCTCCTCCTCTTCTGTGCATCCCAGGTTCTACGCTGGCACCAGTCTATGTGTCCCCCTCCAGTGATTCAAAGGGTATGAAATGGTGGGAGAGTCCTTATGGGAGATTTAACCCTAGGACCTTATTCACCAGAGGGACCAAGCATTGTGTAAACAATCTGTCCCATGTTAGCTCAGCCCCTGTTCTCTGTGCTAGGGAGTGCTAGCAGAACATCATCTGTAAAGGGGATGAAAAATCCCTTTTATCTTGACCTGTTTCTTTTAAGCAGTTCCACCACTCTAAGGATACCTCCCTGTTAGAAATATTCCAAATACCCACTGCCTTCTTGTGTCGTTACCAAGATTTGGGCATTCTGAGAACAGCTAGGCAGGGAACACATCATCCATTTTTATAATATTTCAGCTCTAGGTCTGAAAGATTTAAATTAGAAGAGAGAAAAAAAATCATATAAAATGGGAGAAGATTAAAGTTCTCTAAGTGTTTAAAAAAAAACAAAAAGAAGAAAGAAAGAGAGAAAGAAAGAAAGAAGGCGGAAGAAGGAAGGAAGAAGAAAGAGAAAAAAGAAAAATCGGCGGCGGCGGGAAAAAGGCGAGCGTGAGGCTGGCGGCTGGGGCGCTGGGCGCTGGGCGCTGGGCGGCGACGTGAGCAGAAAAAGAAAAAAGAAAAAGAAAAAGAAAAGCCTCTTCTCAGCTGGATCCTCAAAGATCAAATCTTCATATCTCTCTCAAAATCTATTATCTCATATCTCTTCCTAAATAATCGGATCAGGATGTCTTCGCTCATATTATTCTCTATAATCGAATCTCAATCATCGTCTATGACCTTATGTTCTCAGAATTAGTTGTGAATCAGGAATAAATCTGCCCCAGAGCTGCTCCATTGACTTGATATTACAAAGTGAAAATCGCATGTTTAATAATGCATATCTGAGTTGTACTGTTTTACTAAACTTTGAGACTAACAACCTTTCGAACCAAAGAAAAAAATGCAAAATCACACTTTAGGTGAATAGAGTAATCTTCAGAGGAATATCGATGGCAGTGTTCTGAATTTTGTCTTTGCCCCTTATCATAGCTTCCCACACCTCACCTGACCCCTACAAAATGTTCACTCTGGCAAATAGTTGCTTGCCTACTGGTCCAGAAAATAGTGCAACATAAGCTGGAAAGCAAAAACGTACATTTCATTTGACTCCCAAAGTAGAAAGGACAGGGCTGACCCATGTTCATGGGGACAAGCACCTTCTGAAAAGTTGAAAGGTAATGTGGTAGTAGAAAACAAAGACTTTGGAGTCAGCCAGAACTGAGTTCAGATCCTATCTCTACTATTTAAAAAGCTGAGTGCCTTTAGGCGAATGATTTACTCTTTAAATGCTAGCTTTGCTAGTTTGTTGTAAGGATTAAAGATAATACATATGATGTGCCTAGAATATACAACATACTAAATAAATGATCATTATAGCAGTCTCATTTGTAGTCATTTGCAATACATTCCTCAATAGGTTGTTATTACATAGGTGCTATTAATTCATTTAGGCAATCAATCAATAAACATTCAATGAATATTGACTTATGAAAACAGTTAATGAACAATAATGAGATTAATAAATAATTATGTCAGGACCCCTGAACTTTGAATTTCAGATGAAAACAATAAACTAGATATAGGCTAAACAGCAATCATCCGATTCCGCCCACAGGGATCTGAACTGCATCCTGCTGAAAGTGAGGGTAGAGTGAGGGGCAAAGGAGGCGCTGGCTTTCCTCTCTGGACAAAGATCAGGTCAGCACCTTCAGTTGCCAGTTATTTGTTTCAGCTATGTATCCTGTGCACTCGAATAGAATCTGAGTGTCTTAAGAGCAGGAACTATGGAGTCACTGCTTACAATTTAGTGGCCACTGACTGCCTGGAAAAACTGCTTTGTCTGTTGGCACAGCTGGCTAAACAAGCCCAGAGCCTGAGGTGCAGCTGAATTTGGATCTGGCTATCAAGTCAGATCCTACATTAGAGAATTTATGGGGATGAAAATTGTGGGTTGCAAGGGAACTGCCAAAGGGAAGATGGACACTTTTGTCTTCCAGTTTGTTTGTTTGTTTGTTTTTAACATCCTTAGAGAGAAGAGGGCAGAGATGTGGGGAAGGAGTCCCAGGTCTCACTGGGGGCCTTGTATACTCTGGCCCTCTGCCCATCCTGAGTGGTTTAATGTGAAGGGCGGGTCCCAAGGTCCAGGCCTCACTCTGCCTCTAACTTGCCATGCGCTCTGGGAGAAGCATCTCATTTTCCTGAGCCTCAGCTCCCTGTTATGTAATACAAAGGGGTTGACAAGGTCATTGCTGAAGCTTGTTACAGGACAAACATTCTATGGCTTACTTCCCATGGTTCATATCTATGAGAAGTATAGTTTTGGAGGGTTACTGATTGACATTTTCTACTATACATTCCAGTATGCCAGAGGCTTCTGAACAATGCCTGCCTCTCAGGAGACTTAATTGGCCACTTTCAAGTCAAGGCTTGGACGTTAATGAAGTAACAAAGTCAGGAATTGATGGGCTTCTAGTCTCTCATGTTGGACCGCTCAGTAGTACACAGTGGGCCAATGATGAAGGAACCCTCCAGGGAAAAGTTAGTCTCCTGCTTAAACACATTATGTTCGGGGCGGGGCGGGGGGTGGGGTGGGGTGGGCATCCATGTGCTATCTCTGCAGGCAGATTCCAGGGAAGCCAGGGTTCACTTCTTGTCCCAGGTTCTTCCCATTTGACTGTAGATCTCTGAATATGTAGAAATTAGTTCTTACCTTACTCTCACCCCTACAAAGTCACTACAAAGGCCCACTATGGCTCCATCTACAAATCTTTGAAGACATAGATGACTGTATCAAAGTTGGCTTGCAGGCAGTGTTGGGTCAGGGAAGATGGGGATTTCTCCAGCCAGGCTGATGATATTAGCTAGCTATGCAGGGCCAGGAGGAGAGAGAGGACTGGCATGAAGGGGAGAAAGGGAGGAAGGTCTGGTTCGGCAGAAGGAAAGGCTGTATGCACAACAGGTCTCATCCATTGCCTAGGGGTGAGAGAAATTCTACTACATATGACTTTCATTCATAGTTAGGGAGAAATAGATTAGAAGAGAAGGGATTAAAGTAGGATTCAAACTAGGTTTGAATTTCCTTTCTGTCACAAGCTGGTACAAATTTCTTCGCTCACCCAACCTCAAGTCCTTCCTCTGCAAGATGGAGACCATGGTAGTGACCTCATTAGGTTGCTAAAAATAGATACTATATATGCAACATTTAGCCCAGCACTAACACTTAGAAGTGCTGGGAAAATGTTATTAAATTGCTTTACAAACTGTAGTGGGAAGCTACCCAGAGGCGGGATGTGGGGAGGGGGGCAGTGGCGGTGGGGGTGGGGGGAGGGTGGAGGACTCCTCCCCAATCCTCACTCCCCAGGCCCTTACCCTCATGCTTGACATTCCAGCCTCTGGCCCTTTGGGAGCCCCTGTTTAAATGCAGATTTTATCTGGTACTGTTTAATGGCATTCATTCAAGTTATTAGCACCTTAACTCTAATCAGATTAACCTCAGCTGAAAAAAGAGTCTGGGGCCAGGAAATGCGGAGGGGAAAAGGTCGTGTGTAGGAGTTCGCACCACCCGGAGGTCCTTAACCCTTGGATGGCCTTGGAGGACTTAGAGGAGTGACTGCAAAGAGGCCTGTGAAGAGGTAGAGCACTGCTGTGTGTGGACTGAGAGAATGAGAGAACTTGCGCATGGATGGAGCCATGTTCTCTTTAATGCACGCTGATGCTGATGAGATGACCAACTAGTCACTTATTCGCAAGCTTTAAGGAGTTTACAGTGCCTCTGCTGGGGACATGAGGAAGGCGGAGGGAGGGACTCAGGAGGGCAAATCTTCTTTTCTTAATAAATATATTTTATTTTTTAGTGCAGTTTATAGGTTTACAGAAAAAACGAACAGAAAATTCAGAGAGTTCCCTTATACATCCTCTCTCTTCCTCGGTTTCCCGTTGGTGTAATACATTTGTCTTAATTGATGACCCAGAGTTGTTACATTATCACTTACCTAAGTCTGAAGGGTTCACTGGTTGTGTTGTACATACTATAGGTTTTGCTCGATGCATAGATCATGAATCTACATTTACAGTATCATAACGAATAGTTTCAAAGTCCCCTTGAGGTTAGCAGTCCTTACCATCACAAAGGTTGGGAAGCACTGATTTAGAGATGGGCGTTGTTTGGGGGTATGAATTTGTAGAGAGAGCCAAAGGTGAAGATGGAGCCCCTGCGGAAAGACACAGCCCAGCCTGTGGGGGCACTTCCGGGGCTGGAGATAGGGCTGGCTCAGCATCCCTGGGATGTAATAAACAGTGCCTTGACCCCCCCCCCGCCCCAAACACACCCTTCTCCTCTCTGCCTTCTTTGTTAATACTTTTCCCTTTTCAGGTTTCAAATCTTTTGGTAGGTCTTTTTGCAAAGATTTAGAGTCTTTGTCGTGGTTATTAAACCTTGACTGTATATTTGAATCATTTTATGAACAAAAAAAAAAAAAAAAAATCCTAGTCCCTGGGATCCATCTGGGGGTGAGGCCCAGGCATAGGTATTGATTTAAAATCTCCCCAGGTGACCCTAAGTGCTGCAAGGTGGCTGGTCACTGTCCGAGGTCATGTTTCTATAGCAACTCCAGATTCTCAGGGGTGCTCCTTTGAGGGGTCACGCCATAGGCCAGGAAGAGATCACAAGTGTCTCTGTCATGCAAGTGGCTGTGGAGAGAGTATTTGACATTTTCACACGTGTTCACAAAGAGACAGGTATAGGATGTTACGGGCAACATTGTTTGAAATACTGAAAAACTAGAAAAACTTAAATATGCACTAATAGTACACGATCACATAAAAATGTCAGCTCTGTATTCTGGAGCACTATCGAGCAGTTCAAATGAATAAAACAGACCTGTATACATTGATACACAGGATGATATTCAAAATATGCAGCCCCTGCTTGAGCATGTTAGCTGACCAGTCAGAACAGATGCCTGACCAGCGGAGGCACAAGCTGGCCCTGTCGCTGGACTGGTACACCCAGGGTGAATTTCAGTTTTGCTGACACATGAAAAAAATCTCCAGGGTGTTGTTAAATGGAAAACACCAGTACTAGAACAGCATGAAGGGTGTGATTCCCTTTATGTAAATAAAAAACAAGCCCTAAAAATAGGTATAAAGATACATATTAGACAGTAAATATAGAGAAAAAGAGCCAGGAAGGAGGTGTAAGGCTGCAGTATAGTTACCTCCTGAGGGGCCGGGGCTGGGGGTGGGTTGGGGATGATGAAGGGGCTTTAACGTTTTAGTTGATGCAATTCTGTATTATCTGAAAAGAATTTTTGTGGTGAACACACTTTCATATACTATATGCATAATGGAAAAATAGATACTTTTTTTATGACAGGGAAAAAGTGCTTGTGGGCCCAAAGTTCTGGGCTATAGTTCTGGTTTTGTCACTATTTAACAAGGCTTCCTTGCCACATAACCTTTCTGTACCTCAGTTTCCCCACCCAAGAAATGGGGATATGTAATTTCATACTCTGCAAAGTTGTAGTGCAGATGAAAGGAACTGAGATATATGATCTCGAATAGGGATAAAAACGTGTACTTGAAGAGGGGTGGAGAAGGCTGCCTGCCTCTACCAGGTAAAAGTGGAAAGAACTCACTTTTCAGCAATTCTCACTGAGAATAAATGAAAATGATTAATATGAAATTGCATGTAAAGTAAAAAGCTGTGTAGCAGTGGGGGATTATTAATTGTCTACACTTCTCATTTCTAGTCAAGCCACTTCATTCTTAATCATTTATTCATTCATCTGTTCATCCACTCACCAAATGTACACTAAGCAAGTGTTATGGATTGAATTGTGCCTAAACTCCAGGACCTCAGAAAGTGACCTTACTTGTAAATTTGGTTGTTGCCAATGTATTTGGTTAAAATGGAATCATGCTGGAGTAAGGTAGGCCCTTAATCCAGTGTCACTGGTGTCCTTATAGGAAGAAAAGAAAAGAACAGATACACTAGGGGAGAAGGCCATGTGACGACACAGAGGTTGACATGCCCATGCTACAAGCCAAAAAGAATGCCAAGGATTGCAGGCCACCACCAGAGTCTTGGATGAGGCAAAGAAGGATTCTCTCCTACAGACCCTGCTGACACCTTGATTTTGGACTTCCAGCTTCCAGAACTGTGACATAATAAATTTCTGTTACCTTAAGCTATTTAAGTTGTGTCACGTTGTTGGGTCAGTCCTAGGAAACTAATATAGCAAACAACAAGGAGGCAAAAGAATGTATTTGAGTTTGGGAATCAGATTTGGATTTAAATTCTGTGTCTGATGTACTAATTGTATGATCTCAGGTACATTTTTTAATGTGTCTAAATCCTAGTGTTCTTATCAATAGAGACATAGATAACAATAGCACCTGTGTCACAGGATCATCTATATTATTAAGTGAAATAGTATATATATATCTATATAAAGTACTTAGCACAGTCCTTGGCACATAAGAGACACTAAGTAAAATATTAGTTCCTCCTTAAGCATTTACTATATCTTAGCCCCAAGTTATGTGTGTGTCTGTGTGTGTCTGTGTGTGTATGTGTGTGTGTGTTATATGTGTTACAAAATTTAAAAGAGCACTATCTCTACCTTTGAAAGAACTACAGTTGGGAAAAAGCCAAGTAAATTTAATTGTTTGTCTTACCCTGAATTCTCCTTAGGGATGGTCGAATCCTCCTCTTGGTTTATCAAGAGGGGAAGCCAGCATTTGCCAACATTTTGTCTCATGTGCCAGGCACCTTGCATTGCAACCCTATGAGGTAGGGACTACTTTATTCTCATTTCCACTCAAGGTATGTCATTTGCACTAGAATCTAACCTGGATTCAGGACTCTTAGCATATTTTCCCCCAATTCAGGTCTGTTCCATACTGATGTACCATGTCCCTCCAGGGATGCTGGAGCAAACCAAGAGTTAATGTGTTCTTTCCATCTCAGGGCCTTTGCTTCTGTTCCCTTCCCATGCTTTTTAGAACCCTCTTGACTACCATGTCAAATTTTAGTCTAACTTCTGTGTAGCAACCAGGTCTAATAGGCTTTGCCCAGCTGCATCCATGTAGCACTGGCAGCACCTCACTCAGCTGGCCTATGCCTCTTGTTTCCTACCCCAGGGCCTGGGCTCCCTGGGGAATCCACTCACACAAGCACAACTTGTGGGGCTGCTCTCCAGTGATGGATTGATAAGGTGGAAGATAAACAGTTTATCCTTTTGTTCTCCAGAGCTGTGGTTCTGAGATGCTTTTCATAAGGTCCTCAGAGGATTCTTGTAGGATCTAGCATCAGTCGCCTTAATAGTGGCCAGCTGGGTAAGGCATTCTTGCATAGGCTTTCCCTCCTCTGTTTTTACTTCTTTGCTCCCTAGGATCACGTTTCCAAATAAACATTTGTCTGAGATTTTGCCTTAAGAAAACCCCAAGAAGCATGGTGCAGTCACTTTTCAAGGTGCAAGTCAAATATCCAGAAATAGAAACCATCTTCTACTATTGCTATGACTCCAGTACACCATACATACCTTCTAACACTGTAGAGACAAGTTCAGGTCCAGCCTATTTGATGCCCTCAGGAAATTAGGTCTTTCTGCTCCTTTAACTCCCTACCACCTCCTGTACACTTTTAAATAGCATTCATCACAGCACTTTGTAATTGCTTTCACAGAGAGCTTTTCTACCAGAGTAGAAGCCCACTGAGGCAAGAGTCTGAATCTTATTTTCCTTTGATTCCTAGTGCCTAGTAGATTACCATCACTTCACAAGTGCTCAAAAATGTATGTTAAATATGTTCCTTGGGCCTCATTGATAGCAAATTATATATTATAAGGTCCCTCACTGATTGCAAATATGACCCTGTGGCACAGTGAAGGACTTGGGTTGCATTCTCAGTGACCTTGGCTCTGGTTCCCTGAGCCTGCTGAGGCCCCTGCCTTCCTCTGGCAGGGTGCTGGGTGTTTGTAAGCCCTCCTGGGTGATTGCTAATATTTTACTTCTGCTCCACCACTTGGTGGCTTCTACTAGGAAATATATGGCCACTTCCATTTCTCTCTGCCTACCAGATATTACACCTTATGAGGAGGGCTCTTGAGGGCTTCTTTTTAAACTTGGTAAAGGATGCTGAGTGCTGCTAACTTATGTTACATGCCGAAGTATTTCTTCCTGAGAAGATGCTGTCTACGTAATGTCAAATGAAATGAATGTATCAATATAATCCCAGTTATGAACTAGTAAAAAACTATAAATCTGTCTTAAAACAATATATGTAGAAATGGAAAATGTTCATTTTATAATATTAAAGGAAACAGTCAAATCATATATGGTGTGATCTTAACACACTCACCACTAAAAAAAAATTATAAGCTCAAGAAAAATAAAAAGACTAGAAGATAATCACCAAATGTTAAATTATCTTTGGTGGTGAAATTATTATTTTTCTTCCTTAGTATTTTTGTTTTCTACAAAGATTATTACTTTATTTTTTAAACAGAGTCTATGGTACACACAAAATAGATATTTAGTGAAAAGAAAGTCCACCTTTCCATTTCCATTTCCTATCTACCTGGTTCTTTTCTTCAGAGGCAATCACAGTTACCAGCTTCTGATACACACGCACACATACTATATCATACACAAGCGGTAGTATATTATATACATTGTTCTATACCTTGCTTTTTTCATTTGATAATGTATCTTAGCAATTTTTCTCCATCAAGACAAAGAACTACTGCACACTTATTAATAGATAATGCATAGTATTCCATTATATGTACGTATCAAAATTTATACTGGTGATAAAGCATTTATATTATTTCCAACTTAAGTCATTGCTTTCTTGTTAAGACAATGAATGGTCCTGTCAGTAATTTTTCACCTGTGCAGGCATATTTGTAAGATAGATGCCTAGAGATGAAATTGTTATCTTAAAGGTATCTAAATTTGTAATTTTGGTAGAGATTGGCAACTGTCACTGCATAGAAGATGTATCAATTTGCACTCTCATCACCAATATGTAAATGTCTATTTTCCCACATTCTCTTTAGTACAGTAGATTACCAAACTTTAAAAGAAAATTTTTACCAAACTTACAGGTGAAAAGATGGTACTTTATTGTAGCTTAAATTTACATTTATCTTATTATAAGTGAGAGTATACATCTTTTCATATGTTCAAAAGCTATTTTTTTCCTCTGTGAACGGTCTATTCCTATTCTTTGTCCACTTTCCATTAGATTATTGGGTTATCTCTTATTTTCTTTTAGTTCTATATTAAGGAACATACACTTGCCTACCATCTGAATTACAAATATTTTTCCCAATTTGTTGTCTCTCTTTTGGTTTTATTCATGCATTATTATTATTATTATTTGTTTGTTTATTTTACAGAATTGTAAAAAGTTTTTACAGGTTAAAACTCATTACTCTTCTTTTATGCTTCTTGATTTTGTTATATTCTATCTCACATGAGATTATGAAATATTTCTTGTGTTTCCTTCTAGGAATTTATGATTTCACTTAGATCTTTCATCTTCCAGTATCTATTTTGGTGTCAGTTGTGAGGTAGGGCTCATCTTTATTTTATTTTTTTTTTAGCTATCCAATTGAGCCAACATTATTTAATATGTAAAATTCACATATACTTAAATCTATTTCTGAATTTTGTATTTAGTATTAGTGATCTTTGCTTCTATTCACATTGTTTTGATTTTCGAGGACTCAGAATAGGTTTTTATATAGTGTAGTTTTAATCTTGCTTGTTACTCTAATTTTCCAAAAATTTCCTGGCTATTCTTGGTAACTTTTCCATATGAAATTTAGAACCAGCTAGTCGAGTTCCAAAAAAATACTCTTGGTATTTTTATTGGGATGACATTAAGTTTACAGTTGAACTATCTTTGACAACTTTATGATGCTGGGAATCAAAGACATGGTGTGCCTTTGCATTGTTAAATTTTCTTTTGTGTTCTCCAGTAGCACTAAAAAATTAAATTATAGATCCTGCATGTTTCTTATTAAGTTTATTTTTAGGATTTTTATTTTTTTTTTATCACTACTCTTAATAGGGCCTTTTTCTTTCTTTATATTTTCTAACCAGCTATTTTTGTAGATGTGAGTGCTGTTTGATTTTCAGATGTAAATGGAATTTATTGAATTCTATTTGATTTTGCAATGTTTTTAATTGATTTTCTTTTTTCCAGATATACTAGGGATCTGCAAACTATGACCATGGACTGTTTTTGTATAGCAGAGAACTAAGAATGGGTTTTTTTTTTTTTTTACATTTTAAAATAATTGTTTAGAAAACAAAAGAAAATAATGCAACTGTGACCATTTGCTATCTGGTTCTCTGATATAAAAGTTTGCTGACCTTTTGAGTATACAATAATAATTATTTACATTTAATGATAATTGATCTCTACCTTTCCAATTTTTATATATCTGATTTCTATTTCTTTTTAATTACATTATCTGGTGCCTGATAATAGTAGACATCCATGTCCTGTTCCTGAGTTTTAATAAGTTTAGGAGGAAGTTCCTTTATTTCTAATTTTTAAGAATATAAGCAGATATTGAATTTTATCAAAGCTTTTTATTTTTTTACTCTCAGATGACCATACTGTTTTCTCCTTTATTGTGTTCATGTGGCAATTTATGTTGTTTTTCAAATGTTAATCTAACTCATCCATGATTTATTGTCCTTTTCATATCTTGCTAAATTTGATTTGCTAATACTTTATGAGGAATTTTTCGAGTCTATGTTCTTGCGGGATATTGGTTTGAATTTTATATTTTTGTAGTATCCTTGTTTGGTTTTAGTATCGGGATCATTTTGTCTTCAAAAAATTAGTTCAGAAGCATTCCCTTTTTACCAAATAAAATAAAATAAGATTAACATTATTTTTTTATATGTTTGGCAGAAATCACTTGAAATATATTTGGACTTGGAGTTTTCTTTATAGGAAGATTTCTTTTTATAGATACTTCTTTAATGATCTAGACATATTCATATTTTTCATTTCTTCTTGTGTCAGTTTCAGTAAATTGTATTTCTCAAAAAAAAAAAAATTGTCTACTCGGTACAGCCACTATGGAAAACAGTTTGGAAGTTCTTCAAAATATTAAAAATAGACCTACCTTATGATCTAGCAATTGAACTTCTGGGTATTTATTCAAAGAAAACCAAAATATTAATTCGCAAAGATTTATGCACCCGTATGTTCACTGCAGTGCTATTTACAATAGCCAAAATATGGAGACAACCTAAGTGCCCATCAATAGATAATTGGATAAAGAAGTCATGGTACTTGTATACAACAGAATATTACTCAGCCATAAAAAAATGAAATCTTACCATTTGCAATGACATGGATAGACCGAGAGGGTATTTTGCTGAGTGAAATAAGTCAGAGGAAGACAAATGCCATATGATTTCATTTATATGGAAAATCTAAGGAACAAAAGAAATGAACAAACAAAATGAAAACAAACTCACAGATACAGAGAACAAACTGGAGATTGCCAGAGGGGAGAGGAGTTGAGAGGCAGAGTGAAAAAGGTAAAAGGATGAAAAAGTACAAATTAGTAGTTACAGAATAGTCACGGGGATGTGGAACACAGCATAGAGAATATAGGCAATAATATTGTAATGGCTATGTGTAGTGCCAGATGGGTACTACAATAATCAGGGGGATTACTTTATAAATTATATAAATGCCTAATCATTGTGCTGTATACTTAAAACTAATAATAATAATTTAAAAAATCTGTCCACTCATCTAAGTTGTCTTATTTATTGGCATGGATTTATCTGCATATCCTTCTATTTCTATTTAATATCTATAGTTTGTAATAATGCCTCTTTTTCACTCTTGATACTGGTAATTCGTCTTTTCTTTCTTCTTTTTTAGTCAATCTTGCTATGACTTTCTCAGTTTTATTCATCTTTTGTCTATAAGTATTATATGTTTTCTGATTCATTAATTTATGTTCTTACGTGTATTATTTCCTTCCTTCCATTGCCTTTGCTTTGTATACCTTTATCTAGTTCCTTGAAATGGATATATTTAAAGTTAAAAATTTCTCTCTAAGTGCAGGTTTAGTCGCATCCTCAATTTTTATATTTACATTATCATTCAAATTGAAATATTTTCTAATTCTTTTTATGATTTTTTCTTTGATTCATGAGTTATTTAGAAGTGTAATGCTTTGTTTCCAAACATTTGAAAATTCTCTATTTATTTTTGTTGTTAAATTTTAGTTTATTCTTATTGAGATCTAAGATCATACTTTGTATGATTTCAGTTTTTTGGATTTCATTAATACTTACCTTATAGCTCAGCATATAGTCTGTTTCAGTGAATGTTCCATGAGCACTTGGAACATTATTCTGAAGTTAAGTGTAGTGTTCTAGACATATCAATTAAGTCAAGTTCAATAATACAAGTTCAATAATATCTTCTATAGCCTTACTGATTGTTTTGTCTGTTTATCGTATCGATTACTCCTCCTCCCCTTTAGTTCTGTCCATTTTTGCTTCATACATTTTGGAGCTCTATTATTAGTGCATATATATTTTGGATTGTTGTGTCTACTCAATGAATTTATTTATTTTTATAATTTGTAAATGCCCCTCCTTATCTCTGAGAATAGTCCTCATCTTAAAATCTAGTTTGTCAGATGTTAATAGAAACAAATCAGCTTTCTTATGATTAAATTTTGTATGATATATCTTTTTCATTTATTTATTTTCAACCTGTCTGTGTTGATGTATTTAAAGTATATCTCTTAAACACCCATAGTTGGGTTATGTTTTTAGTCCAGTTTGAAAACCTCTAAATTTTAATTAGCACTTTTCAGTCAAATTATAATTATAATAACCACTGATATGATTGTATGTAAGTCTACTATCTTGCTATTTGTTTTTTCTCACATTTGTTTTTGTTCCTCCTCTTCTATTTTATTTTTGATTTATTATCAAATATTTTTGTTATTTCATTGTATTTCCAGCCCTTTACTTTTAATCTTTTGTTTTTATGCTTTTGGTTTGTGTCTAGAAATAAGCATATTTCTTGATTTTTTGGGTCAATTTTCACTCATTGTGACAATTAGTGTTGTCATTTACATTCATTGTAAGTATAAATATATTTTAATATTTTTTTCTACTATCTTTTTTGTGTTTTCTACTTTTTCCACAGATATGTGTTTATTTTCCTTTACTTACTTTCTTTTGCATTGATATTTTTTAAATTGCATTTCTCCTTCAATTACTTTGGAAGTTTTATACTATATTTATATTCTAGATGATTACTCTAGAAATTTGGATATTTATACTTATAAAAGTCTGAGTTAAGTTTACATCTTTCTATATAAGTGCCGTGGAACACTTTATATCTTGTATGTATATTAAGTCCATCTTACTAGAAGAATTATAGAAGGAACAAAAATAAAATAATGCTGAAAGCAGTAACATGAAGGATGAGCTTTAAAAAATTAATTAGAATAAAACAAAAAATAAAGATTTTAAGAATGTGAAAGAAAATGGCAGATATGGAAGAGAAGAACAGTCTGAAAATGCACAGTTTCTTTAAGTAAAAGAATGTTAAAAATGAAAAAGTACCAAAAAGATCATAGATAAAAACACTTCTTAAAAGACATATATGTGCTGATTGTAATTGTGTTTCAGGAAAATGTTTGATAATAAACTATCGAATTTATACGGATATCAGTAAAGTTACTAGAATCCTAGGATTAAGAATTTTTTTTAAATAAAACAAATGATAAAGATAATAATCTTGTGAGCATCCAAATAAAAATTCTAGTCATCTGTGAGGAGAATACTATCAGGCTGGCTTGAGACTTCAACACAACATTCTCATGTTAGAAGAAAGTGGCGCAAGGTCTACAAAAGCTTTACGAAAAGTGCCACACGAGAATTTTATACATAAAATCCTGTCATGTTATGTAAAAGCACTGACATAGTTTTAAGCACACAGAAACTTTGGACATATACCACTTTTGAAATCCTCTTGAATATCTATTAGATTGACCATATTAAATTGGCATTTTTCTAGGGTAAAATGGTCAATTACTGGTGATTTCATATGGCTTAACCTGATGGTTGACAAAAGGGTAATGGAAAAGCGTGTTAAAAAGATTTAAATATAGAATGACAGTGTGTGAATTATGGTTTCAGAACTGGACGTAAGTGCTATCAATTTGACAATGTAGAAATAATATAAGTAATGAAAATCTTGAGAAGGAGAAGGGAGAGGAGGTGAGAAGGAGTTTAATTGCATTTATTTCTTTATCCTTAAAGTGGGGAGAGAGAGGTCTGGAGTCAATAGAATATGTATAAAGCTAAGTATAAAATATGGATTGGCTAGCCCCAATCCATTTGCTATTCTGTTTTCTCTTCCCTTCTTTAATAGAAATTGGAAAGCCAAACTTCTAGCTATCCCAGCACACTTTGCAACTAGGACAAGCTGGATCACACTAATTCTAACCAATGAGATGTAAGCACAAATATACTTAGAGAGAATTTCTTTTCTGAATAAAATGACAAAGTCACAAAAGGAGAACACTTTGGCCATTTTTCTTGCCTAGAGTCTGGATGAGATCTCAGAGGTACAGCAGCCATTTACCCACAATGAAAACTAAAAGAGAGGAGGAACTTGGGAATTTGATGAAATTGTGGCACCTATGAAACAGCCCTGGGCTGCTCTTCTTATTTAAACCCTGGTTCATCAGATTCTTGGTTGTTAAAACCAAACCCATTCTTAAATGATCTAGATTTTGGTTTGCAGAGGTGAGGTGCTTTAAGTAACCAAGTCTAAAATATAGAATTGGCTGGGAGGAGGATGCACACATTTAGCTTTAATAGCACAGGTCTGGAAGCAGACAAGCCTATGTTTGTATCCTGACTCTGCCACTTACTGGCATTGTGACCCTGGACACATTACTTAAGCCAAGGCTTAGTTTCCTCATCTTAAATCTAGATAGTGAAAATACTTATCTTGTAACATTATTTTGCACATCGAAAGAGAAATGCATGTATATAGCTTAGCCGAATGAATGGCACGTAGTCATGCCAATTAGTTGTGACTCTTTATAAGCCCGATAACAGCTGGGGCCACTCTGCTTTTTCTAAGATACGAAAAAACCTGATGTAAACCCCTATTGCACAGCCCTGTGAAAATTCAGAGCCTACTTGAGGCAGGAAGACTTCCAATGATCCCCACCTCCTGGCATTCATGCCCTGTATAACTCCCTCCCTTTGAGTCTGGCTGGAGCTAGTGACTTGCTTTTAATTGCTAGAATATGGCAAAATCGAAGGGATGTCCCTTCTGTGATTAGGTTACAAAAGACTGTGACTTTTGTCTTGCTAGTAGACCGCACCGCTTTCATGGTTTGTGTGCATTGATGAAGCAAGTTACTGTGTTGGAGAAGCCCATTTGGCAAGGACCTGAGGGCAGCCTCTGACAAACAGTGGAGTAGAGCTGAATACTGGCAACAATTGTATGGGTTTGGAGGACAGTTGCTCCAGCCCAGTTTGCAGGTGAGATCCCAGGCACAGAGAGCACCTCCATCATAGCTTATAAGAGACCCTGAGCTGGAAGGCTCAGCTAAGCCACGCCAGGATACTGATCTGGTGATCCTCACCACAGAAATGGTGAGATAATAAAAATGATCATTTTAAGCTACTGTGTTTTAGAGTAATTTGTTACATAATAGATGACTAATAAACTTCCTAGAAACTTGATATTGGTCATATTTCTCTGTACCTTAACATTCTAGTGTCTATGCCTCTTTACCATTTTCCACAAAAATATCCCATCGGACCCAAATATTTTGGAGTGGGGAGTTTTTAATGAGGATTTTGTGCGGGGAAATTTTATCCTTTCTCTCCTTTCTCTTCATCTGCCCTGAGCAATAGGTAATAGAAAATTCTTCCTTGGACTTATGCTAAGCAGTTTTGCCCATTCTCAGGCCCAAGCATCTGCATAAGATACAGTTTCTTTCTTATGAGATACTCTGAAAAATCCAAGTTTTTCCATATCGTTATACAATAGTATTATTGCTGTTAGTGGCTCAGAGACAAATGAAAAGGAATCTTGGGCAAATAGGAGAATAGAAGGAACAGGTATGAGACAAACCTCAAACACAGGGTAGATTCTGGTAAGGCTACAGAGAAACTTTCTTTTGTTACTTGAGCAAGAGATAGAGGGGCCAAGCTCTTTTTCCTGAAAGGCAATGAGCTGCAAGTTAATTCACTCATTTGTCTGAAATCTTTTAAGTATTGTCCCGGAGGCCAGAGAATGATGTGACCTTCTCAGCAGCTTCCCACCAGCCCTCTGAAGAACAAAGAATTAATCTCAATTCAAATGTGAAAGATCAACAAGAAAAAGTATCTTCTCTGGGCCACGCAGCATGTAACATGCCTTGGTCCCAAGGTTGCCTGGTTCTTGTGCTGTCCCTTAGCCCTTGCTGCTTGACTGGGTTTAGAAAGGGAGGCTGGAGGAGAATGTCTTCTTATTCTCTTTCTAATGTTAGCAAGAAGGGATAAATACCAGAATGGAGCCAAATCTTGGAAATGAAAGATTTGGGCACTGAAAATAGGGAACAATGTATATGGGTACATGGGAGTGTCCTGGAGACTGAATGCAAGAGTTTAGAGTAAAATATGGGAGATTGGGACTAAAAGGAAGAGATGGGGGCCAAGTACTAAGGTAAGATGTTAGTACTGAAGATGGTGTGGAAGTTATAAGTCAGTATAACTGTGCACTCAGGTTTATAAGTGTTCAAGCATAGACCTCTCTTTTCATTTGGCATTTACCTCATCAGTGGCTCCTCATGCCCTGGTATTTTTACCTTATTTTCAGGTCAGTAAGTGGTAGGACTGGGATTCTACTGAGGCCTCTTGACTCCAGTCCAAAGCATTCCTACAAGGTGCAGGAAATGCTACATATCCTGTGGAGCATCAGTTAGAACTCCACTTGCCCTTTGAAGGAGAGAACACACAGAAAATCCCAAACTTACCAAGTGTGGGAACTAGGACAACTCATTCACTTTCTCTCCAGATATCCACAGAGATTATTCACTTCCCCTCAACTCTCAGAATGCTTCCACTTCCACCATTGCTTCCTACTGATGATGTCAACTCTGACTTTAGAGGGAAAAAAAGAGAAGCCCTCAAATGGCACTCGCTACAGACACCAAGCTCACAGCCTACTTGCATTCCCCTTCCCTCTTCCATCCCAGGGTCTCTCAGGCCTAAAGTAATCTCTCTAATTTGCTCATGAGTCTCTCTCTCCTGCCTTCTTAGCTACCTTGGGGCTTGCTGATGGTTTTTCTTCCATTATTTCTTCGACTTATTTTTCCCTCTCTAAAGATTTCTTAAGAAGATTAAAATATATTCAACTCTCTCTTATATATAAAAACCTTCTCTTGGTCCCACACTCTCCTCTGGTCTTATCTTTCTCTCTCCCTTCACGGCCAACATTTTTGAAAGAGCTGTTTAAACTCATTGTATTCTTCTTCTCAAGTTTTATTTACTCTTCAGTGCCCTGCAAGCTGGATTTCATTCCAATCACTCGGTAAAACTGTGGTCCCCAAGATCACCACTGACCTCTATGTCACTAATTCAACGGACACTTTCTAGTCATCTTATTTCATATCTCTGCAACATCTGGCATAGTTGTCCACTTGCTTCTGGAAACATATCTCTCCCTGAATTCCATAAAACCACTCCAACATTTTACTGGTTTTCTTCCTTCTTTTCTGACTTCTCATTGATCTGCTTGCAACTTCTTCATTTTTACTCACCCTTAACATAGGCTCTGTCTCGGGCCCTGTTCTGCCCTCACTTACACACTCTCCCTTAGAGATCTCAACTTCCCTTATGGCTTTATTATGGCCTGCCAATAACTCCAAAATCTACCTTTTTGACACAGATGTCTTTCATTGAAATCCACTTGTCCACTAGAAGTTTTCATTTGAGGTATCTCTGGAACTTTCAATTCAACATGGTCAAAATGGAACTCATCTTTTCCCCCAAACTGCTCCTCATTTTGTGTTTTTCTCTCTTGCTAAATGACAGAAAAGCTCCCTTGTCTAAGCCAGAAACCTGGACATCATTCTTGAATGTTCTTTTCTTCTCTCCTTTCACAGTCAACAGAAAGTCCTGTGATTCAAAATTCGAAACTTCCCTTAACTGCATCCATTTTTATCCTTCTCCAGTGCCACCACCTGAGATCAGGCCACTACATTTCTTACCTGTGTTACCACAATAATTTTGTTTAACTGGTCTTCCTGGTTAATTCTTCCCATTGATTCTCCATATTGCAACCAGACTGGTATTCCTAAAACATAAACCTGATCATATGTAAAATCCTTCAATTGCCTTTCATTGCCATTTGGTCTCCTTAATAAAGCCTTGCAGCTTTTCTCATGCTCCAGCCTCCACCTTTGCTCATTGCTAGCCACTTTATAGACATTCTAACCCAGTGCTCCCAAATAGGCTACCCATTGGACCATTAAAACCCACAGGTGTGTTTTATTTGGCACATACAGTATTTTTTTTTAAAGCTGAGCCAACATTTAAAATCAGAGAATTTCTTATAAAAATACAGGTTTCCAGATTCTTTTGAAAAATTGGAATAAATATTAACACACCTCCTGCCACCATTCTTGCATGGCCACAATACATTGGAGCTGAATACTAGTTGTCCCTTTAAATGGGGCAAGAGCTCTCTAGTTTTCACAGTCTTCCACTCCTATTGCCTCTATGACAGTAAGGCTGAGTATTAAGTTAACATTGCTATCATGTTTATACTGTTTTTCTTTTTTTTTTCTGCCTGCAATACTTTTAACTCATTTCTCTTTGCCTGACCGGTTCCTACTTTTCCTTGAGTCTCATTTTAATTATCACTTCTCCATGGAGATCTTCCTTGAGCCCTAGAGTTCTCTTTATATGCTTCCATAACATAAAAGCAAAGAGTCTTTCCCATGCTGGGGACCTAGTGTTGCCCAAAAGAAGTGAGGAGATGGTAAAAGGGACAATGAAAATATAGCATGGGACTACCTACCAGTATTTGTGACCACACTATGTCCCTGAGCAGAAGGCTACATATCCAACCCTCATGATATCATGGGCTTTCCTAGGCCAAGTTGAAAATGGCTTTTCAGGCCCTGATTTGTCCTGTGTTTCTGGGTGCTGTCTTTACGCTCTTTCTGATATAAAGAACCAAGTCACTTAGCTTTTGTTTGGCTTAGAACCAAGTCACTTAGTTTATGTGTGGCTAAAAGGTACGAGGGTACAGGTTGTTGTGCTAGGAATAGATGTGTAAATAAGTCATATGTAGTGTTTATGTTGAAGAGAGTATATGATCCAGTGGAGAAGGTATACACGAATGCAAATACCTAGAGTAAAAGTGTTAGAGCTGTGATAAGAGTGTGTATGCAATGTATGATAGGTATACAGTTGCAGGAGTCATGATTTCTGCTCAAGAAAACTGGAAAAGCTATTGAGAGGAATGACTTATGAACTGAGTCTGATAGTCTTGTGGGACAGGCAAACCCAGCACAACACAAAGCTTGGGGAAAAAGCCATAAAGACAGATGGCATGAGTCCATCCTAATTCTATAGGTTAAATGGACTTACAGCAACAGAATTGCAAAATACATAAAGCAAAATCTGATAGAACAGAAGGAAGCTCTAGGTAGTTCCATAGTTATTTCTGGATATTTCAATGCTCCCTTTTTAGCAGTCGTTGCCCTGGAGAAATCACTCAACCTTTTGCAGACTTAGTTTGCTCATCTTTAAAGTGGGGTAGTGCTATTCTATGTTTACTTTTAGAGTTGCGGGAATTAAATAAATATGGAAGAACTTAGCAGATGTGAGATATATCAATTTCTTATTATTTTAAATAAAATGTTTTGATCATCATAACATAGTAAACAAACATGTCAATAAATTCTTGACTGTTTACTTTCTGTCAGGCACTAGGTTAGAAGCTGAGTTCTGGGGAGAGCCCAGACAAAGTTAACACCCTTGAGTAGCCTACACTCTGGTAGAGAAGGTGGATACTGGTAATTACATGTTATAAATGTATATATTATATGTATGTATCATATATTATTTAATGTATATGTTAATATGTACATTTATATATTATAAATAATACTTTAATTTGAAAAGCTTTAACATAGTAGGACACACATGGCCCCAGGCATCACCAACACCTAGTGTTTCTTCCTTCATTCACTTATTCAGCATACCCATCATTCTACTGGGTGCCAGGCTCATTCCAGGACTGTACAAATGGTAAGCGACACTAGCAAGGTCTCTTCATCTGTGGACCTCACATTCTTGGAGACTGAGTGGGAAGAGGTGACTGTAGTGCTCAGATAATAAGCAAGTAAACAAATAAGTAAACAAGATCAAGTCAGACAATGACAAACTCTTGGAAGGAAATAAACAGAGTAATATGGTAGTCCCTTGGAAGAGCAACTTTAGGTAGTGTGGCTGCAGAACGCCCTTTTGATAGAGCCCAGGAAGGTAAGAATTTCACCAGGTGAATGGTGGCTGCAGTGGTGGCAAGTATGTATGTATAGAAGAGGATTGGGGAGCATTCGACATGGGGGAACAGCAAGTTTGGACATAGTTATTATTTTTTATTTATTGGTGATTGGATGACTAACTTGCAGGAAGCACACCTAGGACAGAGTAAAACAGTCACTGCAGATTCCTTAGAGAGGAGATCACAGAGGCTCAGATGGGAACTGAAACTTTGAGTTCTGAGGAGGAGCAGGGAGGGAGCTGCACACTCAGCCGCTCTACAAACCCTGCTCAGGGACTGACCTCTCTGCCTGAGAGTACCAACCTAGCTCTGTGCTGTGGATTGCGAAATGATTTTGAAAGAGACCTGGCCATTTCCCCACTGCCCTTTCACAGGCACTCCTTCCTCCATCTGCTCCTTGTCCGTTCCCCTGGAAGTGTACGCGAGCGCATCACCCTTCCATGAAGTACTTGTTTTTAAACCAAGAATCCTGGAATATTGGAAACTCTGAAAATCCTATGGAATTAAATTCCGATGTTTTCTCCTGGGACAGGAGAAAAGAGAGGGGTACCGCAAAGAACCGCCATGCCGCCAGTCCCAGAACAGACTGGGCTTCCATCTTCCCAGCAACTCTGGGAATCATAAGTCTCGTTCTTCCAGATGGCGGAGTGAGGAGGAAACGGAGGAGGAACGGCTTTCGCCTTCATTCATGCCTACTGATTATATTGGGGCTGGAGTGAGTTAGGGTGTGTGTGGGGGGAGGGGTCTGAGTGCATGTGTGTCGCTCTGTGTATGGGATTCCAGTTTGGGGAATGTTTTACATAAAGTGGATACCTAGCCAAGTCCATTTCTTACTCTGCCCCTTTCTCAGAAGTCCATTCCTTCACAGCCAAGCCCTCGGATTGTCCATTGCACCCCTCCTGGGTGGGGAGAGGGGCGCGGGGTGCCCGGAGCGGGGAGCTGGCCTGCGGGGAGCCCTGGGGCACCCCTAGTCTCAGATGCCTAGCAGATGAGGTCACATCCTCTCCCTCCCTGCTCCTCCACGGGATGAAAGGCGAGAGGAGACTGAAATGTACGCGGAGCGGAAAGGGCCAGGCTGGGTTGGGCCGGGGCTGGAATGACAGCATAGTGATGTGGGGCCCGGACCACCTTCAGCTCTCCCCAGGCGGACAGCAAGGCGACTGTCCACCCCCTTCCGTCCCCCCACCCCGGAGCTGGGAATGGGGAGGCAGGAGCGGGGAGGCAGCTCGGCCAGAGGGAGGAGGGGGTCTCAGGGAGGGCGGGGAGGGTGCGAGGTGGGAAGGTGGGGGACCTGGGAGGCGAAGCAAGTCAGGGCGAGGAGCACAGAGGGGCGAGGGCCGGGTTCCGGCTCCAGCTCGTGCCCTGCAAAAAGCAGCTGCAACCATTGGTATCCGCTGGGAAAAATGATGACAAATGCGATGGCTATGGCGTGGCAGATGAAAACACTCTTTTGAAAGGGGTGTAAAAGTGAGGGAAAGGGAAAGAAACGGAGGGGAATGGGAAACACTGTTCTGCTTCCCACCCTGGGGACTAACAGGGGACTTGAAGCCGGGAGTCGGGAAGTTTCCCAGCTCCAGACACACAGAAGAAAGCCCTAGGGAGGCGCTGCCTGCAGGAGGACTGCGGGTCTGAGCATGGCTTTTGCATCTTCCCCCTACAATACTTTGGAACATAATTTTGAAAATGACCCATTAAGCATCTTGAATTTCTCATCATGAATTTAAATAGCTGTAAAGAGTAGTAAATTTTGTCATATTGACATTTTAAAATATACCCGGTTATATTGCTTTAAAATGTGTTGAATAGAATATAGCTGCTTGATCTGGATCATCGCTCATTAAAAAAATACATTTATAAGTTCTTAAGAGTTGAAAATTTTACGTGGTTCCTTTTTCTTCTTGAACTCCACAGAATTTTATCTGATCGTGATTATTTTTATGGCTGAAATAAAAACAAAAATATTGATCATACTGTAATATTTCTCTGCCACAAAATTATGTATATAAATTGAAATAAAAATTTTTTCTACGACTTCACACTGTATACATATTTTCATAATTATTGAAAAAAGGGTAAAATTTTATTGGAAATGTATACTCTTTTAGCCCTTGTATCTACGGATGAATATTACTTAAATGAGGCAACATCAATTCCATTTTGATTTTTCATTTTTATAGACATTTTGTTCACATATAAAATAGATGACAAGGGAAGAAGTTTTATTATGGCACTATCACTCAATTCTTTGAACTATTTCCAAGTTTTTTGCTCAAATATCATGTAGTGATATATCATCAAAACTATTGTCTGTCAGTTGATGATTCATCAGCTGATAACTTATGCCCTTCAATTTGTTGAAAACAAAGAATTAAAACCATTTGACTTACAAATGGATTTGTTACTCAAATAATAGTGTCATTCCTTTCAATTTCTGAGAATTCAACTAAGAAGGCTTTACCCAGATATATTAGTTGACTATTAATTATATGTATTACTCTTTCACTCAAAAGCAGTTTGTTTAACCAGATGGACTCAGAAAGCTTCAGGAAATAGAAATATTTGTTAATTTCAATATATCTTTCTCAATACATCTTTGTATTAAAATGCTTTTATTTTGTCATTTGCTTTAAATCTATTTTCATCAGAACCTTGGTGGCACAGATTTATCTCTTTCAATTTGTGGAAAATATTTAATGGGTAACCAACCAGCCAAATCGGGTAGCTTCTGTCTGAAAGAGTTCATCTTTTTTTCTCAGTTCAAGAAAGTGGGTTAGTAGAAACGCTTTTGACAGCTTTGTCACTTCTGAATTCTAATTTTTGCATAGATAAAGATAGGAAGAAATGACAAGGAGACTTGCCAGGGGGTTGCTACCTGGATAAAACGTGGAGGCAGCACTTTCCACATTCCCCAGAGAGGTGCTCCCGGTTTGGTTCTCACAGGAGTGTCCCTCAGAAGTTATGTAGCCTTTGGCAGCAGTGGGATGGAAGAGGTTATTCAGTGAAAATTGCTATCATTCCAGTTCCATTCTACAATATATCTGAATTGAGAACATTCCATCATTGGCCTAAATGCCCCATTTTCAAAGCCAAGTTTCATCCTTAGCAGAAATATGTAAAACAAAAAGGGGGGCCTCATCCTGGTGCCTTGATTAGAAACTTAACTGACACCAGTTTTTCAAATTGTCCCCTTTTTTTGATGTCCCTGAGGTTTTAATGCACAGGAGCAACACACGGTTCTGAGATTCCAGGATGGGTGAGAGGTGTGCCTTTATTTGTGAAATGGGAGAAGGGTAATGGAAGAAAGAGAGGTGGGAAAAGGGGCCTAGCCTGACACTTTGATTGATGACAGTCACCACCAACCACAATGGATCAATTTTAGCAGTGCTCATATGAGGAAGCTGAGGATTTGGAGGCAGATTCCTTTGAAATTATCCACATTCATAAACCCTGCGGAAAGCCTATGTGGACCCTAAAGGACCAGCAGGCTAGAACGTTTGAATTCCACATTGAGTACTCACTGCCTTTGCTACGCCCTTTACTTTCTGTGTCTGGTGTTCCTCTTTATGAGGAGTGGTATGTGGGAGGCAAGAACTGCTCCATCTCTCCCTCTCCCCACCCTGTTAGTCACTGAGGGCTGCTTATTTTATCTCCAGTTTCTCAAATCCTTCCCCTCCTCTCCATCTCTGCTACATTTGCTTTAGCTCAGAGTCTCATTATCTCTCACATGTGCCACATCATAACTTTCGAACTGAGCTCACTGTCTCCATCATATCCAACCTCCACACTGCTGTGGAATGGTTTGGCTAAAATGAAAATCTGACCAGGTCGCTCCCTTGGATAAAGCCCTTTATGGCTCCCTATCATCCATAAGACACAGTAAAAATTCTTTATTATGGAGTGCTGGGACTCTGCCTTTCTACTTTCTATCATGTGTCCATGCAGTGGAAAGTGGAATTTCCTATGGTGACTGCCACATCTTAAAGCGACACATGCACTGAATAGCACCAGTTTTAGACATGGTAGAGTTGGTGGTCCCTCACACAACATTATTTGGGGGATATGAGAAGATTTTCCTGCTCGCTCTAGTTGACTAAAATTGCAACATTAAATCTTCATGCCTTTGTTTTCAGGCCTTATTATTACCAGTTGCCGTCTTCTAAAATGTACATATCCCTGAGGAAGATAATGTGTGCCTTCAGTAATGCTGTACTTAAGAGAGGGATCAGTTAAACTGTTGCCCAGATATTTTTTTTGCCAGACAACTAGATGAGAGAAATGGGATACAATAAATATAGGGAAAAACAATTTTGAAATGTGGCATGCTGTCTAGGATGGGTGGTCCAGAGAGGGAGTGGGAGGACATGGCTGGCAGCAAAAACACCCATTGGGAAAGGTGATAGACCCCCAGGAGAGGCTTAGCCAGAGGTTACATTTACCTGCTGTTTGTCACATCTGTTTTCGGGTCTAGTGACTTTGAAAATATTAAAAGTGGGAATTGTAGTCACAGGTAAGCCTTCCATACAGGAAATTACTTCCAGCCTGTTCTTTGTCCTACAGATTGACAGTTAGATTGTATAACCTCTCCACGGGTTTCTAGCAGGAATGGGAGCAGGCCAGGCAAGCAGCTGGGAGGGACAACATTCTGTAAGGTGTATTAAAACATCTATAACATATAACAAAACAGAATTATAAAAAAACAAAACAAAACAATAACACCTCTTAGGGACAGTAGTATACGTAGTCAGAATATTTTGATAAGCCACTTAGTGGATATTTGTGTAGGTAAAATCCCAAAATACATACTCGGTAACAAATAGTAGCCCCTAATCTGCCTTCAAGGAGGGAAGATGTTATGAACTACTCATTTTTTCCTGATCGGGGATGTGCAAGTATAGGACCAGAGCTGACTTACTCAGGGCAATGGACAGCATCTTTCCCCCCCTCAGCTTTATTGACGAATAATTGACATATAAATTGTGTAAGTTTAAGGTGTGCATCATGTTGATTTGATACATTCGTAGAATGCACAATAATTACCACCATAGCATTAACTAACACTTCTATCATGTCACATAATTACCATTTCTTTTTTGTGGTAAAAACATTTAAGATTTACACTCTGTAACTTTCAAGTATGTCACACAGTATTATTCACTATTATCACGATGCTATACGTTGGATTCCCAGAACTTATTCATCTCGTAATTGGAAGTTCATATCCTTTGACCAACATCTTCCCATATCCCCCACCCACCAGTTCCTGGTAACCACCACTCTGCTCTATTTCCATGAGCTTGGCTTTTTTAGATTCTACATATTAGTGATGCCAAACAGTATTTATCTTTCTCTAATAGACAGAATATTTGCTGCATTCCCCCAGAAAACACCTAACATTTCTAAACAAATGCTGAATATCTTTTAGATAAAATGTGATCTTATCTCTTCTTGGCCAAGAAGTAAGCTTTTTTGAGCATATCCTAGCCCCTGCTGTGGAGGTCTATAGCCTAGAGGAGTTACTCTCAGGCAGTTATTAGTATGTTAATTTGGCATAATTTAAATCACGTGTCATCTAATATGGCTTTATCAGCAGTCAAGGCAGAATTTTGATATCCATCTATTTGAGTCTGATATTTAACTCTTAGTTCCGAATGAGGGCAGGAAAGAGGGAGTGTACTCTGTAGCATAACAAATGGCTACAACCTGATAGGTTTAAAACAATAGAAGTTTGTTCTTTCACAGTTCTGGAGGCCAGACATCTGAAACCACAGTGTTGGCAGGACCACACTCCCTCTGGAGGCTTTGGGCAGAATCCTTTGCTGCTTCCAGTTTTTGTTGTTTTTGTTTTTGTTTTCCTGGTGGCTTCTGGTGTTCTTGGTTTGTGGCAGCATCACTCCAATCTCTGCCTTCATCTTCACATGGACTTCTTCCCTGTGTCTTTTCCTCTGTGTCTGTGTTTCAGATCTCCCTCTCCTTTTTCTAAAAAGGACACCAGTCATTGGATTTAGGGCGTTCTGTAAAACTAGGATCTCATCTCGAGATCCTTACTTATGTCTACAAAGAATCAATTTCCAAATAAGATCGTATTTATAGATATTGGGACTTAATATCTATAATATTAATATCTTGGACGTATCAATTAATGGGACATTATTTAACCCACCGTACGCCCCCAAACTTTAATATCTTGTTAAGGAGCAGAGAACACTGAAAAATAGGTGACTGTCATTTGTGGAGCACATGACAAGTGTAGAAGGAAGATTTGAGTATGGCCGGGAGGCAGGACGTTCATCTTTTGCAGTTGGAACTCACAGGGCTTTGACTTTGGCAATTGGTAGTAGTGCTTAAATGATGTCGTGAAGCTTTTTTTGATGGCTGTGTAGTTGGCTTTTTTTAAAAAATTAACTTTTTATTTAAGTACATATATCATAAGTGTACGGTTTGATTAATTGTTACAAACTGAACACTCTTATGTAACTACCACCTGGATCAAGAAATAGAACATTACCAGCACCCCATAAACCCCCACATGCCCGTTACTACCTGCCAACTACCATCCTGACTTCCAATGGCATAAAGATTATTTTTGGTTGGGGGATCACTTCATAAATTATGTAAAAGTCTAACCACCATGCTATATACCTGAAACTAATATAAAATAATATTGAATGTCAACTATAATTGAAAAAAGAATTCTTTTTGTTTGCTTTTGTAATTTATATAAATACAATCATACCGTATGAACTTCTCTGTATCTGTCCTTTCATTCAACATTATATTTATGATACCATCCATATTGTCATTTATTGTTGCATATTATTCATTCTCATTATTTTATAACACAATTGGCTTTTAACAGGTGTGGCTCGGCAGGCGACATTAGGCTTTAGTAAACACGAGCCGTGAGGGACCCTCACCTCCGTGGGTCATGCAGCTAAGCACAGTTTGTCCACAAGCAAGTGGCTCTTTTACACAGGTATAAAGGCAAGCTGGACCCTAGCAAGTGAGGTGGCTTTCAGATGGACTTAGGAGGCAGAGCAGTAAGGATTCGATTAAGAGGAGGCATTAAGGAGGATTAAGAAGGAGGCAAGGATTTGATTAAAGGGAAATGGGAGCATTCATGAGGCTTTTAGTTGTTAGGGAGCAGGATGATTTTACTGTGTCCCTCAGCAAGGTCTTTAAGTCAGAAACTCAGGACTTTACACTGAGATTCTGCATATTTCGCAGAACAATAGTGAGAGTTTTAAGTTTTAGACTGTTACTGGCAGGTCTCTGTAGACAGTATAAGATAAAAAAAACCAAAATTCTGTCTTCTTTTTATATTGTTTTAAATTGTCTTCAGGGTCAAGAGAGGGAACTACAGAAGAACTAACTTTTAATTTCTGTAACTTGCGCACAAGTTCAAGAGAAACTCCCACGCTGTGATTTCAAAGTGCTTCTGGATTTGTTACTTATATAAACTCTTGCTATGGTTCTAAATACCAAAGACCCATATTGTGGCTTCCCCTACATAAAGATAGTAGATTTTATTAAAGAAAAAAAAAACGAAATGAAAAAGAATGAGGTCCTTATCATAAAGAGAATGAATGGTACCTTCTAAGTTTGTGGTAGAGAAATAGATCCATATTATTGAAAATCTAAGGTTAATTGTTTTTAAAGGAGGAAATCGAAATGATGAACATACTTTAGATAAGTCTATAACAGAAAAGTGTTTGGAGTCCAGTGAAGTCCAACAGAAGAAGAGAAGCAAAATTTTACAGAAAGCAGACTGGAATGACTTTCACAGGGGCAGCCAGAATCCAGGAAAATCTGAGAAGTGTCTGTCCTCAGATCTGCCAGGAGAAGGGCTGTGGAACGGGAGTGCATTGTCAGAATAATGAGCCGCTGCCCCTTAGAGGATGAAACAGCCAAAGTAGTCACAAAAATTTGGACAGACTTACAGTAAAAGACAAGAAAGATCAATGTAAAATGTGCAAAAAGTCATTGTATGAATTTTATTGAGACCCAGGAAATGGCCATGCCTAAAGGAATACCTGAGAAATTCGTGGAATTTGGTCTCTAAAGGAAAACACAGGGAAGATGAGATCTATTAAAGGGCAGTCAGGCAGGACAAACACAGACTAGGTCCAGGCTGGAGTAAATGCCGGGTAATGGGAGGAGACCTCTAGGTTGGATTTTCCAACTCAGGAAGGTGAAGGTGGGCGGGATTTCTTTGAACAGTGGTTGCTTTTAACAGGACCATAATGAATCATTTTATATTTCTCATTATGAGAAATCGCAGAAGAAAAAATTTGGAGGATTACATTTAGAAAAACAATTATTAAAAAACAAACAAACAAAACGAAAGAGCTGGCTTTATATGAAATAAAGGGGTCAACTTAAAGAGCAAGTTAAATTGATACACATCGAAGCTTCCCAAAAGAAGTAAGAGAGAGCTAAGATAAAGAAAGCACTAGCACAATACCTCACCATTGTCTAACTTTATATGACAGAAAGAAATGATATTCAAAGGGCTGAACATTTTAAAAAATCTGTGGAGACAAGTATCTTGAGAAGTACATGCAGAGCAGAAGCCATCAGTACAGCTTTAGTTCAGCATTGTACCAAAGCGATGTTCCAGTTGGAACAAATGGGGGACGAGAGGAGAATCTTCCCTAGGAGACAGGTTTCACAGGTCTCAGTAACCCACAGCAGGAGGCCATGGACGCTGCTACTGTGGGATGCTACCAAAAATGTCTGCCCACAAGAGGCAGTGGAGGTGCTTATGCTAAAGGAGGCACTGGAGTCCAAACAGAAGTGGACATTAAAAGATTTAGATTATTCTAGTTGAGAAAAGAAGGCACCTCAAGTAAGAAGACCTGGTGACTGGAGCTGCCATTACTGCAAATTGCTAAATTTAGCATGGAGGCAATGATATCTCAAATGCTGCTGTCTCAGAGAGGAGACAGTATGCATGGTGCCCCCAACCCACATGGCACTTGCATAGAGGCAAAATGAACCTTTCAAGGGGACAAGTCATCCAAATCAAGGGGGAATATTAGTAAGACCACTTGTACTAAAGCATCTAAAGCCGATTCTTCAAGGGTTATTCTAGATGATATTTCGATCTGCCTGCCTTTTGATTGGTATGGAATTGAAGATGAGAGGCTATACGTTATTGGGGATTCTCAAATCCTCCCTAAAACAACATTTATAAACAGTTTTTTTTTTTTTGTATGTCTTTTAGAGGTACCCTACGTGTAAATTGTGCGTGTGATTTTTTCCTCCTCCAGCATGCTTTGAAATGGGTCAGAATATTTATTTTTTATTAATTCCAAAGCCATTCTGTATCAGAGGCAGAAATATCATTCTCATTTCTATTTCCCATCCTAAATTGTATTTGGAATGTGGAGAAAGTACCATATCTAACCCTTTGCTCTTACAAACAACATTGCAATGGGTTGTGCAAATGTTAATCTTTATATGCGTGAATATATTTGTAGTTCAAATTTCTGAAAGCTTCCCTGCTGGGTCAAAGAGTATTCAACAAATATTTTTTAAAAAGCTGATTTGAGGGGCACTGCATTATTTGGCAGTGCCTGCACGTCTTAGTTTGGCCATGTTTAGGTTGAGTCAGACCAATTCAGAGGGAACTCTTAACAGTGTGGCAAGTGATGTGATGGAGTGAATGAAGGATGCTTTGTGGGTCCTTTGGAGGCTAACTAATCCAAACTGGCAATGTTGGGAGAGGCTCCCCCAAGGAAGCAGCAGTTAAGGACATAACTGAGGGATGGGCAGATAAAAAAGCAAATGCAAAAGTCCACAGGTGAGAGAGAGCAGAGAATTTGGGAAACTGCACATCTGGCGGCAGGGTCCAGGGTGAGGAGAAGGATGGAAGGACATGAAGCTGAACAGACATCAGGGTTGGGTCACAAATGTTTTGTGTGTCAGGATGGAGGGTTTGTTCTGTTGGAGAACGACCCAGTGAGGTTTCTATTATAGAAGGAATGCTCTGGCTCCACGTGGAGAATGACTGGGGCACAGTTTGGAGGCAACGGACTAGTTGGGAGGCCATTTTCGAGATCAATTGGATATGCATAGTGAAGAAGGAAGAATGAAAAATACAATTTCTAAACTTTGAGCTTAGGCAACTGGAGAAGGAATATAGTTTCGGAGGGGAAAGATGAAACAGCCATGCTAACAGGTGAGTGCTCACATTATGTCAGCAATTATATTAAGAACGAGTGTCTCCAACCTTCTGATTTCAGTCACTATGTCTCTAACCTCAATTTTTCAAAAGAGAGAATCAGATTTCTATGTCTGTTCAAATGAGCTGTGACAGTGATATTCTCATTACTGTGCCTGAAGGGCAGAGGCAGAATGGAAATATGGTCAGGGCTATGTGGTACAAATAAAGCTACCTAGGGGAGAGGTGGGAGTGGACGCTTGGAAGTGGGGGTTTACATAGGAAAGGCACCTCAAAAGGTTCCTGTGGGACATCAAATTAAGGATGTCCAGGAAGGAGACAGATAGTCCTATGTGATGCTCAGAGGAGAGATGTGTGCTCTAGGTATTTGTATTTGGGAATCTTCCGCACAGATAAGTAAAGCCAGGAAAGCTGCTGACATCACCTAGCATAGAGTGTAAGGAGAGAAGTAATTGAGGAGGAGGGGAGCAGCTCCAGAAACGGAAATAGTTGGGAGATGGGTAAAGGAAGGGAGGCGGCAAAGGTAACGGGGAAGAGCGGGCAAAGGGGACATGGAAGAGGGAGGGAACGCTGTCTCAGGCTGTCAGAGACGAGGATGTTTTAAGAAGATGGAGGTGTCAGCGGTGCTGAAGACACTGGCAGTAGAACAAGGGCAGGCATAGAGAAATCGTGTCGGACAAAAGTGGGTCATGGCTTCCAATGTGATAGGATGGGAGGAAGAAGGAGTAGGTGAGGCTGGAGGTGGGTTGGAGGAAGGTTGCCATCTGCTGAGAATGTGTGGGGAGGTAGTGAGATGAATTAGGGGAGGTTTAGCAAAAATTTTAAAAAGCCGCTGTGGAGAAAGGGGTAAAGAAAACCGAGAAACGAAAAATGACTTACAAGCAGCCACCGAGGGCCAAACTGAGGTTGGAGATCATAAATCTGAAATAGCACCAGTTTCTGTACTGTGTGATTTGCTTCAGCAGCATTCAGCTGCCCGGGTGAAGGAGCAGAGAAGGCTGGGAGTGGCTTGGTTCTGGGGTTGAGTTTAGCTGGGGGTGGGGTGTGTGTGGGTGCAACTGGCCTATCAATGGACTGCCTAAGAGGCCTCATAGACCATGCAGCTCCTATGAATTATGACATTCGCACACGCTGTCCCCCTTGTGTGAAACACCTTTCTCCCTCTTGCTCCTCTCCTGTTGTTGACAGAGCACTCCTGATTGCTTTTAGGGACTCAGTTCCGGTGCCTTCTCCTCAATGAAAACTATTCTCTTTTATCAAAGCTCCTCAGCACTGTCCATGAACTTAGATGATCGCATTTATGTTATGTCTTGCCTCCTGACATGTGATGTGTGACTTGTTCATCTCCCACCAACCCGGTTGCCTGGGTCTGCTGTTTTAGCACTGAACAGCTCTGGTCCCAGGAAGCCTGTCAGGCCAGGCATTCTCTCTCCCACACCCATTACAATGCTGGGATCATAGGAGGCATTCAGATAGTGTTTGTCCAAACACCTGAGGGTTTGTGTGGATACAGGGCTGCAGAGTAGTGGTGGGGAAGGAAGAGGAGGGAGATAGGTTTATCAGCCTTTTCGGCTTCTCTTCCCCAGGGACAGTGAGTCACCTTTATAAACTCTCATTTCATAGATAACGAAACTGAAATTAATGTCTAGAAAGCTTAAGCATTACCCAAGGTGATACAACTACTTTTCTTTTTTAACTAATAGATTTTTGGAGTAATTTTAGGTTTACAGAAAAATTAAGGGGAAGTTACAGAAAGTTCCCAGATATCCCTCATCACTGCCTAAATGTTTCCTGTTATTAACATCTTGTGGTACATTTCTTATAATTGATAAGACAATAATGATACGTTATTAACTAAAATCCATAGTTTACATTAGGGTCCACTCTTTCTACTGTTCATTCAATGGGTATCCACCATTACAGTGTCATACAGAACAGTTTCACTCTCTAACATCCCCTGTGCTCCACCTAGTCATCCCTTCAACCCTACTAATCACTGGCAATCACTGATCTTTTAACTGTCTCCATAGTTTTGCCTTTTCCAGAATGTCATACAGTTAGAAACATACAGTGTGTAGCCTTTTCAGACTGGCTTCTTTCGCTTAAAAATATACTCATGGTTCCTCCATGTCTTTTCGTGGCTTGATAACTCATTTCTTTTTAGCATCGAATAATATTCCATTGTATGGATGTACTACAGTTTGTTTATCTGTTTATCCATTGAAGACATCTTGGTTGCTTCTAGGGTTGGGCAATTCTGAATAAAGCTGCCATAAACATTTGTGTGGGGGTTTTTTGTGTAGAAGTAAGTTTTCAACTCATTTGAGTAAATATCAAGGAGCGGGATCGCTGGATCATAAGGCATGAATATTAAATTTTATAAGATACTGCCCAACTGCCCAAGTGACTGTACCATTTTGCAGCAATAAATGAGAGTTCCTGTTGCTCCACATCCTCACTAGTATCTGATGTTGCCAGTGCTTTGAATTTTAGCCATTGCAATAGGTGTGCAGTGGTATCTCACTGTCGTTTTAATATGCAATTCTCTAATGACATATGATGGGAGCACCTTTTCATATGTTTATTTGCCATTTGTTAAGTGTCTGTTCAGCTCCTTTGCCTAATTTTTAATTGGGTTGTTTGCTTATTGTGGAGTTTTAAGAGTTCTTTGTATATTTTTAAACACTAGTCCTTTATCAGATATATATTTTGCAAAGATTTCCTTACAGACTGTGGCTTGTCTTTCCATTCTCTTAATACAACCACTTTTTGTGGAAATATATGTATACATAAAAGCTCTAAAAAGCATAGAGCTCTAAATATATGTGTTTATATATATACTTAATATACATGTGATTAATGTAATAAGTGTATAATAAGTATTCAGTTTGTAAGCGTGCTTAATTTTTACAAAGTGCACAGCTCCAAGTAACCAGCACCCCGATCAAGGCAAAATATTGCCAGCGACCCAGTAAAGCTGCCTTTCTGTTTGTTTCTTTCCAATTGCCGTTGGAGGCGCTAGTGACAACAATACTAACTTCTAACAACACAAGTTCGTTTTGCCTATTTTGAACTCAGCATAAATTGAACCATAAAGAATATATTGTTTTTTGTATCTGACTTCATTTGCTCAACAGTTCGTTTCTGAGGCTTCCCCGTGTTATTGCATGCAGTAATCTCTCTTTCATTCTACTTTTTCTTTTTAAATCATGTATTATACAAGCCGTACTTGAATATATGTGTGTGTACATGTATGTGTGTATGTGTGTGTGTGTGTTATGTTCCTTGTATTTCTTTGTTCGTTTGTGGACCTCCATCTATTTCTGACTCACTGGATTCAGCCTAAATTTCAAGTTCCTCCCCGTGATGGATCGTTTGCCAGAGACAGCACTTTTTGCACACGTGCTTGGTAACATGCACAAGTGTCAGCCCCACATACTATCCCATTTACTCTCAGGGGCATGGAGGGCGCACAAGGAAGAGCTATAGAGAGAGGACAAGGAAGCCACGGGAAACTGAAAATGTGGCCAGAGACACTAGGGAGATGTAAAGCAATGCCTCAGCCTGGTACTGGGAGAGGGGTGGCATTCTCCCCTTCCTCTTGTCTTCCCAGGTACTGTGGCCTGTGACAGCAGAAGCTGTGGTAGAGGAAGGGGAGAGGATTATAAAGCCAGCACAGGAGTAGGAACCCTGAAACGCTTTTGCTTGTAGACTTTTTGAGATTATTTTAGGTGTTTGAGACCCAGGGGCTTTTGGTCTGTGGGACCTGAGGCTATTACCATCCTTCTTCATTCTGAGCTGAGTTAGCTCTCCCTGGGGAGGAACCTATGAATCAAATAGGGGCTGAGATGCACAGAAAACACCTGAGAGCTTAGTGAATAAAACAAGTCTCTATCAAGTATCCACCCTGTGTCAGGGACTTCATGCACGTTGGCTGTTTTAATTCTTTCCTCAACTCTAGGAACCAGGTACATTTCCCTCCAATTTAACCTGAGAAAACTGAGGCATGGAGAGAGTAAGTAGCTTGTCAGAATCACAGAGCCCATAAGTAAGAGAGCCAGGATTTGAACGCAGGTATCGCTGGCTTCCAATTCCTGCTTACCCCACCACGTTCCCTCTGTAAAGTTCCTTCTACACACGCCGGCCCTTTTTTTGGCAGCAGAAATTTGGGGGAGATTGAGGACAGGATTTGATGAGGAAATCAGATGTGCTGGAGCACTCTTCTCTGTCCGTGCCCTGGTGGGTCATGGGAGGGAAGACACCTCAATGCTAGCAGCTGCAGCAGGTGACCCACACTGCTCAGACCTCCTCAGACACCTTGAGCCATCATTTCCATTTAATTTTCCAAATAGGACTTGTGTTCTCTTCATGCTGCAGGGAAGAAACCAAACAGTTTTAACAACTTGCATTAGGAGCACAGTTCCAGCATTACTTTGCCTAGTCCACTGTGCATCTAATAATGACTTATTAAGGCATCTAGCAATGCAGGTCTCTAAGTCACCTTGTAAACATGGGTATCTAAGTGAAAGGAGATCACAAAGAAGTTCTGCTCCCAACTGGCAGGGATCATGAGGCAAATGCAGCAACATCTAACCCTAAACATCTCTTAATGCTTAATGGAGTCCCTGCCAGAGGTGTGGCACAAATGACTTTCAGCGTATCGTCTGTTTCTCTTCCAAGAATCCATTCAGCTCCCTTCTAGATTCCTTGTCTGCAACTCTACCTTCCATCTGCAGCTGCCCTGCTCCAGACCTCCAGAAGCTCTTCGAAAAGGAATTACCCCCAAAGTACTCCAAGGTTCTTCCACAATCCTGTTCTGCCTGTTCAGCCATCATTCACTGCTGTACCCCTCTTCCTCAATAAGCTCATGTCACCTCAGTGTCTCCCTGACAAACCACTCTTTCTTCCCCTCTTCCAGCATCGGCAACCTTCCTCTTTTTAGCTGACTCTAAGGGTTGATGGCTATGCCGAGCCAGAACCTGAGAGGTCTTCTACTTTGGGTTTGTTGGGGCACCACAGCACACTGTGGCTTATCCTTTTCCCCAAAGCCTTGAAACGTTCCTATCTCTCGCAGAGACTCAAGAGGCGGACAAGGCTGCAGGGATGTGTTACAGAAGAAGAGTTCAACCTAGACTCCAAGCCTTGAGGATCAAATCCTGTAACCTAAGACTTCACGGGGCCCTGGCTAGCTCTGAGTATATGTGTGTATATGTGTGTATGTGTGATTGTGTGCACGCATGTGTGCGTGTGTGTACATGTGCCTGAGTGTGTGTGCATGTATGTATATGTATGTATATGAGAGTGTGTGTATGCATGTGTGTGTGTAATTTCAAGGGGATTTACTTTCCCTTAATGAGAGCTTTCTTTTTTAAATTACAGTTGAATTAACATTATCATCTATTTTTTACTATTTATTACTGAACAAAGCTCCTGACATCTAGGAGGTTAGAGTCTAGATTTTGGGGTACACACGAATAACATACATGGGGGGGACAGAACAAAACAGAGTGAGTCCGTCACATAATTATCAAAATACCCCTGGGCCTGTGGCAGGGATCAGTCCATGGGCACTTCACGTCAATTAGAACAGTGGTCTTTAACATTTTTGGCTACAGGGACTGGTTTTCCTATGATAATCTAATGCCTAATGATCTGCGGTGGAGCTGAGACAGTGATACTAGTGCTGGGGAGCGGCTGCAAATACAGGTGAAGCTTTGGTCATTCCCCTGCTGCTCACCTCCTGCTGTGCAGCCTGATTCTTAACAGATCATGGAGGACTGATACTGGTCTGTGGCCTGGAGATGGGGGCCCCTGAATTAGAGTGAAGGGATGGAGGCAGAGAATCATAGTCATTTATTCACTTACACATTTTTTGCAAGGCAATTATGAAGTGCCTACTATGTGTCCAACATGGTAATAGAACCTAGGGATGGAAAAATAATAAGACTTTTTTCCTCCAAGTACTTCAGTGTAATAGTATGTATAAAATGTTAAAACTAAAGTTCACATGGTGAGCTATAGAGAGCCAAGAATAGAAAGAAAGAATAGAATAGAATAGAAAGAAAGAATAGAATAGAAAGAATAGAAAGAAACCAGAAAGAAAGAATAGAATAGAAAGAATAGAAAGAAACCAGAAAGAAAGAATAGAATAGAAAGAATAGAAAGAAACCAGACTTCAGAGCCCAGGAAAGCTTCCTGGAGGAGGTGACATTTGAGGTGCATCTGGAAAGAAATGAGCCACTGGAATGAGCCCTTGTATTTTCATGGCAATATATGGTTGATAAATTGCTTTTACAGGTCATTATCTCACATAATTTTCTCCATAACCTTTTAAAGTTACCCAGAGATGAAATATTGTCCTTATTTTACATGTGGGAGGGGGGGCCAACAGTGCCCAAGATTAAATGGATGGCCCAAAGTCACACACACATACCCTTAGGTGGCCAGCCTACTGCTTCCTCATTCTGGGTTCTTTCAGCTCCTTACCAGGTGGCCTCCTTACCACGTGGCCTCCTTACCACCCCACCCATTGTTTTGGTGAATGCAGCTGAAGACAAGATAGCGATTTTCTGATAATCCCAGGCAGGCTTCCTGGTATCAGGTGTGGGGGAGCAGGGTAACACCTCAGAATAGCCCAGGGACCTTGCCTAGGACTCCACCCCCAGGAAATCCCCAGTGTGGCCCTTCTGAAAAACAGTTTTGACCATCTGCACTGATACTGAGATCCAGGTCCTACTCAGGGCTACCTTCTGGGTCCTTCTCTCAGCGTGACCACGTGCTGGATGCGAGGCAGTGGGTGGAAGTGGGGTGGAAAGTGTACTAATTGCTATGGCCTTTGCTTCTGGGGAATTCCTCCCTCACCCTCATGGCCCTTTACAGCTATCAAAATATAGGAAGTAATTGACACCTGTCAATAAGAGTAATCAGATCTCTGTTCCCCTTATGTCTTCATTTTTCCCCCTTCCTCTCCTCTTTCTTTCTTTCTTTAAAATTAGGAAGTAATTGACACCTGTCAATAAGAATAATCAGATCTCTGTTCCCCTTATGTCTTCATTTTTCCCCCTTCCTCTCCTCTCCTAGGAGCCATAACCAAGATTTATTATCTGTCATTTCAATCTCTGGTTGAATAGGGAAGACTTAAATTATTTTTATTATGTTTAAGTTAACAATTAAGTACATGAGCAATGCAAAAATAATTCTCTCTGTAAAATCTGACCCTTACAGATAAACTCCTGTAGAACCAGATAGAATCTACTCTATCTCCTGGCGCTCAGGTCTGCCTCTAACATTCGTGGGCAAGGCAGGACTACCAGTGGAAGCCTCTTGCTCTCCATCTTCTCTTCCCAGCCCTGGGTCCCTTGGGTCTAAGGAAGGACATGAAGGCAGCAGCAGTTGGGAGAAAAAGATGCAGAAAAGGATCCATACGGGTCTGGAAGTGGGCTCAGGATTACTTAAGAAGAGAATTCTGGGGCCCCAAGTTTCTGAGTGTTGTCTAGAAGGGGAAGTGCAGTAACAGAGGACTCCTTGGCTGGAGGGAGGGAAGAGTCTGGAGGGGGCCAGGGCAGGGCCCCACTGGCCCAAATGTAAGGACAATGTTGCTGGCGTCTTCCTCCTCATTCCACTGAGACAAATCAGTTACTGGATTTTCCTTTAACTTATTGACATGTGGAATATATGTAGCCATAGGAAATAAAAGGTGTTGTTTAAGATTTTATTCCCTCCCCACGCCCTGTGAATAATATCACACTATATATATTGTTCTGCAACTTGCTCTTTTTCACTTACTCTGCAGTAAGGTTTTCCACATAGCTCTACGTTTTTTTTGTTGTTTGTTTTTAACTACCACTTAGCATCCTGTGGGTATGGTTATACTATAGCTTAGTTAAAGATGAGTAGTATTTGTTTAGCGAAGGTTTTTGTGCTGTAACATAATACGGGCATTCCTGAAAAACCTAGCAATCTGAAAAATTGCACATTAAAAATAACAGGCTAAAAACAATAGGATTGGGTAGACCTTTAAAATTTATTAATTTGGTAATAGAACCCTAGCAAAAGCAGTAATTGAGGAGAAAACCTGGATAAACCAGGCATGGAGCTCTACATTTCAAGGTGGCCTCCAGGGATGTCAAAAGCTACACAAAACAATAGAATGATACTGCTGCCTGCAGGTGATGAGACAGATGGAAGTGGACTCCAAGCCAGGTGGGCATAGGAGGAAGTGCAACCTGCTTCCTGGGATGAGTCTCTCTCGGGACCAAACCCCAGGTGCAGGCATGCTTTTAAATTTTCTTAAAATAGAGCTGTAAGGGCTCTTACCTCTGCAGAAACCAAATTGAGGCTTTTCCCTTTCTTGGTGAAGATTATCATTCTACTCCCACTGTTTCAGCTCTCCTTGCTAGGAAAAATTTTATATAAACCAACCCAGTTTTCACTTTATAACCACATAATTGCTCTATTTATCAGTTGTGGATGTGCTCTTTGGTGCACATTATAGAAATGTGTTGTAGAAGAAAAGATGGCATAAAGGTGACTAGAACATAGTATATGCTCAATAAATTTTGTAAAGATGAGAGGAAAGGAAAGGAGAAAGGAAGGTAGGGAGAGGGCAAGGAAGGAAGAAGGAAGGGAGGAAGGGGAGGAGGGAGGGAACAGACAGTAAACACCTTTGGTTAAGAGTGCCCACTTAATATCATTAGGCTCATTAACTTCTAAATAAGCGTGCACGATGGACCTCTGAAGGTCCTTGAAGAGATTTTTGCTGGTCTGAGGGATAATAAAGACCATATATATGAGTAGAAAATATTCCTTGAATGACCGTCTTTATTCTGAGATTGTCTTACTTTTTGTTATTAAAATGTTCTTTCTTTGTGAAACAATAGCTATAGCAAATGGTATTTCTATATCTATATCTATCTGCATATTCTCATTGGGAAAAATATAAAGTCATCAGCTTTTTATTGGTCATCAAATTCTTTTGGTGAAGTTTTGCTCATCCATCAAGTGCAAAAAGTCTGGGACTCACTGAAATTTAGGCCATCCCTGAACTCCAAGTTAAATGGTCCCAAACCATCCTGCAGAATGGTAGCTAGTTTATTTCTCAGATCCTAGATGCCTTCCAGGGTTCCAAAGAGGGAAATCTTGTCCGTCAACCTTCCAGCCTCATGGGAAAGTGTAAATACCGGCATCTCCCTAAGTGTAATTCTCTCTACTCCAAGAAGAAGAGTTACTTCAAATCTTGTTTGAATTTCATACTGTGGAAGTTCCCTTCAAGCATAACTTTTTATTTTTCAGAATGTAAATGGGGGAAACTTGGAGGATTGAGCCCAGAGCATGAAGTAGATCCCTAGATCACCTACAGATCCCCTTGGTCACCCAGCTAACTCTTTAAAACTCCCTTTTTATCTCCCAGGATTGCATTATGATTCCTTTATCTACATGGAGGCAAGTCTAGGGAAGAGGGAGACGCTGAAACAGAGGCTCAGGGAACCAGTATTTCTGAACTGAAAACGTAACCCCTAAGTGTAGCATGTACCCAGATTTCTCTCCGGTTAAAAGAAATCAAAGTCAGGCCAGGAATTTCCCCCAGTGTACTATAGCCTAGAACATTGGTTTGGGGCACCCTGGGCTGACTGCCAAAGTCTGCCACCATCGTTGGGCCTGGGCCACCCAGTGCAGTAGACACTCACCATGAGTACTGTTCTTGAAGGCTCCTGAGCTGTGCTAGCAGTGATGGTCTAATCAGGTGACCTTGCTCTGGGTTTCAGGGTACTCACCTGTAGATGGAGGAGGCTGCCTGCAGCATCTCTGTCTCTTCTGGCTTTCATGTTTCATGGCCCTCCCATCCCCATCCAAACTGAAGTCGACAGTTAATGGACCGGCTCTGCTAAGAGTCGAGGACAAATCCAATTCCAAAGTCCTGGGGGTTAGGGAGCAAAGTGGGGGGAGTAGGAGAGAGAGAGAGAAATAGCCTTCGAAATATTTATTAAGTTTAAAAGCTGAGTGCAGAACAATACTGCGTTACTATTTGGAATAAAAGGAGTATGTGAAGAATACTTATACACATTAGAATGCATGTGCAGAGAATATCTCTGGAATGATATATAAGACATCTATTTGTTCTGGTAACTTTGAGGGCAGGGAACTGTGCTGGGGGACAGAGATAGGAGAGAAACTTTTTATTACATAAATTTGTGTCACACAAATTTTGAACTAATCCGATTTTTGAAATGAACTTACGAGAACACCCTGGCTCAGTCATTTACTAACTACTGGTTTTCCAGCAAGTGATCTAACTTCCAGTTTTAGTTTCTCCTTTAGAAAATAAAAATAATCACCCCATAATGCTATGGGTGAGAATTAAATGAGAAAATGAGAAAATGATAAATGAGCCCAGTGCCTGGCATGTAGTAACCAATTACTCATCAGACACGTAGGATCTCAGCTCTGTATCTTGAAGAAACTCAAAAAAAAATTTAGAAAGACAAATTTTGCAAGAAACAGTTAACCTCTGTATAAGGCATGAGAGTTTACAAGGAGGTATCTTCCATCCTGTTGCATTTCCTCTCCATCACAGCCCAGTGGTGGGCAGGGGCAGTGGTGGGAATGGGAGCTGCCTGGAAGGTCATATCTTGGGATGGCAGGGCAGGACCTAGAACTCAGGTCTTACGACCTCTAGTCCTGACTTTTTTGGGTCATATTTCTCTCAAGTGAAGGCCATTTTGTATTGGTTTGTGAGGATAGTTTAGGAGAAAGGCCTAGAATTCTCTTCTCCCCATGCCCTGTCCTCCGCACACAGTTGGGATGAGTTGGCAGGTGTCTGATTGGAGGCTAGTGAGAAGAAGCCCAGGATGGGGCAGAGAAGCAATTCTGCTTGACTCATCACTTAAAAACAGTTCAGGGATATCCTCTCTAACTTCTGGCCCACTCATCATTTGCAATTTCTTCATGCGGCCCCTCCTAATTTCTATTTCCACTCTGGGTGGAACCAATTCTGAGAGCTACACTGGTAGTTCTCTCAACTTCAAAGGAAAAGTGTTGGAGTAGTCAGAATATTTAAATTCTAGGATGCCAGGCTATAAGGCTATGTGAAAGGACATCTAACCATCAGTTCCCAATATTACAGAGAAAGGTCCGGAGGAATGAGAGTGATATTATCAGTGTCACACATCATGTAGTACAATGTTGAGTCTCAAATCCAGATCTTCTGACTCTAAGACAAGTGGCAATAGAGGTTCTC